>NC_050574.1:430911540-431244040 GCF_011100635.1 Trichosurus vulpecula | reverse complement strand
AAATGAGCATAACCAGGAGAACCAATTATATGATTACTCCCATAATATAAAGGAAAACAGCATTTAGAGACTTCGGAACTCTGATCAATGCAGTGACTAATCCTGATGATGTTAGAGGAAGAGGGCGCTAAATCGTAAGAGTAGAAAAGGCATACATTTTTCAGACAAGAATGTGTTGATTTTTATTTTATGTTTTTGCTTGATTATTTTGTTACAAGGGACGTTTCTAGGAGGAAGGATGTAACCGGAAACTGAGTGATATGAAAGAGCATTAATAATTTTTTTTGAAGGAGAGAGGACAAATATTACAATGATATTTACAAAATATTCTCCAACGTGCAGGGTAGATAACTGGGGAAGAATTATGGACAGACATGGACAAAATCATACAGGACAAGGAAAATGGGAGAGTCAATTTAGGTTCAGAGACGAAATTTCCTAATTGCCAACAACAACAACAAAGGAAAACCACGAAACTGCAAACTATAGGTCAATGAGTTTTACTTCAATCCCTGGAAAACTTCTATAATACCATTAAAAGGATGATTAGCGAACATAGAGAAAAGGCAGTGGTGATTACAAAGAGCCAGTATGACTCAAAAACAGGTCATACCGGCCTAACTTTAACGTTTTCACAATAAAATTTGTCTAGATTTAATTTAGTATATGAATAAGTCTCTCATGTTATCTTTGTGGAAGAGATATAGGCTAGATCACAGTATATTTCAGTGAATTTGGAACTAGCTGAACAGCTAGAACTTAAAGCATAGTCCTTAGTGGTTCAAAATAAATGCCTGTTTTATTAAATGCCACCTTTCAAGGAGGTCTCTAACAGAGTGGCTCAGGGAGTTGTCTTCGACCTTGTTTAAACACAGATTTTACTGATATCTTCTGGTTTTTTAAATTGCCTACCTATCTCCCTCTATCCCTATCATTTAGATGGAACAGTGGATAGAATGCTGAGCCTGGAACCAGGAAGATCTGAGTTTAAAGTTGGCCTCAGACAAATCTTTGTATGCTTCAGTTTTTCTTTTTCTTCAGTTTCACCGACTATAAAACACGGAGAATAAAAGCACCTACCTGCCAAGATTGTTGTGAGGATATATATAATATATATAAAGGGCTTAGCGCAGTACCTGGCACACAGGAGGCACTCAATAAACTCAATCTCTCATCCCTGTTACAGAAAACCATCCCGCTTAAAAAAGAATTGTTCTTGTATTGTTTAACATTTTTATCAACGGTATGCATACAGGCATCGAGGACAGGCTTACTAAATTTGCTAAAAACAACAATAATAAATAACTGTTGGGGTTATAGTTGACATTTATATAGCTAGGTGGTGCAGTGGATAGAATGATGGGTCTGGAATCAGGAAGACTCGTCTTCCTGGGTTCAAATCTGGCCTCAGACACTTACTAGCTGTGTGACCCTGGGCAAATCACTTAGCCCTGTTTGCCTTCAGTTTCCTCATCTGTAAAATGAGCTGGAGAAGGAAATGGCAAACCACTTCAGTATCTCTACCAAGAAAACCCTAAACAGGGTCATGAAGAGTGGGACACAACTGAAATGACAGAACAAACTTGCTGACTTCAGGCCTGGCACTCTATCCACTGCCCCCCAGATGATACAATGCTTGTGCAAATGGCTAATTTAATGACAGAGTAAAGATCCAAGAAGATCTGGACAGGTTGAAACACTAGGCTAAACCAAAAAACCAAAAAAGATAAAATGTAATAAGGATAAATGTATAGTCTTACACTTGGGGTCAAAAAATCAAGAGCACCAATATAGAACACTTGAGGCAATGCAGACATGAGTTTATCTGAATAAGATCAAGCCATTTCAGTGGACTTAAAGTTTAATGAATCAACAGGATGATATGGAAGCCAAAAGTGTGGCCTAGGGAGGCAATAATTTTGCTGTTCTCTCCCCTAGCCAGGCACATTTGAAATATTGTGTTCTGTTCTCAGAGAACACTGGAAAACTGGAGAACACTGAGGGGAAAGCCATGATAATGAAAGTTCATGACATATGAAAATTATCTGAACAAAGAAAATTTTAGTTGGAATTACAGAGCAATATAGATGAACTATCATCATCCCCAAGTAAATCTTTCAGCACCCTTAAATGGTCCTTGAAGAGCAAAAAGAACATCTGATTTCTTTTCAAAAACCTAAGGACTAGACTTTATTAAACATGGAAGTCATGCCTTCATTCTGTCATATGCAGATCAGCAAAAACTATTTTACAATATGTTATGAGAGTTCTAAGAAGGAATTTGTGAGAGATGGAAAAATATTTATCCTCCTAGAGATACCTTTGTTGAGATGCCCTTACATACTGATTAGAAATCTAGACCAACTCTGGAAAAAGTACAGAAAGGTTTTAAAACTAGATTTTGCCTTGGAAGATTCCTGATTCCCTAATGTTTAATGAGGTTTTACTTGAATATAAGGGACATGATAGCCGTCCTCAAGAATATAAAAGCATGTTTAAAGGGGATCAGAATTGTTCCATGTGGTCCCAAGAGGGTAAAACTAGAAACAAGGGCTGGAGTGACTAAAGACTCAGATTTTCACCAAATGTAACGAAAACCATCTTAATAATGAGAGCTGAACCCAGGTAGATTGGGTTTCCTTCTGCAGGACTGGGTTCTCTCTTACCATAGGTAAGAGATGGATGGCCGCTTCTCAGGCAGGTCTATTCATAGACGACTTTTGTTTGGGTAAGTTCCTTCCAATCTCAATTCTGTGATAACAATCTGCAGTTAGGGGAGGGAAGGGGAATAAACACATTCTAGAACACACACACACACACACACACACACACACACACACACACACTATTGTTCTTCAGTTGGTGTGCATACCAACAATTGATGCACATTCACAATCTTGTCTAAAGTGAAATAATTACTCATGCAACAACCTTCCTGGTGTTTAAAAATCAAGAACTATGAATGTGTCTCAACAAGTTCTAACATGCATTCTCCTTCCCTGGACTTGTTCTCAGGGTATCTCTCACATTCAGCCATTGGACAGGCACAAATCACAAACCAGCTTGAGTTCAAGGTTGTCTGAAGTTTAATTCAGTTTCTAGGTTTAACCAGCATTGCATAATTAAGTATCATGAACCCTAACATTCGCATTAAATGGAAATGAAATTTGCTAGCAGAAAATCACGATAGATTCCTTTAAGCAATATGATGTTGTAGACTTTTCTAAATATTCTAAGTTATACAGGCCACAGATTAGAAGTCAGAGCAGTCTAAAACTCTTACGAGAAGGTCTGATGTGCTTAGTGTAAAGATGTTACCGATCTGTACGGAGACACCTCCAATTAACAAATTCTCCGAGAACAAAGTTTTGTTATTTTGAATAATAACAGTTCATTTTTATAGGACTTTAACATTTACCTAACACTTAAATCAAAACCCTATTATGTAAATATTATTATCTTCACTTAAAGATTGGGAAACTGAGACACAGAGAGGGTTCAATGACATGCCCATGGTTATCCAGCTAAGTGTCAGGGCTGGGACTCAGGTTCCTGATGTTCAGTTCAGTATTTCTATGCAATATCATGTTTTAAAGTTCATACAGAGATATGTTGGAATATGGCACATGGCATAAAGGCAATGATTTCACCAAGTGTTTATGAGCATCTAGAAGTCTCAAAAATATTATCAGCATACAACTGGGCACACAGAGTTGTATGTAAATGGAAGCATGTCATTTCAACTCTGCCTCTCTCCATTTTTTCATCTACACAACCAGGAATGGATGAACTGAGCCATCTCTGAAATGCTTTTTAGCTCTGACACTCTATGATTCTAGACTTCAATGTGCCTATGTTTTCATTAACATGGGTTCTTCCTCAAAAAGCACAAATAGCAACCTGTCCAACCACATCTCATCTTGTGGTATACTTTGTCATGTCCTCCCATAAATCACAACATTTCAAAATGTGAAAGTTAGAAGGGATGTCAGCAGCCCTCTAGTCTAACCCATAAACAAAAGAAATCCTCATTATTAATATGCCCAAAAAGAGACTGAAAAGCTTCTTCCTGAAGACTTTCAAGGAGGGGAACCAACCCACCACCTTTCTAGGTCTGTTTCATGTTGGGACAGCTCAATTGTTAGGGAAAAATGGGTTTTTTTTACATCAAATTCAAAATGGTCTCTCCGTGGCTCTACCCACAGAGGCCAAATGGAATTACAATTATCCCTTCTACATCATGGGGCTTAGGGGTGCAGCACCCCTGCCATCTGGAAAATCCACATAAAATGTTTTGGCCCTCCCTTGGTACCAGAGAAGAAGTTTGAATTTTTTTCTTATGGGATGTTTACAGTACCTTATTGTAAAATATGGGTTAAATAATTGGTCATAGTCTCTGTGTCATCTGCTGACCTTCGCATGTTGTCTGTGGCTTCTACAAAACTCCCCCCAAATTCCCATTTAAATTCTTATGCCAACCTGTGCTATATCAAAACCACAATGGGGAAAGTAGCACTGTGGAAGGGATAACCGTAGTCTAATCCCTCCTCCATATGACAGTCCTTCAGATTCTGGAAGACAGCTAACACATCCACGCTCGACTCTTCTTGTCCAAAGTGGCTCTACCAGGACACCAGAGTCCTAATTTTACATCTTTAATGTATGGTAGAGGCTACCCACAGATACTGAAGGTGATGCCAGCAGAATGCGAGTTCTAATAGACCCTACCCAAGCTAGAAAGGCTCTGAGAACAGTCTTAGGGACAGATAGTTATCTACTGCCTCTCAGAAGAATTTGTCTCCACTCATTGTGTCCACTTCCTCTCCTCTCACATACCCATCAACCCAACCTGGTTTCTGACTTCGTCTCTAAATCTAAACTGTTACTTCCACAAATAGCAACAATCTCTTAATCTGATTTTTTTCCAGTTCTAATCCTTCTCAACCCATCTACTTCATTCGACACTGTTGACCATATTTTCTTCTTGGATATTCTTTTCTTCCTGAGAGTACTCTTTACTGGTTTTCTTCTTACCTATCTAGCCACTCTTCCTCAGTCTCCTTTGCCGGATCATCATTTATATCAGGCTACCAACTGTGGATGTTCCCAAAGCCTTTTTTTCTAAGCCCTCTTCCCTTGGTGACATCATCAGCTTCCATGGGATTGTCATATCTATGCAGATGACATCAAAACCTTTATACATAGCCCAAGTCTTTCTCCTGACTCCGGCTGTGCATAACAAATTGCCAAATAGACATTTAAAATGCCCCCAAAACATCTCAGATTTAACATGTCCAAAAGCAAAAGACATCTTTCCATCCAAGCCCAAATATCTGTGAAAAGCCTCACCAATCTTCCTGTTCCCCAAGTTTATAATCTGAACAATCCTTACTCTCAACTCCTGATTCTCTCTCAGCCTTCCATATATTCAACCACATTTATGCATTTTTTGCTGTGTCTAACATGAGGCTGAGAAAATAGAAACAAAAAATAAATAATAAACCACAAAACACCCTGTACAGACAAATAATCTTTTTCAAAGTTGCTGTTTGGAAATGAGTAATATTAAATATACAGTAGAATACTAAGCCTCTATCATCATCATAATAGCTAATGGCTAGAATTCATGTAGTGCGTCAAGGTTTGTAATGCACTTTAAAATATTACCACTTTTATTCTCACAACAACCTTGGAGTACAGGTGCTATCAGCATTCCCATTTTACAGATGAGGAAATAGAGGCATGTAGAAGCTATATGGCTTAACTAGTAAGGGTTAGGCTAATTTTGAATACAGGTCTTCCGCTCTAGCCATGGTGCTAGCACATCATAAAAAAGAAAAACTTATTTTTACAAGATTAATAGTAACTAAAGCATCCTGAGGCTTTTAGTACAGTTGTGTTGGTCAATTTTTGTCGATATATTCTAACAAACTGCAGAAAATAAATGACAATTATAGACTGTCACTCGCTTCCAAGGCCATTTGTATCTCCATTTAAAATGAAAACTTAAGCATTTCTCCCCTCCCCCCTCAGTCTGCAAGTATAATTTATATTCATAAAGAAAACCTTAAGACCAAAGATATCATAGTCGAAGAATTTAGTTAGCCTAACAGCACTTAGTTCTAGGAATAAATAGTGAATAATAAACACTCCCAACTTCTCTGGGCCCAGTCTATTTGGGAACAAACAGTATAGTCTTAAAATCCCTACTTAACTTTACTTAGTGAGCTATAACTGAGGCCAAAGGTTTATATTTTTTTTATTCCCCAAATTACTGCAGCTACATTTAAAGCAGAGTGATCACATGTGCACAGGCATGTGCGCGTGTGCACGCACGCACACACACATACACACACACACTCTTCCTCTATTGAGAACTAAGCCAGTTTTTGAGACTTCCCTTTTGTTTTTGTATCCCAGACTCGAGTAACATTTTCTTTATATTCAGAGAAGTTTCGCTGATTTAAAACGACTGGAGAAAATTCGCTGACTTTGAAGTTGCAGCTCTCTTGGCCTTGAGAGGGCTAGAAGCTAAGCAGTAATTTGGGGAGGTCAGGTCCTCCGTTGCATTTCTGGATTTGCAGTTTTAATTGATTCTAATGTCTTAATGATTCTCTGCCAAGAATTCAGCTTTATTTTTAGAAGCTTCTGCCTATAAATAGAAAGTATGTTCCTTAAGGGGAAGGGAATAAGCATTTATACAGCGCCTAATATCACCTACTCTATATGCTAGGCATTTTACAAATATCATATCATTTGATCTTCCCAACAACCCTGGGAGGCAGGTGTTGTTACTATCCCCATTTTTACAGTTGAGGAAATGGAAGCAGACAGAGATTAAATGTCTCACGCACGGTCGCACAAATAGGAAAAATCTGAAGCCACATTTGAACACAGGCCTTCTTGACTTCAAGCCCAGCACTTTATCCACTGGGGGTACCTAGATGCCTCTTCCTTAAGAGGAACAAGAGGTTATTCAAACAAAATCTTATTATCTTTTGGAATCTAACTCAATGGAATTATAAAGAGAATGATTTCATTGAGATTTTTTTTAATCCCACAAGAGGAACTGTAATTTTGGATCATGCTAGATAATGAAATATCATTTATCTAAGAACCTAAAGTTTAAGATATCCATGAGATCTTTTTACCTGGGCCCTAAATCCTAAGTCTGTTTCTTGGACTCCCTGATTCTTACTTACTGGGGCCTTAACTATTGTTCTCTTTAAAGTCTGCTTAATTCCTGTAGGAATTATTTGGACTTCTCCCAGTCTAAAAGACAGATCCTTTCCCAGTTTCCCCAATTTATCCTAGTCCAAAATCTTACCATGATCTATTTCATTAGTCAGGATTTTCCAGTGGGGAATTTGTCCAGGTGAAAGATTAGGGCTTTTAGCATCAGAGTTCTACTACTCAAGTTTGTTGAGTCTCAATACAGGAAGAGGTCCTTATGATTACCAATTAATTACAAGAAACAATAAGTAGTCCCAATAGGCTAACTATTTAGAGGCTCTCCAATGGGCATATAGGTGACCAGTTAGAGTTAAATCTGATCAGAAAAACCATGATATTCTAAGGGTTAATTTCAGGTATGGCTGGCTATTATAAATTAGGTAAAGACTGACACAGGCAGCAACTTTTCTTACACAGTAGAGAAGAGTCCCACCCTGATCTATAGTTAAAAATACCTCATCCTGAGAAGCATGAGAAAACCAAACCAAATAGGGCACCTTTTGTCCAAACTACTAAAATCCCTCTGAATAGATTATCAGACATTTTGAAGTGGATGTCCCATAGGTATCTGAAAAAACACCAAAACAGAAAATATGATTTTTCTCCCCCAACTCACCTCTCTCCCTAATTCCATGTTACTGCTGAGGACACGACCCAAGCTTGGTGTCTTTTTCAATTCCTCTCTTTTTTGAAAAATTAAATTAATTTGTTTAAATTAAAAAGTATTTACTTCTCCCACATCTCACCCTCCAACTGGCCAAAAAAAAAGGAAATAAAGAAAAAGAAAGCTCTTGTAATAGATATGCACCATGATCAAACAAAACAATTCATTTCCACACTGGTGGTGTGTGAAAAATGTCTTGCTCTACATGTTGCGTCACCTCTCTATGTCCTCACCATGAGTCCTATGGAATCAGAGTTTGTCATTACATTGATAAGGATTCTTAAATCTTTGAAACTTGATTTTCCTTATAATATTATTGCTTAAATTATTCTCATGGCTCTGCATCTGACCTCTAGAAATCATTATTAAAACACAAAGGAAGAGTGTCAGAGAGAGAGAGGGGGCGGAGCAAAGACAGCGGCTGGAAAGCAGGGACTTGCCTATAAAAAACCTATAAAAATGGCTCTGAACAAATTCTAGAACTGCAGAACCCACAAAATAGCAGAGGGAAGCAGAGGACAGCTTGGATGGTCACTGGATGAGGTCTATCACGCACGGAGCGGAGGGGAGCGGAGCCCAGCAGGACCAACCAGACCAGGAGCCTGGCGAAACAGGCCCTAGCACCCTGAATCAGTGAGCTGTGGCAGTTACCAGACTTCTCAACCCACAAACACCAAAGACAACAGAGAAGGTTAGTGGGAAAGGCTGTGGGGGACAGAGTTCCCGGTATGGCCACCGCCCCAGGGGTGGCAGGGGTGGTGTAGCTACAGAACTACAGCTGCAGTTACTTCTGGCCCCAGGCCCACCTGGTGGGAGGAATTAAGTGTCGGATCAGAGCAGGAGTGCACAGCCTGCTTAAGATTTTCGTCAGCTCTGGGTTGGTGGTACTCGAGGAAGGAGGAGTGCTGGTGTGGCAGAGCTGGCTGTATAGAAATAGCTATGAAATCAATGGCACATCCCCTCAAGCTTGGAACAAAGTACTCTTTGCTCTACAAGCAGTCATACCCCGACAAAAAACTCAAGGGTCAAGTAAGTTGGCTGGGAACATGGCCAGGCAGCGAAAACACACCCAGATTCAGTCTCAGACTTTGGAACCTTTCTTTGGTGACAAAGAAGACCAAAACATACAGCCAGAAGTCAACAAAGTCAAATAGCCTACATCAAAAGCCTCCAAGAAAAACATGAACTGGTCTCAGGCCATGGAAGAGCTCAAAAAGGAGTTGGAAAAGCAAGTTAGAGAAGTAGAGGAAAAATTGGGAAGAGAAATGAGAAGGATACGAGAAAACCATGAAAAACAAGTCAATGACTTGCTAAAGGAGACCCCAAAAAATACTGAAAAAAAGACTGAAGAAAACAACACCTTAAAAAATAGACTAACTCAAATGGCAAAAGAGCTCCAAAAAGCAAATGAGGAGAAGAACGTCTTGAAAGGCAGAATTACCCAAATGGAAAAGGAGGTCCAAAAGACCACTGAAGAAAATACTACCTTAAAAGTGAGATTGGAGCAAGTGGAAGCTAGTGACTTGATGAGAAATCAAGACATTATAACACAGAATCAAAGGAATGAAAAAGTGGAAGACAAGGTGAAATATCTCATTGGAAAAACCACTGACCTGGAAAATAGATCCAGGAGAGAGAATTTAAAAATTATTGGACTACCTGAAAGCCATGATCAAAAAAAGAGCCTAGATATCATCTTTCAAGAAATTATCAAGGAGAATTGCCCTGATATTCTAGAGCCAGAGGGTAAAATAGAAATTGAAAGAATCTACAGATTGCCTCCTCAAAAAGATCCCAAAAAGAAAACTCCTAGGAACATCGTCGCCAAATTCCAGAGCTCCCAGATCAAGGACAAAATACTGCAAGCAGCCAGAAAGAAACAATTTGAGTATTGTGGAAACACAAATCAGGATAATACAGGATCTAGCAGCTTCCACATTAAGGGATCGAAGGGCTTGGAATACGATATTCCGGAGGTCAATGGAGCTAGGATTAAAACCAAGAATCACCTACCCAGCAAAACTGAGTATCATGCTCCAAGGCAAAATATGGACTCTCAATAAAATAGAGGACCTTCAAGCTATCTCAGTGAAAAGACCAGAGCTGAACAGAAAATTGGACTTTCAAACACAAGAATCAAGAGAAGCATGAAAAGGTAAACAAGAAAGGCAAAGGAAGAATGTCTGTGCTGTTAACTTGCTCTCACCCTGAGAACAGGATCAACACAATGCAGTCCCAACAACCTCTGAGAATCGGCAATGTTGACAAGTGTCTTTCTGCATTTCAGTGAGCCCTAGCATTCTTTCTGAAATCTCATAATGGCATCGTGTTATTTGGGGATTGCTGATTTGTACTTGTGATGCTTGCTTTGGAATATGAAAGAAAAAGGGCATGGCACATATAGGAAGGGAAGATGAAGCAGGAGAATCAGAAGGCAAGAGAGCAGGATGCTTTTAGAATTTTTTTTTGTATGAGCAAATTTTTCATGAGAACAAAATAGATCCAAAAATGGATGTTTTCAATGATTGGCGTGTATCATGTTACAACTGCAGAATTACCCCAATACTTTCTATCGTTGGGAAGAAACTGTCATTTCAGTCGTGTCTGACTCGTCATGACCCCATTTGGGGTTTACTTGCAAAGATACTGGAGTGGTTTGCCATCTCCTTCTCCAGATCATTTTGCAGATGAGGAAACTGAGGCAAAGAGGGTTAAGTGAGTTGCCCAGAGGCACAGCTAGTGTCTGAGGCTGGACTTGAACTCAGGAAAAATGAGTCATCCGGACTCCAGGCCCAGCATGCTATCTACTGAACTACCTAGCCATCCTTAGCACTGTGCTAACCACTTTACAAACATTATCTCATTTAATTCTCATAACAACTGTGAGGTATGTGTAATTATTATCTCCACTTTACAGATGATGAAACTGAGGCAGACAGAAGTTAAATGACTTGTTCAAGGTCACACAGCTAGTATGTGTCAGAGGCCAGATTTGGACTTAGGTCTTTAGGACTCCAAGCCCAAGGTTCTCTCTATCCATCACCTATCTGCCCCGTACTATTAATGTTAACAGCAACAATGCCCTGCACCAAACTGTACACAGTGAAAATTACGATGAAGTGGAACTTTGTAGGACTGTAATTTGATTTGATCACAGCTTGAATCCTGGTAAAAGTGGTTATTGTACTGAGTTGATAATCTGTTATACAAAGAAAAGTGACCATAGGTAACTGCATGGTGTGATGCCTGACACCCAGGGTACCAGAGTCAATTTTAGTTGGCTGTGTAGCCAACTGTGTAGTGTTGGGCATAGTTTTATGGCGGTAATGAAAGGATTCTCTTATCTCCCTTTCTCAACTGTGTTGTTTCTATTTTGAAGGGGAAAGTTCTCTACCTTGGAGACTATGGAGCTGGCTGCTGTACCCTCTGAGTACAAATTATAAACGGGCTGCTCCAAATATTTTCTGACCTTTGCCTAAGATTCAAACAGATGATTTTTTTTTTACTTTGCCATAGGAAGTCAGTCTATACTTTTCAAACTCAAACTCAGCAGGAAATATGTCAGAAGGATTTCCCACTTTCTTTTCTATACTTAATTTTTCTGGACAACAAATTCCCTTTGACAAGTTTTACTGTCACTATACAACCCAGATCTATCAACAATGTTAATGTAAAGTCCATTAAAGGGAAACAACAAGTATGCAGATGGTTGTAGACTAGCTCAGAAGAGCCTAAGGGCCCAAGAGTCCAAAACAGACTACCTGGTGCTCCCTTTAATCCCATACTTCATTTACATGTATCATAAATGAAAAGGGTAAGAGGAGGATAAAAATGAACTGGGCAATGCTAGGTATTTTCACTGATTGCCATGTACTCATGAGCTGTGTACAGGCTTCTCATTTCTAGCCTCAGATAGTCCCATGGGAACATGCCACCAGCTCAAGAAAGAAGAGTGGGTCCTAAAAGACCATCTCTAAGGACATGAAGCATGAATATACACCAATCACTGAGACGGGGCTCACCTCCTTCTCTTCAAAATTTAATTAGCTCACTGATCATAGCTAACCTACACCTTATCAGCTGAAGCTCAGGAAGTAAGTTCTGGGCTGCTAACAGTGGCCCTAGGGCTCCCATGAGAGGCATCAGGGATACAGTTAGACTTGGACTCAGGAGGACCTAAGCTTGATTCCTACCTCAGATACTTACTAGTTATGTGACCTTGGGCAAGTCATTCGGTTACCTTATCTATAAAATGGGGATAATAAAATCTACCTCAAAGAGTTGTGAAGATTAGAAGAGATATGGTATCATTACAGCGAGGCAGATCATCTGGGATGGAGTGCAGACCTCCATGAAGGCTCAAGTACTACACGGAAAGGCAGGATCAAAAACCACCCATAAATATAAGGTAGGAGGAACAATCATGCCCTGGGGTGATGGAATTGGCTACTGTTCTTGTTTAGGGGATAAGACATATTTACAACTCGGTCTATAGACCCTAGTGTTTTTAACCATTGCCCTTTGGGTAGCAGTCGGGGTGATTTGTAACAGTGCCATAGACTAATTCAATGTTTTCCATTACCTTTTCCTTTGACTCACCCTCTCTGTAAAAGCCTGCAGGATAAAGCCAATGGCTTCTACAGCATCATTTTCCAGAACTCAGAGTAGAAGAAGGAATTGTACGGTTATTAATTCTTCCAAGTGTTAGCCTCCTTTTAGACCTCATCATAGCCCTCAAGGATAGTTTTGTATTATTTAGGACTTTTGGTCTTTGCCCCTATCCAGAAGAGGAAACTCCTCCTCCCCAGGGATTTTCCTTCTGTATCCTCCTATCTGGAGACTGCAAACTCTTCACACTTTCCTGGTGCTCCAATAGGAATGAGAAGAGAGAAGTCCCTGAAAATAGTCTTGGTCCAATGCTCCTCCAAGGACCATTTTGACCTCTTTGCTTCATCTTTAGAAGGAAAAAGCACATTGTCCTTGAAAAGACAAAAAGGAGGAGATTGTAGAAGCCAACTTAGCTACCTCCATTTAAAAACTACCCTTTTCCTGTTCCTTCATCCAAAGCAATACTCTGAGACTCTCTTCTCCCTTTTTTCTCAAATTATATGCTTCTGTGCCAAGGAAGATGCTGACTGGCCAAGAAAAGCCAGCCTAATGTAAGTGCCTCCTACATAACCCTTAAGCTTATGTCCTCCCTCAATTTCTGTGTTTTATAGTAGTATTCCTCAATGCAGACACTGAAGAAAGTCTAGATATAGTGGCCTCTCACAAAAGGAATTTTTCCCCCTGTCCGCTAACATCTATAACCACTTTGATCTCATAAAGATTAGGAATTACTTTTGAAGGAAGCAGCATCCCTCAGCTTAGCCAGATTATCTTTTAATAAAACTGATCAATCTTGGCTTCATAAAACAAAGAAAATTTTACCACATAATAATGTTTTCAGGAACAAAGCTATTCATGAGAATAAAGGCTTCCTTCCAGGCTGCAGAGGTCATAACCCAGCTTATGAGAGATTCTGAAGAAATACTGGCAAAAGATTTCTCAATGCTCAATGCTCACAAGGCTATTACACAATTCTTCTTTCTTTCAGAACCACCTTCGGAGCTCCTCAGAAATGTTCAGGTCACAGGCTTCTATTCACAATGAGGAGACAAAGTGACACAGGCTGAGGAAAGCCAGGCTGAGTTTGTATTTCAGCTAGGCCTACTTTTTTGAAATGTAGGATTTCCATATTCAGTAGTATAGAGAGGAAAGACAAATCTACTAGGGAGTATCTTTAATTATTTTCCCCCTTCAATACTTACAGTCTTCACATCATTTTCAAAGGCTTCTCTTGCCTCTTCATAAGTACAAACTTCTTCTTTGCATTCACGTTCAATATTTCCTTGTCTTATCTCTTCCAAAAAACCATTTGCTCTTGGGTAACGTTTTAATACTGAATTGGCTTTCTCTTCAGTGAGGAAAACTGAAAAAGATGGGAAAATAGAAACACACTTCAAAAAGAAATTGGTTTTAAACATTCAAAATGAAAACTGATGGCTGAAGTATTAGCACTCAGTGGTCCAAATCACTGAATCTCAGGGGGTTCCTCCCTACCTGTGCACATAAAAAAATGTCACTGGTGGCTCACTGGCTATGGAGAATGGCATAATTCATTGTTTTTAGCACACTTTTCCTGCACCATACAGATGTCTCAATGCAGCACCAATAATGACAGTATAAAAGATGAGAAACTGGAGGTTAAATCTGAATAAATAAATCTGAGAACTGAATATGATGGCTTTATGAGTCGATATACCCATCCATTCATGTAACAGAAAATCGAAGCCTACTTTTCTTGTAATTTAGATTTTGCCCCAATTTAGTCATCAATAATGAACATTTTTAAATGAAATTCTAGAACCCTTAAAAACAGAAACCCAGAAAAGCCAAATAAAATTAATCAACAAACATTTATTAAGCACCTACTCTGTGCCATGCACTGTTTTAAGAGCTGTGGATATGAAAATAAATTAAAAGACAGTCCCTGCCTTCCAGGAGCTCACAAATCAACAAGCATTTTTGCTATGTTTGAGACACTAAGATAAGCCAGGACAGCAAAGAGAGGCAAAAGTAGACCTTACCGGAGCTCACAATCTAATGGAGGAAGAGGAATGGAATAAGCATTTATATAGCACCAACTATGGGCCAGACACTGTGCTAAGCTCTTTACAAATACTGATATGTGATCCTGACAATAATCCTGTGAGGGGCCTGCTGTTATTACCCCCCGCTTTATAGTCGAGGAAACTAAGGCAAAATGATTATGTGACTTGCCCAGGAGTAATGTCCAAGCCAGGATTTGGATTCAGGTCTTCCTGAGGGAGACAACATGTAAACATGTAAACATGGTAAAAAACCATGTATAAACAAGACATATACAGGGTTCATTGTAGGTAACCTCATGGGGAAGGATGTAGCATTAAAAGGAATGAGAAAAGGCTTCTTACAGAAGGTAGGATTTTATCTGATATTTGTAGTAAGCCAGGAGGAAGAGACAAGGAAACGACCAATGAAAATACATGGATTCTACTTCTGGGTAAATTAGCTATTTTTTCTGATCCTCACAACCTCTCAAACCTCTCCAAAATAGAAATCATGCACCAGAATAAAACAATTTTAGCTATTTTCATGGACAAAAACACTAAGAACCCAAATAAGGCAAAAACTCAACAAATTAAGAACAGAGAAGGCTAATCTCTAATCCTGATCAATTCCCAAAGTGCCCGCCACCTCAACACCTCCCCACCTCTTGGCAGCAAGGCTCCAAAATTTGGCCCATGCACTTGTGACAGAACTCAGCTCTGTACTCTAGCTTCCACCTCAACCTAGTGCCACTGAGTTCCTGAGTGGTATTACTCAATGATGCAACAGAACTAGGTTAGAGAACTGTGGAAAAGAGGGAACCAGATCAGGACATGTACGTGGGGCTCTGTGAGGCTCCAAAATGTCTGAAAGAAAGCACCAGGCTGGGACTACATCTGTCCTCTCAGGAGTCACTTGGGGCAGAAAGCTGGAGTGGTTAAATGAACTGGCCAGCAGGAGGGAGGCTGCTTTGAAATTTAGCCCCAGGGGAAATGCCCTCCAAGGGAAGAGAACATATAAAGTGAGTAAAAGGAGGAAATAAAGGAAAAAGACTAAAATTAACAAATACTTAAAGAAGAAAACTCTATTGAAAACCTTTACCAGAAGCAGGTAAACCAACTGGGAAGACAGCAATAACAGGAAGGGAAATGAACTGCAGATCAGGGAGGAGAGATCAGGGATCTTTGAATAAGTATTGTGAGTCTGAAGAAAATGAATCAACACCAGATGAGGAGATTCTGAAGAGAATCTGAAGAGAAGATGGAACCACAAAGAGAAAATGAGTCAACACCTGATGAGGAGATTCTGAAGAGAATCTGAAGAGATTCTGAGGAGAAGATGGAACCACAAAGAGCAGGATGTTCCTGGATGGTTTATAAAAGAAATAAAATTTGTGAAAGTAGAATTTATGGCCCACACAGCAGAAATAACTGGCAGAGTAGGAAAACATGAATCCACAGTAGTAAGTCTCATAAAAGAAACAACAGAGAGGACAATTGATTGTGAATGAAAATACATGAAAGTAAAGGACAAGTTAGAGGAAAAGAAAAAAATATATTTTTTTAAAAGGCATGTTCTCCATTCTAGCAAAACAAACTGATCTCCAAGAAAGGCTGTGTACATAGAATTTAAGGATTACAGGTCTTCCAGAAGAATATGTGTTTACAAAAACACCTCAATACCACAATTCAAGAAATAATACAAGAAAACTGCCCAGAATTCTTAAGTGCAGAAGACAACAAAAAGAATATACAGATCATATCTAGAAAAATATAATCCCATACAGCAAACACCAGGACATGTAATGGTTAAATTTAACAATTAAACCGGCAAATGATAAATTCTTCAAGTAACCAGGAAAAAGACCTTCAAATACAAAGGAAAGGAAAGAAAATTTGAAAAACACAAAACTATTCTGTACTCTCTCCCAGAAATCAGAGGAGAAAATTGAGTTACAGATTCCAATGAGCAAAAGAGCTCAAGATGTAATCCAAGGTGACCCATCCCACAAATCCAACGATAAATGAAAATAAGTGGGTGTTCATTAAAGAGTCATTTGAAACATTCCTATAAAGAAAACTGGAAGAAATTATTTGCTTCTCATGTATACCAGACAGCAGGAATACAAGAGGACCAGAGTAACCAAAGACAACCGACAACAAACTAACAGAGAGCTCATTAAAAAAAAAAAATTGTTTCTCAATGTACACCAAGAGACAGTGGTGAAAACAGAAGTCAAATAGAAGTGGTGAAGAATTAGATCACAGAATTTGTTGTTGTTGCTCAGTTGTTTCAGCTGTGTTCAACACTTTGTGACCCCATTTGGGGTTGTCTTGGCAGAAACACTGGAGTGCTTTGCCATTTCCTTCTCCAGCTCATTTTACAGATAAGGAAACTGAGGCAAACAGACTTAAGTCACTGGCCAGGGTCGCCCAACTAGTAAGTGCTGGTGATGAGATCTGAACTCATGAAGATGAGTCTCCTGACTCAAGGCTGGCACTCTATCCACTGTGCTACCAATGTGCCCAAATTACAAAATGAAAGGGCACATAAAATGAAGTAAAAGAAAAAAACAGAGGGGAGTATGAATTGTTCCCTCATCAAGTCAAAAGTTAATAAAAAGTTAATAAAAAGGCTCATCTTCCTGAATTCATATCCAACCTCAGACACTTGCTAGCCGTATGACCCTGGGCAAGTCACTTCACCCTGTTTGCCCCAGGTTCCTCCTCTGCAAAATGAGCTGGAGAAGGAAATGGCAAACCACTCCAGTATCTTTGCTAAGAAAACTCCAAATGGGGTCACAAAGAGTCAAGACACGACTGAAACGACTGAACAACAACAATAAAGAATAAGGCATATCAAAAACAAGAGGAGGCCAAAGGCAAGATCTACAAGGGAGAAATAGAAACTCTTTAGACAAAAGTACTCAAAAGAAGTACCTCGAAATCTCTACTTCCATGAAAATGTATCATCAGTTCAGGAGATAGGGTGTCATGTACCAAGAATAGCTACAAGGCCTGTATCACTGGATCCTAAGATCATACGGAGGGGAGTAATATGCAAGAAGACTGGAATGGTAGTAAAAGACCAGGTAATGAAGGAGTTACTTGCCAAAGGGAGGATTTTATACTTTGATCCCACAGTCTAATAGAGAGTCACTGTTTCACTGACCAGGGGTGGTTAGGGGTGTGACATGATCAGACCCGTACTTTAGGAAGATCTTGGTAGCCGAGGAGAGACTTAAGATGGGGAGAAACCGAGAAGAGGACCGCAAAGGTCTAGGGATACCATGAGACCGGGCACCAGTGTGGTCAGTGACAGTATCAGAGGAAAGAAGAGGGAATGTTTGAGATATGTTACAAAGGTAGAATTAACAGTAGCAACATATTACATACAGGGAGGATGAGAGGTATCATGTTGATAGATGACAACTCAGTTTATACACCCCTGCTTTGACCTCTCTCCCAAGTACTGGAAACATCTACCTCTTACTACCCAAATCGTCAAACTCAGCATCTTTGCCCCCTAAATCTTTGATTTTCTAATTTCTGTTCATGGTGCAATTACTCTGCAAATCACCTTATTTTTTTTTTTCCAAACGGAAAGTTTAAATTATCAGCTTTAAATTATCTACTGACCTGTAGGTTTACGTACCAGTAAAAAAAAAATAAACAAAAAGTAATAAACAGTTTAAAGGGGTTATTTGCTCTATATGTTACTAAGAACTTGCAATGAGATTCACGGTGCATAATTTTGAATTTGAATGTATCCATGATACTTGATTGTAGATATAACAGGATCCTAAATTAACCACAGCCATAATTACCAGAATATAATCTTAGGAGAAAGGAGAACTTGGAATATTTAAAAAACTCTCCTTATTTTCTCCTCAGAAATCTCCTGATTTCTGTTTCACCACTGGAGCAAAAAATTTATGAAAAGTAATCAGAACGATGATCCAGGTTTTCTAACCAACTGACCATGGTGAATTTTGACTGGTTTTCCAAGATATACTATCAAAGGAGTTTATTTCTTAAAACTTTTAAACAGGAGAAGCTGACTCCGACTCCTCCAGGCCTTGACTCCTTCCACCCCCAGTTTCCTGTTCCTGGTTCCTGAGCTGTTGCACTGACAGCAGTCATTTGTCCACAATATAATCTCAATTGGAGGGCCCCCTTTGTATCCTGGATTGAATACTTTAAATAACATCATAATACTGACATTTACACAGTGTTTGCAAAGCTTTTCACAAATCTGATTTGATGCTTGCAAAATCCATGTGTCACAGAGGTAGAAGGTGTTATCTCTGCTTTGCAAATGAGGAAATTGAGGTTCAGAGGGATAGGTGACTTTATCATAGTCACAGAGGACCACAGAGGAAATCTGTATCCCAAATGTCTGCTGACTCCATGTTAAGCACGTTTTTCAAATACCTTGTGCTAAAAGATATTTTCACCACAAGGCATATTCTCAAAAAGATACCTAGAGGAGTTAACTTTTTTTTTTTTTTTGCATCAGAGCCTCCCTTTAGCAGCCTGGTGAAACCTATGGACTCTTTCACAGAACAATGTTTTTAAGTGCATAAGATGAAATACACAAGATTGCAAACAAACCCAAATTTAAAGACAAAAAATAAGTTCAAAGTCCCCAGGTTTCAGAACCCTAGCTGACCAAGGAAAGCAGAAAGCTGGGAAACAATTATTAAAAAGTGTCTCCGATAAAGAACTGAGTAAAAATGATAAGAATACAAGTCATTCCCCAATTGATAAATGGCCAAAAATATGAATAGGCAGTTTTCAAAGATATCAAAGCTATCTATGACCAAATTTTTAAAAATGCTCTAAATCACTATTGATTAGAGCAATGCAAATTAAAACAACTCTGAGGTACCACTTCATGCTTATCAGACTGGCTAATACAACAGAAAAGGAAAATGATAAATGTTGGAGGGGATGTAAATAAGCTGGGACACTAACGTGCTGTTGGTGGAGTTGTGAACTGATCCAACCATTCTGGAGAACAATTTGAACCTATGCCCAAAGGGCTATCAAACTGCATATTTCAATACTACTACGAGGTCTGTATCCCAAAGAGATTTAAAAAAAAAAGAAGGAAATAAAGAAAAAGGGAAAAGGGCCTATTTGTGGTGGCAAAGAATTGGAAATTGAAATCAACTGGGGAATGGATGAACAAGTTGTGTTATCTGATTGTAATCAAATACTGTTGTAATATAAGAAATGATGAGCAGCATGATTTCAGAAAAACCTGGAAAGACTTAGATGAGCTGATGCAAAGTGAAGTAAGCAGAACCAGGAGAACATTGTTCACAGTAACAGCCATATTGCAAAATGATGAACTGCAAATTACTTAACTATTCTCAGTAATACAATAATCCAAAGGACTCATGATGAAAAATACTTTCCACCTCCAGAGAAAGAACTAAATGTGCCTGAATTCAGATTGAAGCATGCTATTTTTCACTGTTAGTTTTTTTTTTTTTTAGTGGGTTTTTTGGTCTGTGTTTTCTTTCACAAAATGACTAATATGGAAAGATGTTTTGCATGATTGCACATGTATGACCTATATCAAACTGCTTACTGTCTCAGGGAGGGGAGGGAGAGAGTTTGGAACACAAAAATTTTATTTAAAACAATGTTAAAAATTGTTTATACATCTAATTGAGGGGGGAAAAAAGAACCCTTGCTGTAGAAGAACCATTCTACGTGTGATGGGCAAAATAAATAACCATCTATGAAAAGACTGTTAAGATCTGGGACTTGGTCCTTCCAAAGGGGAGAAGTAAAATATTGGGACTTCTGGTATTCATTCTCCTGCATGTCTGTCACTCCTTCAGTGTACTGTTACAATGCTTTTATTTATTCTCTTAACAATTGTTTTATTTTCTTCATTTGTTTTCCTGTTTCTGTTTTAGTTTACCTCTATCTTCCCTAGTGCAGCCTGAGACAGGCTTCTCACATCCCCAGGCCCAGAGCTGTTCTGTAGGTACCTAAAGCAACTGAATGGCGAAGGTTCATTAGAAGACCTTAGAGACCTTGCAACCACAGGGTGGGGAGCAGTAGGAGCAGCCTCTGCAATGTAGACTAGCTTAATATTTTCTTTAAAAATACTGACACCATGCTCAAAACTTAATTATCTCAAAGAATTTAAGTTTCAGGTCATTGATATAGGTTTTTGGCAGTCCAAATAGTAAAGGAACCCACATGAGGATTCAACAGTGTCCCTTTCTGGTTTCTGACTGGTAGACCAACATGATGCAGGGAAACCAAGCTGAATCAATTCAAATCTATATTCATTTTGACTATGTTTTCCTTAACACATCTGGGTAACCCTCCCACACCCCTCCATTTTTGCTAACTGATGGACATTCTTAATCTCATTCTGTCCAATCTTGACCCTGAGCTGCAGGATGGGGAACCTGTGGCCTCAAGGCCACATGTGGCCCTCTAGGTCCTCAAGCGCAGACCTTTGATTGAATCCAAAACAGAACAAATACCCTTAATAAAAGATTTGTTCTGTAAAACTTGGACTCAGTCAAAAGGGCGCACCCAGGGACCTAGAAGGCCACAGGTTCCCCATCCCTGTAAAAATTAGAGTCAGGATAATTGGAGTCAGGCCAATAATGACACTGCAACATAGTTCTCAGGAAGCTTGTGCACCAAGGATCCATAAAGAAGCCTGAAGCCAACTTTTGGAACTCTAAAACTAGGTCAGCCTGAGCCAAAGCCACATGCTGCGACATGGTGAATAATGGAACCTGACAGGGCCACACATAGCGGGGAGAAACAGTCAACTACTGATTGATAGGAGGAGAAGGAGATAGAGAAGGACCAAGATGAAAATTCATTGCAGGCCAACAGGAGATATTCATAAACCAGGAATTCCAGTAGAGAGACTACTCTTAAGCACCCAATTCATCCTGTGGCAGCAGTAGTATCCAAGCTACAAAGGGAACAGGGCCAAGTATCTCCTCAGAATCTCACTGTTTTCTGGGATCACAGAGACTAAAATAAAATAAAAGGAATGAAGGGGCTGAGGATGAATTTGCCCCATACTATAAGTTTTTAAAAGAAGAAAAAAGGGGAATAGAGAGAGAAGAAATAAGGAAAACAGGCAGAAAAGGAGAGAGAAGATGGTGGTTTATGAAGAAGTAAGAGAAGGAAAGCAAATAGTCAGAAGTAAAACTTTGCCCTCTGAGAATGGGTCATAAAGGGGGGACCAAAAGGAGAAAACAAAGGATAAGAACCAGCAGTCAGGAAATGAAGTAGCTGAAGAGAGGAAGGGCAAAGGAGTGAGATTAAACTACTTTAATTATAGATTACTAGTGTTAATGACATTCCTTCTCTTTTACCACTATGTCACTTACTAAGGTAGGTGAAAGAGTAGAGAGGGGAAGAAAGTATTTGGATTTGACAAAGGGAAATGAAAACTTAACCACTGTAATTATGAATGTGAAGGGAAAGAATTCACCCATAAAACAGAAGAGTATAGCAGAATGGATTAAAAAGCACCATCCAACAATATGCTATTTACAAGAAACACTTTAGAAACACAAAGATTCACAGCTTGTTAAAATATGGGCCTGGATGCCTGTAAGTAAGGAGGATTTTGCTATACTTTTTAGAGTTTAATTTCTCAGGATCCAAGGCCATGGCACTGTATAGTTTCCAAGTGCTAGATAATAACTCCCAGAATAGCCCCAAGGATCCTAGATAGTAATTCCCAGAATCATAGTGACAGACAGTCCTACTGAGGCTGTGCCATGAGATATAGGGGTGACATAATTGACATTTGCTTCTCACCCACCCTCCCTAAGAAGTCAAGCAATTCAACATAGGCCACATGTGTATCATTATGTATAATCCTTCCACAATAGTCATGTTGTGAAAGACTAACTATATTTTGCTCCTTCCCAACCCATTCCGCTTTATTGAATTTTCTCCCTTGACCCTGTCCCCTTTCCAAAGTGTTTGTTTTTGATTACCTCCACCCCCATCTGCCCTCCCCTCCATCATCCCCCCTTTTTTTAATCTTCCTCCCTCTTCTTTCCTGTGGGGTAAGATACCCAGTTGAGTATGTATGGTATTCCCTCCTCAGGCCATATCTGATGAGAGCAAGGTTCACTCATTCCCCCATCACCTGCCCTCTCCCCTCCTCCCACAGAACTGCTTCCTCTTGCCACTTTTATGTGAGATAATCCACCCCATTCTCTCTCTCCCTATCTCCCTCTCTCAGTATGTTGCTCTCTCATCCCTTAATTTGATTTTATTTCTTTTAGATATCTTCCCTTCATCTCCAACTCACCCTGTGTCTGCTCTCTCTCTCTCTTATATATAAATATATATATATATGTATGTATATGTATATATGTACACACACACAGATATATACATACATACACATTCACTTATATATATATACATAAACATGTACATATATATATGCATATTCCCTTCAGCTACCCTAATACTGAGGTCTCATGAATCATACATGTCATCTTTCCATGTAGGAATGTAAACAAAACAGTTCAACTTTAGTAAGTCCCTTGCAATTTCAGTTTCTTGATTACCTTTTCATGCTTCTCTTGAATCTTGTGTTGGAAAGTCAAATTTTCTATTCAGTTCTGGTCTTTTCACTGAGAAAGCTTGAAAGTCCTCTATTTTATTGAAAATCCGTATTTTGCCTTGGAGAATGATACTCAGTTTTGCTGGGTAGGTGATTCTTGGTTTTAATCCTAGCTCCATTGACCTCCGGAATATTGCATTCCAAGCCCTTCGATCTCTTAATGTAGAAGCTGCCATATCTTGGGTTATTCTGATTGGGTTTCCACAATACTCAAATTGTTTTTTTCTGGCTGCTTGCAGTATTTTGTCCTTGATCTGGGAGCTCTGGAATTTGGCAACAATATTCCTAGGAGATTTCTTTTTGGGATCTATTTGAGGAGGTGATCGATGGATTCTTTCAATTTCTATTTTGCCCTGTGGCTCTAGAATATCAGGGCAGTTCTCCTTGATAATTTCTTGAAAGATGGTATCTAGGCTCTTTTTTGATCATGCCTTTCAGGTAGTCCAATAATTTTTAAATTATCTCTCCTGGATCTATTTTCCAGGTCAGTGGTTTTTCCAATGAGATATTTCACATTGTCTTCCATTTTTTCATTCCTTTTGTTCTGTTTTTGAATATCTTGATTTCTCATCAAGTCACTAGCTTCCACTTGCTCCAATCTAATTTTTAAAGTAGTATTTTCTTCAGTGGTCTTTCGGACCTCCTTTTCCATTTGGCTAATTCTGCCTTTCATGGCATTCTTCTCCTCATTGGCTTTTTGGAGCTCTTTTGCCATTTGAGTTAGTCTATTTTTTAAGGTGTTGTTTTCTTCAGTCTTTTTTTCAGTATTTTTTTGGGTCTCCTTTAGCAAGTCATTGACTTGTTTTTCATGGTTTTCTCATATCCTTCTCATTTCTCTTCCCAATTTTTCCTCTACTTCTCTAACTTGCTTTTCCAAATCCTTTTTGAGCTCTTCCATGGCCTGGGACCAGTTCATGTTTTTCTTGGAGGCTTTTGTTGTAGGCTCTATGACTTTGTTGTCTTCTTTAGGCTGTATGTTTTGGTCTTCTTTGTCACCAAAGAAAGAATCCAAAGTCTGAGACTGAATCTGGGTGTGTTTTCGCTGCCTGGCCATATTCCCAACCAAGTAACTTGACCCTTGAGTTTTTCAGTGGAGTATGACTGCTTGTAGACTAACGAGTTCTATGTTCCACGTTTGGGAGGGATGCACCAGCTCTGCCACACCAGCTCTGCCACACCAGCACTGATCCTTCCCCAAGAACCCCCAACCGGGACTGGGCTTAGATCTTCAGCAGGCTGTGCACTCCTGCTCTGATCCACCACTTAATTCCTCCCACCAGGTGGGCCTGGGGCCAGAAGCGGCAGCAGCAGCTGTAGCTGCCCCACCTCCGCTGCCCCTGGGGCTGGAAGCAGAACTGGGAACTCCTTCCACGCGCAGCTTTTCCCACTAACCTTGTCTGCAGTCTTTGGTGTTTGTGGGTTGAGGAGTCTGGTAACTGCCGCAGCTCACTGATTCAGGGCGCTAGGGCCCCCTCCACCTGGCTTCTGGTCTGGATGGTCCATGCTGCTCAGACTGGGTTCTGCTCCACTCCGTTCCCAGCTCCCAGCTCCCAGCTCCCAGCTCCGTGTGGGATAGATCTCACCCAGAGACCATCCAGGCTGTCCTGGGCTGGAGCCCTGCTTCCCTCTGCTGTTTTGTGGGTTCTGCAGTTCTAGAATTGGTTCAGAGCCATTTTTTATAGGTTTTTGGAGGGATTCGGTACGGAGCTCATGCTAGTCCCTGCTTTCCAGCCGCCATCTTGGCTCCCTTTTAAGATTCTTAAACACTTCAGAGAAGATCAACTAAAGTAATGTACGAGACTGCAAAATTGTAAGAGTTTAAACCAATGGCTTTAAACACAATCTATACAGGTGCATATTTTGCCACACAATCAACACTAGAATCTCAGTAATATCACAAATAAAGGGCACTCCACTCAGCTAAAGTATCCTTTGAAAGCGGAGGAGAGAAATTCCTGTTTCTCTAAAAAGGTTAAAGAATGCAACGTGTCTGGCTAATTGCCATTTACGTGTAAATACACACACATAACTTCCCCTGATGTCAACACATAAACTCAAATATTCCAAAAACATCTATGATTTTATTCATGGATGTACCTCCTCTAGTTACCTGAAGACCCTCCCATTCCTTGGTAAACTTATTATCCCCACTCTCCCTTTTCCTGTCCACCTCACGCCCCCAAAAAATCATCTGGTGAAGAGCTTTTTTGCACGATCTTCTTAGAAAAAAGACATAATAATGTTGCCCAAAATTGTACTCAAAGCCTTCTCAGTTTGGTAGGACATAGCATAGCTTACACTTTCCCATGGTAACCTTCAAAAAACCAGGCTTACCAACAAACAATAATGAAATATCAGAGTAAAGTCTTAGTGGAATTTGGAGTCACTAGATAAGACTATATACAGCAGTTTTAAGAAATGTAAATGCAAAGTACTTTGCTTAAAAGCTACATTATGCCTTTTATTTTGAAGTGTTCATTCATGACTCAGAAAGCAATTTAAGATCTTAGAGCACTGTTGTTATGATTAGATTATTAGAAATATAGGTCATGATCTAGAGGACACTTATCCAGCAAGCTCAAATGTGCAAGACAAAATCTAGAAACATGAATTAATGCAGGAAAGAGGTCTCAAGGCATTCAAAATACCTGGCACCAAGTTAATGCATTCTACTCATTGAAAGTCCTTCAGTAATTACAAAGGACTCATGATAGCAAATGTTGTCCATCTCCAGAGAAAGAACTGATGAGTCTAAGGATACTATTTCCACTTTTTAAATTTTTTGTGTTTTTTTCTTTTGGTTTCTTCTTTCACAACATGACTATTATAGAAATGCTTTACATGATTGTACATATATAACCTATATCAAATTGCTTACCAGCTTAGAGAGGCAGAAGGGAGAAAACTTGGGACTCAAATTTTTTAAAATGAATATTAAAAACCATCTTTACACGTAATTGGAAAAAATAAAATGCTATTTTAAAAAAGAAGAAGATAAGTTCTTCAGGCTCTCACTTAGACTCTCTTATTTTCCACTGAATGTTACCCATTGTTTGTTTAAATAGTTTTCCATCCCAACAGAAGCAGCAGCAAATTAGGAATAAGGGAAGGAGGCAAAAAGTAATATCATAGCAAGAGGAAACCCAATATTTAAATAGTTCTGCCACCTCATTACCTTAGGAATTCCCCTATAACCTTTTTATGCCCATCGATCCTGTGTGACTCTTTGCCAAGTCCTGAAACTTCACCAAAAGGGATTCATTTGCCATGTTGGAGGCCTACCTTGTTTTTACTTAACATTGCGAGGGTTAGATAGCAATAGGGCATTTGACTGTCTACCTATCCTTGGTCTTGCCGCACAATCCAGCTCCTCTTCCTATCATAAAATTCGCTGATGAAACCTTTTAATCCTCTTCTTCTTTGTTGTTTCTTTTTGGTTATTATATTACAAACTGCTCGTGACCACCATGTACTTTTCCCTATAAAACACTCATTTCTAGTTCCAGAAAATGAATTCCATTTGTTGCTGCCAAACGAAGTGCTGGTAAAAGGTTACCACTGAAAAGAGGAGCCTTTCTCTGGATGCAGATAACATCTTCCTTCATATGCTTTCATGGGTTCCTTGGGATGAATAAAGAGCTTTGCAATTTCCCAAAACCAATCCAGCTAACTGTCTTTCTCTCATTCATCTCTGGGCCCAATTCACTGTCCATATGAGCTGTTCCAATTGTATGTATGATATATATAGCGTCCAAAGAAAACTTGATGAAATTTGGGCAATAAACATTCTACATCCACTTAGTCTTTCCTTCGTACATGGTCGGGCCAAACTCCTTTAAGGGGGCTCTGAAATATTCTGAATATTGCTAAAATTGCCACAGTGTCACCAGCAAACAGAAGGATTTGGGGGGATGCTTACCATCCACATGGAAGTCCTTCTGAAACTAGATCTCTTCCAACATAATGGCAAATACCTTGGATGAACATACAATCTCCCTGTTCATGCTTCAACTGATGTTAATTGTCAACTGCTACTTGAACATGGTTTCTTTCTGTAGTTAAAGGAATCTTAAATGATTTTGGTATAAGGATGGGAAACACCTTCTGCTAAAGGAGGCTACAAGATCACGTTTTTTTCCTACCAAATCAAATGCCTTTCTGCAAGCAACAATATGCACAATGGGACGTTATGTTTCCTGTATCTTTCAGCTAACTGTGAAATGGTAAAGATGTGGTCCATTACTGCAAAGGCCTATTTGTTCTCTTAATGGAAGGCGCAAAGATGGCACCCTGTTAGTTCAATTTGAATTGGGATGAAATGAAGCACTTGGGAGTCATCAAACAGTTAACAAAAGGGATTTATGTAGCTATAGCACAGAAAGGATAGCAGCAAAGCCACATTAGCACTTAGCTTCCGTTTGGGCAGATGCAGTCTCCTTAAGGAAAGATGGCCCGAGGGGCAGGATATGTTAACTCCCAGGGTCTTGGAGCATCCACCAAGTCTGAAAGGGCTGGATTAGACATGGATGTGGCTTTTATACATCTAGGTGACCAGGAAGACACATCAACGTAGCCTAAGGGTACTGGGACAGAGGAAAATGAATCCCCTGTTGGGCAGGTTGGGTAACTTGGAGAACCATGAATCTGACCCATTCTGAGATAGTGAAAGGCACAAGGAAACCCTGGTGGGTATCAGTACTATCACAGAACCCTTCTTAGAATAATGGTTTGTTTTTTTAAAAATTTATGATTAAAAGAAATGCCATATTTTCAAATTCAGTAAAAATAAAGATGTAATTTTTTTTTCCATCCAAGTTGATAAACTCCTTGAAATCCATTGTACAGACTCCAGGTTAAGAATCCTTGTCCTAGATTCATGCACAGGTGACTCCCAAAAAAGATTTTGTATAGATTGGAAAGTAGGACTGTATAGGTCAGTGATTACTGATGTTTCCTCAGTTACCTTTTTTCAGTATTAAAAAGATTTGAGGTGGGTTTTTTTTTTTATCCATACCTTTAGCATCTCCTACTTCCTCAGATATCTCATACACAGGTCCTTCAACACCCTCACCATTGTATGGCCTATATGCATTTGATTTAACCCAGCTGTTTTTGCCACTTTTGTTCTCTTTTGGGCCTCTTTTACTTCCTCCATCAATATATCTGGTACTGTAGTATTCTGTTGTTGTTCAGGCCCTTCAGTCACATCTGACTCTTCATGACTCCATTTGAGGTTTTCTCAGCAGAGACACTGCAATGGGTTTGCCATTTCTTTCTCTGGCTTATCTTTACAGGTAAAGAAATTGAGACAGGGGCAGCTAGGTTGTGCAGTGAGCGGACCACTGGCCCTGGAGTTAGGAGGACCTGAGTTCAAATCTGGACTCAGACACTTGACACACTTACTAGCTGTGTGACTTTGGGCAAGTCACTTAACCCCAAATGCCCTGCCTTCCCCACTCCCAAAGAAAAAAACCCAAAAAATAAACTGAGGCAAACAGGACTAACTGACTTGCCCAGGGTCACACACCTAGTGGTGTCTGAGGCTGGATTTGAACTCAGGAAGATGAGTCTTCCTGATTGCAGGCCCAGCACTCTATCATAGCTATAGTGTGACGGTCCAAGTATAGTGAGAGATTCCATTGCCTTTGGTGGGGGAGGAAAAAAACTATTAAAATATTTTTTTGCAAGGCTTTTCCATTTTTCTTCCATTTGGAATCTTCTATTTTTGTTCTTAAATATGCTTATTGTTCAGAGCATGGTTAAGTTTCCCTCTGCTCTTCCTGAATGCAGAGATAAGCTTTAGGTGCCCCTGGAGCATCTCTGGTGCAACCTGGGAAGCTTGAGTCTTCTTTTGCACTGGCTTTTTTATTTTTTAAACTATAACTTCTCTTTAGGTTTTCTAATCACTTTTTGGTCTGGCACTCTTTAAATATTTGCTGGAATACATATTTGACACCTGGGATCCTCTGCAACTATTTCATACAGTATATTTAAGGTTCAACTCTACTAAATTGTAAAAACCAATCTCAGTTCCAAAGAAGTGATGATGAAACACCCTTCTGTCCTCTCAGAAAAAAAGGCAGGGAAGTTACAGAGGCGGGTGATGGGTGCATACTATCAGATGTGGTTAGTGGGTCTACTGGTTTTGCTAAATCCTTTTCTTTATTACAAAGGACTTTTAATGGATTCAGTGTGGGTGAGGGGAACAGATAAAGAGAAATCGCTGGTATAAAATCAAAGGGCATCAATAGAACTAAAACATAACATTAGGAGTGAGGCAGGCAACATTTATTCCTCACTTTTTCGAGCACTGTACCATGAAAAAGAAAATTACTGGATATGGGAGACATGTCTGCAATTGAAAGGACATATAAGAGTGAATCAGGAGATTACTAGCTATCCAGCCTTGGATAAATCATTTTGGTCTCCCTGTTGTTAAAATGGGTGTGTTAGACTATATGGTAGATGTTTAAGTTCTCTTTCAGGCTCTACCTTCTGGGATTCTATGACAGAGAATTGTATTTATAGCTAAGAGTGAGGTGCAGTTAGCTGGCTAAATGTGAGCATGTGTGAGGTGGTCATTTAGCTAGACTTGTTTGGCTTTTTCTTTGCTTGCCAAAACAGAATAAGAAGGGAAGGGAAGGGTAAAAGATTTTATTAAGCACCTACAATGTGCCAGGCACTGTGCTAAGCACTTTACAAATATGAATTCATTTAATCCTTACAAAAACTCTGTAAAAGAGGTGCTGTTATTATCACTATGGTCTATTTGAAGATACTAAGGTGGACTTGCCTGGGATCACACAGCTAGTAATTTCTAAGGCCACATTTGAACTCAGGTCTCTCTGGCTCCAGGCCCAGTGCTCTACCCACTGTACCACCTAGGTGCCTCTCAAAGGAAAGTCTCAAATATTTCCTCCCCACCCACCCCAGTTCTCAAATATACAGGAACATTATGGAATGGCTTTCTCGCAGGTTATGTTTTTCTGACACTCTGAACATAGTCTTGTAATATCTGCCAAGCTCTGGCCTGCTTTCTTTGAATCGAGCTCTTCCTTCCATTGTAGGGTGTTTATGTTTTGTTTGGCAGCTAAGCAGGCTGTGACCACATATAGAGAAATTTAATTTCCCAATGAAGACAAAGATTCAAATACGAACTTTTTCTTACTAAGAAATAAAGGATGGAGACAAATAACAATGCCAAACTTTGTTTATTTAGGTACCATATGCTGGGTAGCATGGGGAGGTAGAAACACCATTGGAAGTACAGATTCTAAAGATTGGAGTTCAAGCCCCAGCACTACCATTTACCGACTGACAAAAGGCAAGGTTGTGAACCTCTCTGAATTTCAGTGTCCTTATACTGTGAGCTCCTTGAGAGCACACACTGTATTTTGCCTCTTTTTTTGTATCCCCAAAGCTTAGCCCAACGCCTGCCATACAGTACAGGGTGTTTGATATATGTGTGTTGACTTGACTTGTCCTGGAAACTGGATATGACGATACCTGTGCCTGTCTCAAACCACAATACTTGTACCTGTCAAAAGCAGCTCTATTTGTCTTAATTCCAAGGAACCATATCGTTTGCCCTTCTCAGGATAAGATTAACTAAAGTCTCATCACCAGGAAGACTGACTCAGTTTGATGCTCAACATCTTCTCAATCCACCCTCAGTTGCTTCTCTTCTCCAACTGGAGAGCTAGAGGGCAGAGCACTAAACCCCTCCCAAGGCCTTTCTTTATGGAGGGGTCACAATCTTCCTAATAATTCCATTTTCCATCAACAGCTCTTTTTGGGTTTGAATCCAAGGAACTCCTGCTGCCCTTCCTCTTCCTCTTTTTAGATTCCTTTTGTGTAGAGTCTTCCACAATTATGTGATAAGCTCCCTGAAGGCAGGGACTGTCTCTTTTTCATATTTATACTCCCAATGCTTAGCACCTTGCCCGGCACACAGTAGGCACTTTACTTACTGAATTGCCTACTATGTTCCAGGTACAATTTCACTTGCAGAAGGAATTGAGGAATGAGACAATGGCTGTGAAAATGTAACTTATACCTATGTAAACTGAAAGCTGCAGCTAATGGGGGGGGGCATTATTAAATATATATTAAATATGAGGGCCTAAATGATATCGAAAGTTACTTTTCTTACCTAAGACATTGAGAGTTAAAGGTGAACACAGCCAAAAGTACGGATATGATACAGTGGCTTTACTCTTTACCAAAGCTAACCCCTCTATTTGTTCATTCTATCCAGTCTCCTCCAACAGATTGCTCCCTCTGTCATCCCCATTCATCACTTGTTTTCAATCTCTCCCTCTCTATTAGCTCATTTCTTACTGCCTATAAACATACCTGTGTCTTCTCTATCCTGAAAAAACCCCTCACTGGATCCTTCCATCCCCTCCAACTATGATCTTAATTCTCTTCTACTCTCTTCTCTCCTGCCCTTTCTAGCTAAATTCCTTGAAAGGGCTGTCTACAATAAGTGCTTCCATCTTCTCTCCTCCTACTTTTTTTTTTAATCCCTTACAATCTGGTTTCTAACCTTATCATTCTATGGGGACAACTCTCTCCAAAGTCACCAATGACCTCTTCGCTGCCAAATCCAGCAGCCTTTTCTCTATCCTCATTCCCCCAACCTCTCTGCAGCCTTTGACATTGCTGATCACTCTCTCCTCATTGATAATCTCTTCTCTAGGTTTTCAGGACACTACTTTCTTCTGGTTCTCCTCCTACCTCTCTGGTTGCTCCTCTCTCCTTCGATGGATCCTCCTCCAGATTACATCCTCTAAACACAAATATTCCTCAAGGTTCTGTCCTGGGGTGCTCTTCACTTCTTCCTCTATACTACTTTACTTGGGATCTCTGATCCCATGGATTTAATTACCATCTTTATTCAGATCATTCTCAAATCTGCCTTTCCCTCTCAGATTGGATGATCAGTAGACATCTTAAATTTAACATGTCCAAAACAGAATTTATTATTTTTCCACCTAACCTCCCCTCCTTCCATATTACTATAGAGGGCAACACCATTCTCCTCAAGATCACAACCTTGGAGTCCTTCTGGATTCCTTATGAGCTCTCACCCTTCATATCCAATCTCTTGCCAAGACCCTTCATTTTCACCCTTGCAACATCTCTCAAATATGCCCCCTTCTCTCCTGCTATGAGTGCAGGCTCTTACCAGCTCAGGCCTTGAGTACTGCAATAACCTGCTGGTGGGTCTGCCTGCCCCAAGTTTCTCCCTACCCCAATCCACCATCCATTCAGCCACTAAGGTGCTTTTTTCCTAAAACTCAAGTCTAATCATGTCACTCCCTAGTCAATAAACTCCAGTGCCTTCCTAGTCCCTCCAGGAGCAAATACAAAATGCAATTTTTTGGCATTCAAAGCCCTTCCTAACCCTGCCCTTTTACCTTCGCATTCTCCTAACATCAATATGTACTTATTTAATCCAGGGACACTGGCCTCCTGATTTCCACGAACAAGATACTCCAACTCTTAGCCCCTGGCTTTCTCTCTGGTTCTCCCTCACACCTAACATGCTCTCCCTCCTCCACTCCACTACTGACTTCCTTTAAGTCCCAACTAAAATCCTACCTGCCACAGGAAGTTTTGTCCAACCCCTCTAAACTCCAGTGTCTTCCTTCTGTTAATTATTTCCTATTTATTCTGTATAGAGCTTGATCTGTATATATGTTTGTAAGTTATCTCCCCTATTAGAATGTAAGCTCCTTGAGGGCATGTAGCTCTTAGCTTAGTGCCTGGCACATAATAGGGGCTTAATAAATTTTTACTGAATTTAATTAAATCTACATGAAAATACATACAAGGATCCTTAATACTCATAAAACTTGGCTTAGTTTTATGATCATTAAGCTTTCAGCTTAGAAAGATTTCTGAGATTGAGCTTGACTGTCACTCCAAAAGCCTGTCACCAAAGAAGTCTTTCAATAAGTCTTTTTTTTAAAAAATGACCCCTTAGAGTTTGTTTGTTTGTTTGTCTTGAGAAAGAGACAAGTGGCTATTTTCCTTTGTGTCTTTAATACACAGAAACTGATGCCTAGGGACATTTTGGATAAATCAGCATCTAAAATGTCCTTGAGCTTGGGAGAGGAGGTTCCATGAAACAAAAACAAGTATAACAATAGGGTTTCCTGGAATAAAGTTAGATAACATGCCAGAAATGGATTTATATAACAGAAGAGGCTCAAAGGAAGTACTGCGGGTCTGAAAAGTCAATATTTTTTTCCTTTTTTTTTCTGAGCATTACTATGTCTTTTCCCCAACTCATTATGATCTTGCTGAAAACTAAGTTATTTTGTATATTTAGAAGTTTCTAGTGTAATGATTCTTTATTTGACAACACAAACTAAAATGTAAGAAAATGACCCAAGTTTCTCTTTTATTAGCAGCAGTTAGGGTAGTGGATAGAGAGCTTGCCTTGAACCCAAAATGACCTGAGTTTAGTCTCACCTTAGACACATTCTGCTTGGGTGACCCTAAGCATGCCGGGAACCCTTCGGTGCTCTGGTTCACTTTCCAAGACTATACATTGCATAGAAGGTGCCAAGCTGCACTGACAAACAAGGATTCTTATCCAGGAGTTATCGCCATAACAGTGAATTCATAGATCCAGTCCCTCCCTACCCCCTTTTTTCCCTATTGACTAGGCAAATGACTAAAAATGCCAATTATCTCATCTAAAAGGTCAAATATCTTGTAGGGTTTTAAACCCCAAACATATTGACTTCCGGGAGCCAAGATGGTGAAGTAAGCAGTAAGTCACTTTCACTCTCCCTTACTAACCTTGAAAAACCGAGAAAATACTGCCTCAGAAAAAATCCTGGAACAGTGAAGCCAACAGAATGATGGGGTACAGCAGTTTTTTAGCTTGTGAGAGTAGCGGATTAACAAGAAAGGTCCCTCTTGCTGTGGCTGAAGGTTACCAGTACAGGATAGAGAGGCATCCTGGCAAGCCAGCGGCAAGTCACACCTCAGCAAACCAGCAGGAGATCCTGAGCCCCAGAGTGGTGGAGTGGACAAGTGCCAACACCATCGCCCTCCCCCCACCCCCCGATCATGCCTTTGCACAGATAGGGGAACCAGCAGACACCAGCGCAGAGAACCACCACTTGCACTGTGTACGGGTGTCCACCAGCGGCTGAGCCTAACCTTGCTCTTCTGCAGCCCTGGCAAGGAGGTGACCTCCAGTGTCCAGACCACCCCACCCCCACACCTCATCCTGTGAACTACAGTGTAAGCCAGGAGAACTCAGTAAAACCCCACCTGGCATAGGCACATACCAGCCACCATGTGCTCCAGCTCAGCACCAGGTAAGCTACAGCCCCTACAGACTCCAGCTTCCAGAATCTGAGGCCCCAGTGCACAAAGCCAATAGCTAGGCCCCTAGCCCCAAGCATAAGAAATGTGGGACGAGGCCCTCCATTCCCCAGAAGCAGAGATCAACTTTAAAAGTCAGGAAAAAGGCAAACACCATGAGCAAAAAGCAACATAGAAGAACAAAGGCCATAGATTCTTATTATGGGAACAGGGAAGACCAAAACACAAATTCAGAAGAGGACAGCATTATCACCATACCTACATTTGAAACCTCAAAGGGGAATATGAACTGGTCTGAAGCCCAAAAAGCCTTCTTGGAAGATCTCAAGAAGGATTTTAAAAGTCAAATTAGAGAGGTAGAAGAAAAATTGAAAAATTCCTTTAAAAATACAATTGACAAAATGGAAAAAAAAAAGTACACTGAAGAAAATAAATCCTTAAAAAATAGAATTGGCCAAATGGAAAAGGAGGTACAAAAACTAATTGAAGAAAACAATGTGTTAAAAATTAGAATTGGGCAAGTGAAAGCTAATGACTTTATGAAATATCAAAAATCAGTCAAATGAAATAAAAAGAATGAAAAAAAATAAAACAAAACATAAAATACCTCACTGGAAAAACAACTGACCTGGAAAATAGACCCAGGAGAGGTAATTTAAGAATTATTGGTCTACCTCAAAGCCATGATGAAAAAAAAAGAGCCTGGATAGCATTTGCTAAGAAATCATCAAAGAAAACTGCCTCAAGGTCCTAGAACCAAAGGGAAAATAGTCATAGAAAGAATCTACCAAACCCCCCGAAAGAGATCCCGAATTGAAAACGCCAAGGAACATCATATTCACATTCCAGAATTAAGAGGTCAAGGAGAAAATACTGCAAGTAGCCAGAAAGAAACAATTCAAATATTGTGGAACTACAGTCCAGATTATGCAGGACCTTGCAGCTTCTATATTAAAAGATCAGAAGGCTTGGAATACTGATATTCTGTAAGGCAAAAGGAGCTTGCACTACAACCAAGGATGTTAGCAAAATTGAGCATAATCCTTCAGGCCAGGAGAGGGGCATTCAATGAAATAGGGGATTTCCAGAACTTCCAGATGAAAAAAACAGAGCTCAGTGGAAAATTTGATCTTCAAATACAAGACTCAAGACAGGCATAAAAAGGTAAACAGGAAAGAAAAAAAAACACATTGTTCAATAAGGACAAACTGTTTACATCCCTACATGGGAAGATGACATCTGTAAATCTTGAGAATTGTGTATTTATCAGGATATTTAAAAGGGATGTACATAGACAGAGGGTGGAGGTATAAATTAACTGATGTGATTATTAAAAAAAACCTAATTAAGGCGTGAAAGGTGATTGTAAGGGGAGAAGAGGAAAGGAGGAAGCAGAAAAATGAAAATTACATCACATGAAGACACAAAAACATTACACTTGAGGGAAAGTAAGGAGGTAGATGAGCATTGTTTGAACTTTAGTCTCATTGGATTTGGTTCAAGGAGGGAATAACATATTCAGGAATAGAAATCTAACTTGTCCTACAGGCATTAGGAGGAGAAAGAGGAAAGAAAAGGGAGGGGGTGATATAAGGGAGTGAAGATTGAGGGAGGCAGTGGTCAAAATCAAAACTCTTTTGAGGAGAGGAAAGGAGAAATAAAAGCACAAACAGGGGTGGAGGGGAATAGGATGGAGAGAAAGACAAACTGTATATGTGAATGGGATGAACTCTCCCATAAAACAAAGCAGATAGCAGAATGGATTAAAAGCCATAATCCTATAATATGTTGTTTATAAGAAACACATTTGAAATGGGGATACATACAGGGTAAAGGTAAAAGACTAAAGTAGAATATATTATGCTTCAACTGAAGTGAAAAAAGCAGGTGTAGCAATCCTGATCTCAGACAAAGCAGAAACAAAAAGAGGTCTAATTAAAAGAGATAAGGAAGGAAAACTACATCCTGCTAAAAAGGTGCCACAGACAATGTAGTAATATCATTACTTAATATGCACCAAGTCATATAGCATCCAAATTCTTGGAGAAGAAATTAAGAGAGTTACAGAAAGAAATAGACAGCAAAATTATACTAGTGGGGGACCTCAACCTCCCCCTCTCTGAACTAGATAAATCTAACCACAAAATAAACAAGAAAGAAATTAAGAAGGTGAACAGAATTTTAGAAAAGTTAGATATGACAGACCTCTGGAGAAAACTGAATAGGGATAGAAAGGAATATACCTTTTTCTCAGTGATAAATGGCACCTACACAAAAACTGATGATGCACTAGGGCATAAAAACCTCACAATCCAATGCAAAAAGGCAAATATATTAAATTCATCCTTTTCAGATCATGATGCAATAAAATTTATATGTAATAAAGGGCCATGGAAAGATAAACTAAAAATTAATTGGAAACCAAATAATCTAATCTTAAAGAATGAGTGGGTCAAAGAACAAATGACAGAAACAATCAATAACTTCATCCAAGAGAATAATGATAGACAACATATCAAAACTTATGGAATGCAGCAAAATGGTTCTTAGGGGAAGTTCTATATCTCTGTATGCTTACATGAATAAATAGAGAATGAGGAGATCAATGAATTGGGCATGCAACTACAAAAGCCAGAAAAAGAACAAATTAAAAATTCCCAATTAAATACCAAATTAGAAATTCTGAAGACCAAAGGAGAGATTAATAAAATTGAAATTAAGAAAACTATTGAACTAATAAATAAAATTAAGAGCTGGTTTTATAAAAAAACCAATAAAGTAGATAAACCTTTGGTTAATTTGATTAAAACAAAGAAAAGAAAACCAAATTACCAGTATAAAAAAATGAAAAGGGTGAATTCACCACTAAAGAAGAGGAAACAATAATTAGAAATTATTTTGCCTAACTGTATGTCAATAAATTTGACAATCTTAGTGAAATGAATGAACAGTTACAAAAATATAAATTGCCCAGATTAACAGAACAGAAAGTAAAATACTTAAATAATCCCATCTCAGAAAAAGAAATTGAACAAACCATCAATAAACTCTCTAGGAAAAAATCTCCAGGGCCAGATGGATTTACAAGCAAATTCTATCAAACATTTAAAGATCAATTAATTCCAGTATTATATAGACTATTTGGGAAAATAGGTGAAGAAAGAGTCCTACCAAATTCTTTTTTATGATACAAATGTGGTACTGATACCTAAACCAGGAAGAGTCAAAACAGAGAAAGAAAATTATAGACCAATTTCCCTAATGAATACAGATGCAAAAAATTTAAATATAATATTAGCAAAAAAGATTACAGCAACTTATCTCAAGAATAATATACTATGACCAGGTAGGACTTATTCCAGGAATGCAAGGCTGGTTCAATATTAGGAAAGCGATCAGCATAATTGAGCATATCAACAACAAAACTAACAGAAACCATATGATTATCTCAATAGATGCAGAAAAAAGCTTTTGACAAAATACAACACCCATTCCTATTAAAAACACTAGAGAGCATAGGAATAAATGGAGCCTTCCTTAAAATGATAGGTAGCATCTACCTAAAACCATCAGCAAGCATTATAAGTGATGGGGGTAAGCTATATGCATTTCCAATAAGATCAAGGGTGAAACAAGGATGTCCATTATCACTACCATAATTCAATATGGTGCTAGAAACATTAGCTTTAGCAATAAGAGAAGAAAAAGAAATTGAAAGAATTAGAATAGGCAAAGAAGAAACTAAGATAAACCCCAAACATATAAGATCCAAAACAATACAGTCAAAATATAGTTCATCACTTATCAATAAGTTTACTTTTTCAATGTAACTTTTTTTCAATTAATGAGCATTTCTATGCTTTCCCTCCCACCAGCTGAAAAATAAAAGAAAGGAAGACAAAACCCTAGAAACAAACATGGATTGTGAAGCAAAACCAATCATAGATATCTGAGCAAAACCATTTCCTGCATTGATCATACCCAAAAATGTATCTCATTCTAGATCCTGAGCTTTCATCTTTCTATCAGAACATGAGTTCCATGATTCATTATCAGGCTTCCCTAGCTTCCTTCTAGCCCCAGCTAAAATCCCACCTTCTATAGGAAGTCTTTCCCAATCTTTCTTAATTCTAGTGCTTTCTCTCTGCTGACTATCTCCAATTTATTCTGTACGTAGTAGCTTGCCTGTAGGTCGTAATTTGTATATTTTCTCCCCAACTAGACTATAAGCTCCTCAAGGACAAGGCCTTCTTTTGTCTTATGTTGTATCCCCAGCACTCAGCACAGTACTTGGCACATAGTAGGCACATAGTGGACATTGTACTGATCAGAGTTCTAAAGAACAAGATTTGTTTTCCACGGAATGGGGATAGATGACCTCAAACAAGTTACAAGTATACAACATAATGTAACTTAACATAACACAAAGAATATATTTCCCTATTTGTTTTTGTACTAGAAAGAATCCTGGATTGAGAACATAAAAGATCAAGATTCAAATTTAGGTTTTGCCATTTATATACCCAAGACACCATCACCTAACCTCTTTAAAGTCTTGCTTTCCTCACCTTATCAAAACAGACTACTGATCTCATAGCATTTTTAAACATTATGTTCTTTTTAAATTGTTTTTACCATTAGACACCATGTAAGCTCTTATTATAGTTTTTCATAAAGTATAGATCCCATTTCCAAATTAGGAATAATAAGTCACTAGATCACTTAGTCACAAAGAGAGGCATAAGGGATATTATCTAGGAAATGTGTGACTGGAGAAGTAGGCAAGAGTATACAGACAAACAGGGCACTATCTTGGAATTGCCTTGTTAAATTTGAATTGTACAGAGGGGGGAAAAAAATCGCCCAAGCTTTTTATAATAGGGTGGCAAAGAAACCGTATATATCTAAGTCCACAGGTTCATATATAATCTGCATTTTTGCTTTACTGTACATATTAAACTGTTCATGTTTGCTGGTGTTTTAAATTTAAATTTTGGTAGTTCCCTAGTTTTTAACTCATGTGAAGGCTTGGTGACAATTTATATATACATTTATAGACAATTAATTATTTCATTTTACTTGTCTGCATCAGAACCTTACCTTTTCTTGATTTATTGTGGTGGCACATTCAAGCTTCTGTGGTTAAGATGATGTCAACAACTCAGTATCAACCCTTATATACTAAATTTTAAAAATGCGGTACAAATCTATCTGGTGTTGACAATTACCATCATTATAAATGCATATGTTTTTAAATTTATAATAAAAGAGAAAAAGAAAAAGAGATAGGTCCTTTGTGAAATAAGGACAAAGGATAAGAAATGAATACCAGCACTATATCTGTGGCTACAAAACATAAAAAATCAAGAAGAAAGTCTCAAGTGTGTCAGGCAGATTTTCTGTGGAGAACTTGAAGGACAACATGGACAAAAACCACAGAGAATGGGACAATGTAGATAGGGTTTTCTGAGGCGATTGAGGATCCATTTGAGTAAAGACATGTAAACCTCCACGAAAGCTGATTTTATGCCTCTTTGCTATATGGAGATGACCATGGGTTCTCAAAAATCCGTGTCAAGACATCACAAGCCTGTGTAGGTTCTACTCAACTACAGAGAAACATAGGCTCATAGATATAATGTTGGAATAGAGCATAAGGCAGCCAACACATCATCCCACTCCCCCTGCACCACACCCTGCCATTTTACAGAAGAAGAAGTTTGAATACGGACCCACCAACGTGCTACAAAACAACAGAATTCTGAAATGTCACGAGTCTAAACTGGTTTATTGATAATAACAGTTAGTTAGAGGCAGGTAGGTTGTACAGTGTATAAGAGTATTTAGACCCAATTTTTTTTACAACATGACTAATACGGAAATATGTTTTGTATGACTACACGGATATAACCTATAACAAATTGCTTGCCTTCTCAATGAGTGTGGTACGAAGGGAAATTTTTAAAATGAATGATGAAAACTGTCTTTACATGTAATTGGGGAAAAATAATATACTGAGTATTAGATCCTGACTCAGGAAAACCTGAGTTCAAATATGACTTCAAACAGCATTAGTATTATGTGACCCTGGGCAAGTTACTTAGCCTAAGTTTGCCTCAGTTTCCTCATCTGTAAAGTGGGGATCACAACTTACCTTATAGAGTAATTATAAGGATAAAATAGGATGGCTATGTGGAGCAGTGGTTAAGAGCACTGGGCCTGAGGTCAGGAAGAGTCATCTGACCTCAGATACTTAGTTGTTGTGTGACTCTAGCCAAGTCACCTAACCCTGTTTGCCTCAGTTTCCTCATCTGTAAAAGTTGGAGTTGGAGAAGGAAATTACAAATCGCTCTAGTATCTTTGTCAAGAAAAATCCAATGGGATCGTGAAGAGTCCAAAATGACTAAACAACAATAAGGATACGCTTCCATTTCTTTATGTTGAAGAATCTAGGAAATGTTTCTGTCTTTAACAGGCAAAATGTATATGGAATTAATTTTACATGTAAATACTTATTATTAAAATACACACACACACACATACCACAACACAACACAACACAACCCAGGAATCACAGCAGCTTAAGAAAAATTGTCTGTCATGAAAGTAGGCAGGCAATTTTTCTAGAGAGAAAATCCTGCTAAGGAAAAAATGATGGCAATTGTCAACATCAAGCAGATTTGTATTACAGTTTTAAAATTCTGAAGATAAGGGTTTACAATGAATTGTTGACATCATCTTAACTACAGAACATGAATGTGCTACAACAATAAATCAAGAAAGGGTAGGGTTTTAATGGAGACAAATAGAATGAAATAATTAATTGCCTATAAGTGTGTATGTAAGCTGTCACTAGCCTTCACACGGGTTATAAACCAGAGAACTGCCAAATAAAATTAGGTACTACATTACAAGATAATCACTTTCCAGGACTTGTGGGTTTAAAGCTTTGTTCTGTCCTTGGAAATACAGAACAAGACAAGCAGGTTTAAAGTTTTGATATGGTCTCCAGCGAGCAATAGTTTAACGATAAATCAAAGATGTATAATTACTATAGAGTCCATAAACTGTGCATCTTTATCCTAAATATTGACTTTCTGATAAATGTTTGTGCTCCATGAGGTACTAAAGATATGCAAATTAGCAAAATCTGAGGCCTAAAAGTCTCTTTTATTCAAGACTGAGTAAAAATGGAAAATACAACTGATAGCCCTTTAGAATTTTCTCTAAGGTTAGCTTTGTTATAAAGTCACAACAACAACAACAAAAAAATGTTCACTGTTACCATCCTTATGTTATTGGTATATTTGTAAAGTCCATTAATAACTGTACTTGTTAGAAAAAACAGAAACAGCATCGCTGGAAATAACATTAGAGATCATACAATCTAATACTCTCATTTCATATATAAGGAAACAGAGACATAGGGAAAAGACAAGCTTAAGGTTAAAAAAAAAAGTGAGTTAGTTAAAAAAAATAGAATAGCACTGCCTTTCAACAGTTAATAAAAACTATTTTTCCCTCATTATTCTAACAGAACTATAACCCCATTACCACTACCAGGCAGGCTGAATGTACTGGAAGGATAGCCCTGTGACACTGAATGCTGAATATGCAGTTCTTGTTGTTCAGTCGTTTTTTGTCATGTCTGACTTTTTGTGATCCCATCTAGGGTTTTCTTGGCAAAGATGGCAAAGATATTGGAGTAGTTTTGCCATTTCCTTCTCCAACTCATTTTACAAATCAGGAAACTGAGGCTAACAGGGTGAAGTGACCTGCCCAGGGTCACAAAGCTACTAAGTATCTGAGGCCAGATTTGAACTCAGGAAGAAGAGTCTTCCTGACTCCAGGCCAGGCACTCTATTCACCATTCTACCTAACTGCCCTCCAAAATTCTGCCTCCCTACTAAGGTGGCTGTTGTTCAGTCATGCTCGACTCTGTCACCCTATGGACCATAGCATGCCAATACTGTCTATGAGATTATCATGGCAAAGATACTGGAATGGTTTGTCATTTCCTTCTCCAGTAGATTAAGGCACACAGAGGTTAAGCGACTTGCCCAGAGTCACACAGCTACTAAGCGTCTGAGGTCACATTTGAACTCAGGTCTTTCTGACTGCCAGTCCAGCGCTCTATCCACTGCATCACCTGGGCACCTCCTATTTTCACTCCCCAAGAGAGCCCCAACATACCCTAATGCAACCAGCCCTCTCCTCAGAACTCCTCTAGCATTTCTTACTTCTATCTATGCCACTTACTGTGCACAGAGTAATGTTGTCTTCTTACATCTGTATGACCACCTCCCCAACCAGGCTGGGAGCTCCTTTAGGACAGAGAATGTGCATTTTACACATTTTTGTATCATCAGCAGCATTTACCATTGAGGGGTTTAATAACTCCTCAAACTCCAGATGTTGTTTCCCATAACAAAAGTAATCTTCCTAAAGAACAGGACTGATCGTGTCAGTCTTACTCCTTATTACCTCCAGAATCAAAGAGAAAATCCTCTGGCTGGCTTTCAAAGCCCTTCATAACCCGGCCTCTTCCTCTCTTTGGCTTCCTCTTACACCTTACTCCTTTCCAAGTTCTCTGAACCTGCAGCTCTGGCCTCCTTGCTGTTGCTCATACACTCCACCTTCCACACCTGTGCATTTTCACTGACTGGCTGTTCCTATAGACTGGAATTCTCTCCCTCCTCCTAGTTTTTCTTTCCCTGGCTTCCTTCAAGCACCAGGATAAAATTATAATAATAAATAACCCTTTCATGGTCGCCTCTTAACACTAGTGTCTTCCTTCTGAGACCATCCCTAATGTAAGTTCTACATGTGTTTTATTTGTACGCAGTTGTTAGATTGGAAGTTCCTTGAGGGCAGGGACGTTTTTGCCTCCTTTCTTGTCCCCAGCCCTTGTCACAATGCTTGGCACTGACAATAAATGTTTGTTGACTTGACCTGACTAAGAACCTAATAAGCTCTTTAAAGAAAGGACAAATTGTTTCACTTTTATCTCTTTTCACAGTGAGATCCAGAAAAAAAATGAAAGATAGAAACATACCAGGGCTTCTTTGGGATCTCCTATGGCAGAGGGACAAGAGGCTCAGAAATTACTCATACTACTTTGTAAGAAGCAGGATATATGCCAAAATTTAAGTTGGATATTCCTTTATGGGAAGGAATATTGCTTCCATGTACCTTCACAAATGAGCAGAGAGTTTATGAAATCCAAACTTCTAGAATTTCTCAGTGGTGTCTATAGATCAGTGGCTACTCCATATTACACAGATCATGAGTATAAATTCCAAAGGAGTCATCCCCAGGATAATCAAGGCAGTGCTAGTTTAGCTTTGTTTCCGCAGAGGAAAGGAACGATGCCTAAAAGCCAGAGCAGGAAACAAGTGGCTTAGGGGTAATGTGAGCTGTCTTTAGAGAGAGAGGACAGGAAGTTCAAATCACCTCTATGTCCTTCCTTTATGGGGAAAGGGAGGGAAAGAGAGAGATGTAAAGGGAAAGGTTATGGGTCCAAATATGGGTAAATGATTAATAAAGGTTCAGAAAAAAGGTCATGCAGAATTTAAAGATTTGATAGCCATGAAATTCTAGTAGTGGAAGGGACTCCTAGAGACCACTTGATCCAATCTTCTCATTTTACAGAAGAGGAAAAAGAGAACCAGGTAGAACTGATTTACCCAAGACCACAAAGCAGTTAATAGCAAAGCCAGGATTAAAGAAAAGGTTAAACATATATCAAAGAGTTTAAAGTGGAGGAGAGAAATCTGATTTTGACATGGATGCTCGTGGCTGCATTCAAATGTGTTTTATTCATTGTTTCCCCACCCACCCAATATTAGCTACATTAAACTAAATTAAATGTATAACTGGTATTATTTATGGCCACTTTGCAAATGGGGAAGGAGCAGAAAGCAGGCAGCTACATGGCACAGTGGATAGAGTGCTGGGCATAGAGTTAGGAAGACCTGAATTCAAATCCAGCCTTAGACACTGAACCTGTTTGCCTCACTTTCCTCATCTGTAAAATGAGATAATAGCATCTATCTCTGAAGAAGAGTGAGATCATAACTGTGAAGCACTTAGCACAGTGCTTGACACACAGGAAGTACCATACCAATGCTAGCTGTTATTAGCACCTTTGTTGTGATCATCATCATTGCTATTAGTTCTGAAATAGTACTGGGGTTTAAAAAGCTGTCACTTTGCTGCCCCGAGAATATTCACCGAAAACATGATCATGATTTCTGGTTAAGATGGCGACACGGCCACGTAGAAAGCCAAGCTCTCCCAGAGCTGACCCAGGCTAAGAACTATCTTCCAAGACCCTCCCCCACGGATACTAGGTTAGCCCTTCCTTTAAAAAGTTCAGAAACCATCCTTCAAACTCAATTGGCTGAAATGCCTAAGGCTCCGACTATGACTATGGCTTTGTTGGTACCTAAGAACAAAAAGAGACGGGGCATGAGAAGTTACCGCTCCCTCCTCCAGCTTCTGAGTTGTATATCAGTGGGACCCACCCAGAAGCAAGGAAGCTATGCCCAATGGAATCAATGCTGCACTTCTGCCAAGTAATCTTTCCCCACTATGGCTAAGCTTTTTTTTTTTTTAACTGGTAAGTGATACACAATTGTTTGAGTTCATTCTAATCTCAAAGCTGAACTACCAGATGGGTCTCCATCAAATGCAGCCTTTTACATTTGGTATAACTGGAAAGACTGGATCAGACAGGCATTGTTGCATTTGGGGAAGGGAGATGAAGAGAAAGGGGAGCCAGGTGGTCTCCAAGCTTCTATCAGCGCTAAACGCTTACAGGAAGGGAGAGTAGAGAGTAAATTGTCTGTGGGCATTCAGCCAATTAAGGAAGATGTGAATGTTCTTGAAGAACCATCGTCTGAGGTGGAGCCAGGGTAACAGAGGGAGATGGCGATCCATCTAAATTCTCCCAACAGCCCCTCCACACGACTTTAAAATGACATATTATACTGAATTCTGGAGAGACGAGGCCAACAAAAGGTTCAGGTGATACATTTTTCCAGTTCAAGACGATTTAGGAGGTCACCAGGAAAGGTGTGTGTCATTGGAGTGGGGGCCAGGCCAGAGAGCAAGCAGCAGGAACACCAGCAATAGCAGCAACAGAAATATCAGGAGCCCTGAGTCCCGAGACAGTAAAGGGATTGGACAGCTTGTCAGAAAGAGTTTAGAAGGGACCCTGAGCTGACACTGGGCACAGGCTGAGATGTTGTTTGGCAACCCTATTGCCCACGCACAGTAGTGGGTTGTATTTCCAGAGCAGAAAGAAGTGCTTGTGGTATATCGCAAAGCAGTGCTGACCCTGGGTCCCAATTCCAGGGCAGAGAGGGACACTAGTGCTTGCAGTTGCAGGGGACTAAGGGCCCTTCCCAGGTAAAGATCAGCGCACAGACTAGGAGAGCACTGATCACATCTCTTCCAGGATAACACCACTTTGGAAAAAACAAAAAAATTCAGACTCCAGAATTAGCTCTGAAAACAGGAGCATGAAACAGACTAAAGCTCGGAATAGCACTTCCCCACTCTCAGGTAAGCACAGTCCAACTGTAATATAAAGTTCAAATCAAGAAACAGGCTGGAAAAATGAGCAAAGAACAACTACAAAAGAACCTGACTACAAAAACCCACCACGGTGACTGGGAATATGAAGACACAAACTCGCTAGACAGTGATGTCAAAATAGCTACAAGCAAAGCCTCAATGGGAAAAAAAATGCAAATTGGACACAAGCCTAAAAAAAATTCATGGAAGAGTTAAGGGACAGATAAGAATGGTTGAAGAAAATTAGGAAAAGAAATGAGAGTGATGCAAGAGAATCATGAAAAGAGAATTAACTGAAAAACCTTAAAAAACAGAAATGGCCAATGGTAAAAGAGGCACAAAAGTTCACTAAAGAAAAGGACTCCTTAAAAAGCAAAACCGGCCAAATGGAAAAAGAGTTACAAAAGCTTGCCGAATACAATAAATAACTAAAAATTAGAATTGGGTAAGTGGAAGCTAATGACTCCAAACAAAGTCAAAAGAATGAAAACAGAAGAAAATGTGAAATACCTCACTGGAAAAACAACTGACCTGGAAAATAGATTTGAGGAGATAATGCAAGAATTATTGGACTCCCTGAAAGCCATGATCTAAAGGAGCCTAGACAACATATTTCGTTACAAAGAAAAACTCCCCTAATATCTTAGAACCAGAGGGCAAAATAGAAATTAAAAGAATCCACCAGTCATTGCCTGAAAGAGATGCCAAAATGAAAACTCCCAAAAATATTATAGCCAAATTCTTGTACTCCTAGGATGAAAAAATATTGCAAGCAGCGAGAAACAGGTAATTCAAAGATCATGGAGTCACACATGCAGTCAGGGTCATAACAAGATTTAGTAGCTTTCATGTGAAAGGAGTAGAGGGTTTGGTATATGATATTCCAGAAAGCAAAGGAGCTAGGATTATAATCAAGAATAAATGACCCAGCAAAACTGAGTACAATCCTTTAGGGGGAAAATGGATACTTAATGGAATAGAGGACTTTAAATCCCATTTCTGATGAAATGACATAAACATGAACAAGAAATCATAAGAGACTTAAGGTTAAACTGTTTACATTCCTGGGAAGATGAAACATGTAACTCCTAAGAACTTAATCATTATTAGAATAATCAGATGGGAGTCTACATAGACAAGAGGACAAGGGTGTGAGTTGAGAATGTTGGGATGATCTCAAAAAAAAAAATGATGCAGAAGGAAGAGCTTTTCCAGTGGAGGGGAAAATAAAGAGTGGTGGGCAATGTTTGAACCTCACTCTCACCAGAACTGGTTTTCAAAGAGGGAAGAAAAAAAAATATACACACACTCAGTGGGGTATAGAAATCTATCTTATTTAACAGGGAAGTAGGAAGGAAAGCTAAGAATTAGGAAGAAAAGGTGGGAAGAGTTATCAAAAAGAGAGTGGATTAAGGGAGGCACTTGTCAGATGCAAAACAATTTTTGAGGAGGGACAGGATAAAAAGAGAGAAGGAAAAACAGAAGAAAACAGAATGGAGGAAAATACAAAGTAATCATAACTATGAATGTGAATGGGATGAACTCATTCACAAAATGGAAGTAAATAGCAGAATGTATTAGAAACCAGAATTCAACAATATATTGCTTAGAAGAAACACACTTGAAACAAAAACACACAGAGTTAAAATAAGGGGTTAGAGTTGAATCTATGATGCTTCAGCCCAAGTCAAAAAGGCAGGGGTAGTAATCATGATCTTAGACAAAGTAAAAGCAAAAATAGACCTAATTAAAAGAGCAAATACACCTTACTAAACAGTGCCATAGACAACGAAGTTAAAAATTTTTGCAGCAAGTTTCTCTGATAAAGGTCTCATTTCTCAAATATATAGGTAATTAAGAAAAATTTATAGAAATAAGAGCAATTCCCTGATCAATAAAAGGTCAAAGGATATGAATAGACCATTTTAAAAAGAAAAAAAAATCAAAACTATCTACAATCACATGAAAAGAATCTCTATTATTGATTAGAGAAATGTAAAATTAAACAACTCTAAGATACTAGACTCATACCTATCAGATTAGCTAACATGATAGAAAAGGAAAATGACAAAGGCTGGAGGGGATATGGAAAAATTAGGACACTAATAATAGCACTGGAATTGTGAATTAGCCCGATCATTCTAGAGAACAATCTGGAACTATGCCCAAAGGCTATAAAACCGTGTATACCCATTGACCCGGCAACACCACTACTAGATCACAAATAGTTCAAAGAAATACCAAAGACATCAAAGAAAACGGAAAAGGACCTATTTGTACAAAAAAAAAATATTTATAGCAGCTCTTTTTGTGGTGGCAAAGAATTGGAAATTGAGGAGATGCCCATCAATTGGGGAATGGCTGAACAAGTTGTGGCACACGACTGTGATGGAATACGATTGGGTGAAATGATGAGCAGGAGGATTTCAGAAAAACCTGAGAAAACTTATTTAAACTGATGCAGAGTGGAGTGAGAAGAACCAGGAGGTCATTTCACACACAGCAGTATTATAATGATGATCAACTGTAAAAGATTTAGCTACTCAATGATCAATATAATGATCCAAGACAATTCCAATGGACTCGTGATGAAAAATGGTAACTACCTCCAGAGAGAGAACTGATGAACTCTGAGTGCAAACTAAACTATGTATTTTTTTCACTTTATTCTTCTTGCTTTTTTGCAACATGGCTAATATAGAAACGTTTTGTCTGATTTCACATGTATAACTGACATCACTACTTGCATTCTCAATACCTAGGGGAAGGGCTAGAGGGAAGGAAAAATTCAGAACTAATTTTTTTAAATGCTAAAAATAAATAGTAAATTAGAGGAAGGAGTGAAAAAAGAACCATGCTCTGAAGTTGATAAATGATCTAATAATTGTAAAGTGCTTAGCCAGGCACATTGTAAGGACTATTGAATGTTAACTATTACTCTTTAAATGCTCTTTAAATGCTGGAAATTATCATGTGTTGAATTTTCATAATTGTTTTATTTGGGAGCAATAGTGATCTTCAGGGTCTAAAAAGCTGTTGAAGGCCTGTGCCACCTCCCCCCAGTCCCTACCAGATTCTAATTTCAGAGCTGAGAACTGTGCCAAAGAAAAGAACTACCTAGGATTTTTTAAATGACATCTGGGAGACCATTAGGAACTCTACCGCATTGATTTTATTAGGACTATTTCGTGGTAAAAGGCACTGGGGATGGAACTTGAGAAGAGCGCTTAATATTACCCCAGGGGCCTAGAATTGGGGAGATGGACAAATATGGCACATATGCCCAAGAAGATTTCTTACAGAGATAAATGGGTCCACCTCAGTTTAAAAAAGTTAAAAGAACCAACAGTATCATTTGAGTTTGTAAGTTTTTTAAATCTTAAATTTTTTTTATAAGGGATGCTTTCTGGGAATATAGCGGAAATTGAGGTGATATAAAAACAGTTTTTAAAAGAAATTCAGGGAATTTCAGGTCTTCCTGATACCATACTCAAGCTACTATATACTCAGTCATGCTGCCTTTCCTGGGTTACCATGGCCAAAGAACTCATTATCCAGTGGCCAACCCTTTGGTAGGGTTGACCTTAGATTAGTCTGAGAGCTGACTTTGAACCTGATAGAAGAGCTTATACTTTAACATAGCCTTCTGAGAATCCAGGACAGGATAAAGCCCTGGAAAACCCTCACTTGGGCAGTTAGGTGGTGCAGTGGACAGGCGCCAGGCCTGGAGGCAGAAAGACCGGAGTTTAGGTCCGGCCTCAGATACTGATTAGCTGTGTGACCCTGGGCAAGTCACTTAACCTGTTTGCCTCAGTTTCCTACATCTATAAAATGAGCTGGAGAAGGAAATGGCAAACCACTACATTATCTTTGCCAAGAAAATCCCAGATGGAGACATGAAGAGTCAGACACAACTGAAACAACTGAACAACAATAATCACACTTGCAGAGGATTAAAAATGACGAGAGAAAGTTTTTATCTTTGAGAAAAGGCAAACATTTGTCAGCAATGGGCTCGAATTCCATTTCAAAGTTTCCTTTACCGTGCTAGATATTCCAGAAGATTGTCATCTTAGAAAAGAAAAAAAGCTTACTGAATATTCAACCAATGTAAGCTACATAACAAATTCAACATAAAAGCATTTAGGATTTTTCTTTTTTTCTTTATTTATAAATTTATTTTTTATTTTTAGTTTACAACACTTAGTTCCACAAGTTTTTGGGTTCCAAATTTTCTCTCTCTTCCTCTCCTCTCCGCTACCTCCCAAGACAGCATGTAATCCAACACAGGTTCTACATATACCTTCACACTGAACTTATATATATAGTAGTCCAAGTTGTAAAGAAGAACTTTAACCAAGACTTCATTATAACCTGGAATGAGTGAGGGGAGCAGAACCAGGAGATCATTATACACGATTACAGACACACGGTATCTGTAAGGACTAACTTTGATAGACTTGACTCCTCTCATCTGCAAGGTTCAAAGACAGCTCCAAAAGACTCATGACAGAAAAAGCTATGCACATCCAGAGAAAGAATGCACATTGAGGCAAACTTTTTGCTCTCTTTTTTTTTCCTTCTTTTTTTTGGTTTCGTTTCTTCTTTCTCATTTACGATTTTCCAATCAGCCTTCTAGAGTGATGGGTAAAATTAATTCTAAAAACAGTTTGACCTTGACATTGGCACAGGAAGGCTATCGCCATTTTAGCCCACCGGAATGCTACATAATATGCCTTAACTAATGAATTGTTTTTCAAGTTGTTCCAACAATTTTTGGTGATGCTTTACAGAAAAATGGATTTTATATATGCTCAATTAAAATGGAATCTTTCATCAACTAAAGAAGAAAAACATTGCAGCTACATGACTAAGAAGATAAAGAGTGGTACACTTTGACAAAGACGTCTTGAGACAGAAAACCATCACGAAAAAACAATAAATTCTACTCAAGTGTGAGCATAAAAGAACAAGTCACTTTCAGAATACTTTTCCAAGGAAGAACTCAGTGGCTTTCTTCATAATATAACCCTGTAAGGAAGACTGAACTTTTATCATTTCTTCTGAAATGCCTAAATGGTTCAGGGAGGAAATGAAAGGGTTGTTACTTAGTCATCCTTGGCAACATTACAATTAGTAACTAACACCTAGCTACTTACTGTCTTATCTTTTTGCTCTTAGCAAAAAGAAAAAGGAAAAATAACTCACTCCATGGTTATTCAGTCTCTCTTAGGAAAAGCAGGCTCTTAGTGTGCCATTAGTAGGCATACAGGACAGAATCCTGTGGATAGAATGTGCCACAGTGAATAGAACCGTAGACCTGGAGTAAGGAAGACCCTCGTTCAAATTTGGCCACAGAAACTTTGTAGCTATTTCACAATTGAAGAAACAAAGACAAACAGAGGTTAAGTGACTTATCCAAAGTTACACACTTAGTAAGTATCTGAGGCCAAATTTGAACTCAAGTTTTCCAAACTTCTAAGGATGCAATGGCTATTATCTTTGTTCATATATCACAGAATTTTGAAGTGAAGAAGGGACTCTTTTATGAACAACGAAATGAAGACCCAGAGAGTGAAAGGGACTTGCTCACAGTCACAAAGACTGGAATTTACATCCCAATATTCTGACTCTAATTCTGGCGATCTTTCCAATTTATTAAGATATTTCTAAGAGTCCTCATTTTATAAGCCATGAAACTTTAGTGGCTTTTGTCCAGCCACTTTCTAGGAGTGTTAAACAATTATCTTTATGAATATAGTTCTAATTACTCAGAAAAGAGGCTGCCAAATGGTCCCTCACTTCCTTAATTTCTTACAGTATGATAATATTCCATATTTGTATACCATTTCTTGTCCAACCCCATTTAAGACTTTAAGGGTACTCCCCTAATTTGCATCTTCTAAAACAGATAAAAATATTTTTGTATTTTCTTAGATTTTCTTTTGCTTCGGATAATCTCTCCTGAATTTACTCTCTCTCTAATTCTCCTATTCCCTTCTCCCTTTCCTCCCCCCTGCCCCCATTTGTCTGTTGAGCGCTATGTATTTCTGTACCCAACTGTGGGTATTCTTCCCTTCTTTGCCCAGTTCGGGCGAGAGTGAGATGCAAGTATTAATTGTTCCTCCCATCATCCTCCTCTCTTTGTTTGCATAAATGTCTACCTGTGTACCCTGATTACCAGAGAGAATTTCCCCTGAATTTCCTCTCCTCCCCACCCCCACTAGATTCCTTTTCCTTTCTCTATTCTCTTAAAATTGAGATAGAAGAGAAGCATTCCCAATCCTTATCTAATTAGACTCTCTCTATAAGCTCTGACGATGATAAGGCTCATAGGGGAAACATGCATTATTTTCCCATGTTAGAATGTGAGCTGTTTATCAAATTCACTTAAACTGTTTGCCTCAGTTTCCTCAACTGCAAAATGGGGATAATAAAAGCACCCACTTCAAAGGGTTGTTCTGAGGATAAAATGAGATATTTTAAAAACACTTAACACAGTCCCTGACATATAACAGGTGATATATCAATGCTAGCTATGAGTAATGTCTTTTATCACTTTTCATTCCTGTTTACCTTTTTATGCTTCTCTTAACACCTATGTTTAAATAAAAGTTTCTGGGGGGGCAGAGCCAAGATGGCGGCTGGTAAGCAGGGACTAGTGTGAGCTCCGTACCCGAGTCCCTCCAAAAACCTATAAAAATGGCTCTGAACCAATTCTAGAACGGCAGAACTCACAGAACAGCAGAAAGAAGCAGGGCTCCAGCCCAGGACAGCCTGGATGGTCTTTGGGTGAGGTCTATTCCACACGGAGCTGGGAGCTGGGAACGGAGTGGACCAGAGCCCAGCCTGAGCGGCATGGACGATCCAGACCAGAAGCCGGGTGGAGGGGGCCCTAGCGCCCTGAATATGTGAGCTGCGGCAGTTACCAGACCCCTCGACCCACAAACACCAAGGACTGCGGAGAAGGTTAGTGGGAAAAGCTGCGGGAGTGGAAGGAGTTCGCGGTTCGGCTTCCAGCCCAGGGGGCAGCGGAGGTGGGGCAGCTACAGCTGTTGTTACTTCCGGCTCCAGGCCCACCTGGTGGGAGGAATTAAGTGGCGGATCAGAGCAGGGGTGCACAGCCTGCCGAAGATCTAAGCCCAGTTCGGGTTGGGTGTTGGAGAAGGAGCAGTGCTAGTGTGGCAGAGCTGGCACCTCCCCCCCAAACGTGGAACATAGAACTCTGTAGTCTACAAGCAGTCATACCCTACTGAAAAACTCAAGGGTCAAGTTAGTGGGTTGGGAATATGGCCAGGCAGTGAAGACGCACCCAGATTCAGTCTCAGACTTTGGATTCTTTCTTTAGTGACAAAGAAGACCAAAACATACAGCCTAAAGAAGACAACAAAGTCATAGAGACTACAACCAAAGCCTCCAAGAAAAACATGAACTGGCCCCAGGCCATAGAAGAGCTCAAAAAGGATTTGGAAAAGCAAGTTAGAGAAGGAGAGGAAAAATTGGGAAGAGAAATGAGAAGGATATGAGAAAACCATGAAAAACAAGTCAATGACTTGCTAAAGGAGACCCAAAAAAATACTGAAAAATACACTGAAGAAAACAACACCTTAAAAAACAGACTAACTCAAATGGCAAAAGAGCTCCAAAAAGCCAATGAGGAGAAGAATGCCTTGAAAGGCAGAATTAGCCAAATGGAAAAGGAGTTCCAAAAGACCACTGAAGAAAATACTACTTTAAAAATTAGATTGGAGCAAGTGGAAGCTAGTGACTTTATGAGAAATCAGGATATTATAAAACAGAACCAAAGGAATGAAAAAATGGAAGACAATGTCAAATATCTCCTTGGAAAAACCACTGACCTGGAAAATAGGTCCAGGAGAGATAATTTAAAAATTATTGGACTACCTGAAAGCCATGATCAAAAAAGAGCCTAGATACCATCTTTCAAGAAATTATCAAGGAGAACTGCCCTGATATTCTAGAGCCACAGGGCAAAATAGAAATTGAAAGAATCCATCGATCGCCTCCTCAAATAGATCCCAAAAAGAAATCTCCTAGGAATATTGTCGCCAAATTCCAGAGCTCCCAGATCAAGGAGAAAATACTGCAAGCAGCCAGAAAGAAACAATTTGAGTATTGTGGAAACCCAATCAGAATAACCCAAGATCTGGCAGCTTCTAAATTAAGAGATCAAAGGGCTGGGAATGCGATATTCTGGAGGTCAATGGAGCTAGGATTAAAACCTAGAATCACCTACCCAGCAAAACTGAGTATCATGTTCCAAGGCAAAATATGGATTTTCAATAAAATAGAGGACTTTCAAGCTTTCTCAGTGAAAAGACCAGAACTGAATAGAAAATTTGACTTTCAAACACAAGAATCAAGAGAAGCATGAAAAGGTAATCAAGAAACGGAAATTGCAAGGGACTTACTAAAGTTGAACTGTTTTGTTTACATTCCTACATGGAAAGAGGATGTGTATGATTCATGAGACCTCAGTATTAGGGTAGTTGAAGGGAATATGCATATATATATATATATATATATATATATATATATATATATGTTTATGTATATATATAAGTGAATATGTATGTATGTGTATATCTATGTGTATATGTATGTATGTGTGTATATATATATATATATGTAAAAGAGAGAGAGCAGACACAGGGTGAGTTGAAGATGAAGGGAAGATATCTAAAAGAAATAAAATGAAATTAAGTGATGAGAGAGCAACATACTGAGAGAGGGAGATAGGGAGAGATAGAATGGGGTGGATTATCTCCCATAAAGGTGGCAAGAGGAAGCAGTTCTGTGGGAGGAGGGGAGAGGGCAGGTGAGGGGGGAATAAGTGAACCTTGCTCTCACCAGATTTGGCCTGAGGGGGAATACCATACATACTCAGTTGGGTATCTTACCCCACAGGGAAGAAGAGGGAGGAAGATAAAAAAAAGGGGGGATGATGGAGGGGAGGGCAGATGGGGGTGGAGGTAATCAAAACAAACACTTTGGAAAGGGGACAGGGTCAAGGGAGAAAATTCAATAAAGCGGGATGGGCTGGGAAGGAGCAAAATGTAGTTAGCCTTTCACAACATGAGTATTGATATAACATAATGATATATAACATATAACATAATGATACGTGTGTGGCCTAGGTTGAATTGCTCGACTTCTTAGGGAGGGTGGGTGGGAAGGGAAGAGGGGAGAGAATTTGGAACTCAAAGTTTTAAAATCAGATGTTCAAAAACAAAAAAAGTTTTTGCATGCAACTAGAAAATAAGATACACAAGGCAATGGGGTGTAGAAATTTATCTTGCCCTACAAGAAAGGAAGGGAAAAGGGGATGAGAGGGGAGGGGGGTGATAGAGGGGAGGGCTGACTGGGGAACAGGGCAACCAGAATATAAGCCATCTTGGAGTGGGGGGGAGGGTAGAAATGGGGAGAAAATTTGTAATTCAAACTGTTGTGAAAATCAATGCTGAAAACCAAATATGTTAAATAAATAAATTTAATTAAAATAAATAAATAAATAAAAGTTTCTACATAGCTCTGGTCTTTTTTTTTTTTAATCAGGAATGTTTGGAAGTTCTCTATGTCATTAAAAGTCCATTTCTCCCCATAGGATTTTACTTAGTTTTTGCTGGATATGTTATTCTTTGTCTTGGGAATACTGTATCCTAAACTCTCCATTCTTTTATGGTGGTAGAAGCTAAATCATTTTTGAACTTGACTGTGGTCCCTCTGTACTTGAATTTTTCTTTTTGGCTGCCTGTAAAACCTTTTTTTTTTAAACCTAGAAGCTCTGGATTTTGATTATGGTGTTCTTAAAAGTTTTTATTTTAGGGTTTCTATCAGGAGGTGACCAGTAGATTCTTCCTATTTCTATTCTACCCTGGTTTGAAATGATCTGGATAGTTTTTTTTTTTAATTTCTTGAAATATGCTGTCTAGGTTCTTTTGGTCATGGCATTTTGATAGCTTAAATGATTCTTATTTTTTTTCTTCTCAATCTGTTTTTGAGGCTAGTTGTTTTGTGATGAGATTCTTTACATTTTTTTTCATTTTTTCCCCACCTTTTGACTTTGTTTCAATATTTAGTAACTCATGGAGTCACTGGCTTCTTTTTGGGTCATTATAATTTTCAGGGAATTTGTTGGCTGGGCAAGGTTTTAATTAGCTTTCCAATTCTTTCTTCCATAGTTCTCATTTAGTTTCTATTTTTTTTTCTCTAAAGTTCTTATTTAATTGATAAAAACATTTTAAACTCTTTAAAAAAACTCTTGCTTCATCTTCTAGTTGAGTTTTCCTTTGAGGAACTACATGTAGATATTTTCGAGTAATTCTAAGTCATCCTAAGCACAAACCATAACAGCTTTTTATGGTTGGATTGTTACTTTTTGTTGTTTCCTCATTCTTCCAACCTACTTCCTGCCTTCAAGCTTGATATTAGGCACTTCTGGAGGGAAGGTTTGGGCTAATCCTGTTGCTTTCTTGGGGGTATTGAGTGTTGTGCTATTCCAAGATCTCAGGCTGGTGATCTGCAAATTTTTAGTCCTCCCAAAGTAGCTACTGCCCTAGCTCTGCTGGAAGTGAGAAAAGGCAGCAAACCATGGTCAAAAAGGCAACCAAAAAAGAAGAGAGAGGAAGAGGAGGAAGAGCTGCCGGAGCCACCAAGAACCCAGTTTTCTGTACATGTTAAAAATTGCCCAACAAAAACTGTGTATTAGCCATTGAATTTAATTCAGTAAATATGTAAGTGCCTGCTTTGGGCAACTCACTAAGGATATAGAGTTGAAATACAACCTAATACAACAAACATTAAATGCCGCTATGTCCAATTTAAAAAAAAAAAATCCAGCACAGAGTCTGGTTACTGCTCCCTGGGTCTGAGCTCTGCAAGTTCTGAACAATAATAGACCAACTGTTGCCTGACACCATCACTATCAGACAGCTGGAAAGCACTGCTGGTTCTAAATAACAGAACTGTAGGCCTCCTTTCGGTTTAGGATTACTTCCCTGGTTATTCCTTTGCAGCGTTCAAACTGGGCTAGAAGCTGGAACTTAAACATATCTCTGTTCCTGGTGCTGGAGTCACACTGCTAATGCTTGCTGCTCAAATTTCTCCTCTCATCCTAGAACTTTCTCACCTTAGAATGCCACAACTGGGCACAGGTACCTTTCTGTAGCCTGTTCCTGAATCTGGAGCTTAGGATGGAGTAGTGGGTGACAAAGCTGCTGGTTGGCACCTGTTCATACTTGGAGCCCCAGTGTGGGTTTGGAACCTCCTGCTGCCCTGCTACTCAGTGGAGTGCTTCTCAAACAATGTACTCCTAGCTAAGCCCCATCCCCAGTGTCAGCAGACTTTCCTTTCTGCCTCCCTATGATTTTTTCTTGGATTTCCCCATCAGGATTCAGGCTGGTAACATTTCAGTCTAATATATGTTTAGAATGGTTTTTGCGGGGAGGCACTCAGCTGTATTGCTACTATGCCATGTTGTATCTAGCAATACGGTCTTGAAACAAGAATTTATTAGTGTATCTTTCTCAGGAGAAGAAAGTCATCATACCCTCATTGACTTCATACACGATTATTTTACACACACAAGTGTTAGAATGTGATGCACCTCAGGGAGTGGTGATTTCCCCATACCTGGAAGTCTTAAGACAGAAGCTGCTTGCCGATAAAGCTCATGCTTTAAGCATGCGTTGAAGTATTTGACCTCTTTGGTTGTGTCCAGGTCTAAATCTATAATTATTATGATTTGCTAGGTAAACAAAGGCTCAATATACAGTGAAATGGATTTCCGAGGCCCAAAGAGTACATGGACATTGGCTGATCATGGGCAGCAATGATTGCCTGATGAGAAATTCAGATCCTTACTCTACCTCTACTGCATTCTCCTTTGGTTAGCTTTTATGGACTTAATTTACAATCTCTTACATGACCATAAAAACATGGAATGATTTTTATAGCATATTTCTTCAAACCAAATGTCCCATGAAATGCTTCTGGTCGCTTTTAAACATACAATAAAACCACCTGTCCCAGTTCCTTTGTTTGCCTCGAACTTGTGAGGAAATCATCCACATGGCTACCTGTACCTTCTAATTTCATTTGGAGTTAAAGCATCGAAACTTACACGATTAAGTGGTATGTGTACTTGTTCGCCACTGGAAAAGGATCTCACATTTGGAATGTCAACAGTTAAGCCCATGTTTAGGGGAAGTCTACAAAGAGTGATTCTTAACACTTCTTGGCCACCATTGTTGCTGAAAGAGAAAGTGGTCATGCAAAACTAAGTGTCCTTTGGAATTTTGGTTCCATAATTTGACACAGCCAAGACACATCACCAAGAAGTCTGTTTACCAGTAATGAGCCTTCGTGTATTTAGCTTTACCTGCCATCACAGACAGATATAGTCTCAGAGCCCAATTAAAGCCTTTTAAGCATGATAGACCCTGCTGGGGATTGCTCTCTGGTAGCAGAACCTATCATCATGTATTTGCACTGGTTGTCCTTCATGCCTGGGATGCTCTCTTTTCTTATCTCCAATTGTTGTAATCCCTAGATTTCCTTTAAAACTCATATAAAGTGTATGAGAATGTTCCAGATCCCCCCAGGTGCTTGTTTGTTCCTCCCCGAAAGCAGTTATATAGCACCTACTATGTACCAGGCACTGGGCTAGGTATTTGACAAATATTGCCTCATTTCATCCTCACAACCATCCTGAGAGGCTGGTGCTCTTATTATCCACATTTTGCAACTGAGGAAACTGAGATAAAGAGGTTAGGTGACTTGCCCAGGATCATATAGTTAGCACTTAGCCTAGTGTCTGAAACAGAGTAGCCTATATAAATGCTTATTCTCTTCCTTTCCCCAACCCTAGTATTCAAGTCACTGTTCTATTGGAAGAAGGAAGGTATCTTCATCGGAAACCCTGAGCTAAAAAGCAGCTAAGACTCCTAGGAAAAATGGCCAAAAACTGGCCCAACTTCACCAACTTTTGGGTACAGGGATCCCTAAGACTAAATCAGAATCCCTAGAGCTTCTGCCAGTGCGTGTACCACACCCACCGATGGAAGAAACCCAACATTAGACTAATCTGTTTTCTACTACCCAAAGAAACAAACACTGAAAACGCGGGTCTTGAGCACAGACAGTAATGAATTCGTCTTGGCAGCTTCCCAGAGGATAAAGAATACTGTTTTTCACAGAATAAATAATTTAAAGTAGTTCAATCTCTTCTTTGTTTCATTCAACAGCCTGAAATTACTTAATAAGTTTTAAATCAGACTAATATAAAAACTCCTGCAATCTTGTTAGTCAAAGAAGTCCTACAACACAGTTGTTTTAGTGTTACTTTGCAAACCAACAAGCATGTATTAGGCAGCTAGTATGTGCCAAGCACAGTGTTTCTAGGGATACAAAGAAAAAAATGAAATAGCCTCTGCCCTCAAAAGTCTTGGTTCTATCAGGGAAACAACATGTACACATGTAGGAATATGCAAAACAAATACAAGAAGCAGGAGACTGTGCACAAATGGAGGAAGTGGTAGAAAGAGCAAGCATAGCATGAACCTCCCTTTTATCTGAACCAAACAAAGGGGGATTGAACACACATACACACACACACACACACACACACACACACACACACACACACGAGTTTTGGTGTTAAAAAAAAGCATTCAAGTCAATGGAAAAACAGGAATGGACAGAAAGCAGTTTCCAGAGGAAAGGGAGAATTGAGACAGGAATAATCAAGAGCTAAACAAACTTTTAACTACAGAAGACTGATGGGGGAGGGGGGAAGAAAGGGTAGAAGAACAGGATCTGACAACCCCAATTATAGATTACTAGCATAAACCATATTCTCTTTTTTTCAACATCTTATTTTATTTTGTAAGGAAGAGAAAAGGAAGGTAAAGAGAGGAAAATTAAAAGGGTTATAAGGAAGGGAAAAACACTACTCTCAATAAGAACCATGAATGTAAACAGGATGAAGTCACCCACAGAAAAGGAAGATAGTGAGTGACATAGATTAGAAAGAGAATCCAACCACTTATGGCTTACAAGAAATTCATTTGAAACATGAAGATTCACATGGGGTTGAGTCGAATCTTACATTTCAGATAAATTAAAAAAGTAGGGGTGGAGATCATGATCTCAGATAAGGCAATAAAAACACATAGAAGAAATAAGGAGGAAACTACAATATGCTTCATGGGTCAATAGATAATGAAATAAAAATCAATGTCAAATATCAATATATACTAAATGACACTGTATATAAAAATTTCAAGCAAAAGCTCATTTAATTACGGGGAGTAACAGACAGCAAAAAAAAGATTCCCCTTTCAGAAAAAAAAATCCAAGAAAATTATACGAGAAAGAGAATGAATAGAATTTTGGAAAAGTTAGGCATATGAAGGCTTAGGTAATCACTAAATGGGGATCATGAAGAGTACACATAATTCTTACTTTTGTACGATAGCTTTACCACAAAGCTATCCATATCACTAGGGTACAAAGAACTCATAACAAATAATAGAAAAGCAAGTATGTTAAACATATCCTTTACTAGCCAGAACAGAATAAAAACTATCATCAGTAAGATACATTTGAAGAAAGAATTCAAACTTAAATGGATACTAAACAATATAATCCTAAAAAAGTGTGGACCAAAGAACAAATGATGGAAACAACAGTTTTACCAAAGGAAAATATAGCAATAAAACAACAAACTGAAACTTTTAGGATGTAGCCCAGGGCTGTCCAAAATGCAGCTGCAGTGCGATTTATGCAGCCTGCCTACAAGCATAGAAATTTACATAAATGCTTTAGTAAATGAAGCCGAGCTACTGCAGAGCTCTCCCTAAAACAGCAGATCAAAATATATTGTCTATTGTTTCAATAAAAACCTGAGGTTGGACAGCCCTGATGTAGCCAAAAAAGTCCTAAGGGGGAAATTGACAACTATAATCACTTCCGTCAACCAAAGAAGCAAGTATTATATCTCAAAAGCAGTAATCATCAAAACTACTGAGTACTAATTAAAGTTTAGCAAAACTGTTCAGTGGAACAGATTAGGTAAACAAGACCAAGAAGCATTCTAACAGTGGCACACCATTTGATAAACCCAAGCCACTGTCTACTAGAGTAAGGATTTATTACATGAGAAAAGCTGTTCAGAAAACCACAAAATAATCTGGTACAAGTTAATCTAGTCTAGTCAAAGAATCTTTACAGCAAATTTCTCTCATAATAGTCTGATAGCCAAGAAATAGTTAATATTTATGAAGTAAATAAAGTGTTTAAGGTTTGGAAAGAATTTTACCTATACTATATCATTTGATATTCAAAACCACTTCATGAAGTAGGTGCCACTATTATCCGTCTTTTACAGATGAAGAGAACTAAGGCTCAATAGAGGTTAGGTGACTTACCCAGGATCGCAGAACTAGCAAATATTTGAGATAGACCACTGCTTCATTGTTGGTGGAACCATGAAGTAGGCCAAACATTTGGGAATGCAGTTGAGAACTATACCCCCAAAGTCACTATACCATGTATACCCTATATGATCCACCACGGACCACAACAGCCCCAGAGAGGACAGAGATAGGCGTGAAAGAGGTATATGCACAAAAAATATTTCTATATGTGCATGAAGTATTAAGACCTGGGTTTGAATCTCACCGCTGACACTAGTTGTGTGATCTTTGGCAAATCACTTCCCTCCCTGAGTCTTAATTTCCTCATCTATAAAACAGGCACACGGTTCTCAGAATCAAGTACAATAATGAGTGTAAAGCACAGGAAACTTTAAAGTGCTAAAAATGTGAGCTATGATTATTTTATGGTGATGAATATTTAGCCATGAGCTCCATAATACAAGATGAGCAAATGTCTTCTTTTCCTTTAGGCCCAGGATAACAATAAAACTATGTAAAATCTGAGGGGGAGAGTTGTTACTAATCAGGACCAGTATTAATTTAGAATCCCTCTTTCTCCCTTCATCAATGACTACATGGTAGCTCTCCAAAGGGGAAAGAAATGAAAGAGGAGGAGGGAGAAGGGAGGCATATTTCTGCCCTTGTTTGTAGGAGGCCACAGGCAGAAGTGGTTTTATTAGCTGCATGTGGTTTGCTCCAGGTCATTTACTTCACATACCTGGGTTGGGCTGAGGTTGAATTTACCCACTCAGGTACAAACCTTGTGATACAACAGAAGAAAAAAAAAAGTTCCCACAAAAGAACTTGCCATTAAAAATAGAATTATCCAGCCTGGGGGTAAGCTAATCCTAAAACAACTTGCAACATTAACACCACCTAAAAGTAAAGAGTAACTTACCTCTCTCCATGACTTTTCTCTTTGGTTTTAGGTAGGCCCTTGGATGATAATGACCCTGTATAAAACATGATATAAACATATCATCAGTTTTGCAAAGGTTAACTTGTGAATTAGGATGAGTTTCCTGAAGTTCTGATTCTTATACAGTAAATGTGAGCATTTCCTTTTGGTCTATATCAAACCACTTGATCTTAATATTAATCTTTTCTTTCTGACTTAAATACAAAAGACAAGCTGTCTAACCTCAGTGCAAAGTTCATAGTTGCCCTCTGGACATATTTCTTCTCCAGCCTCCACTCCCTACTCCCCACCCCCAAGCTGAAGTTTCTATTGCTGACCAAAAGAGAGAGAAAGAAAGAGAGAGACAGAGAGAGACAGAAAGTTACGTACCACTTTACTTAACTCTCAGCTGTAGAAAATGCCTAGAGATTCCAGCTACAGCTTATATTCCTGCATATTCTCCTTATCAACTTGTCTGTTCTCCATCCCTTGGACAACTATAGTTTAATTCTCTATTAAGTTCAATGTATTTTCTGCACATTAACTGAAAGCATCACCCTCTGGGATGCTAATGAAATTGACAGAGTCATGATTAAGCACAGCATTCCAGGCAAGCTATTACTATTAAACTATCTAATTTAATGATTAGATAGGCAGTATGGTGTATTGGATAAAATCCAGCTGAGAGTCCGGAAGATCTAGGTTGACATCCCTAACTGTGACACATACTGGCTGTGTGGCCCTACTTAACTCAGACCATAAGTTGCAGATTACTATAGATTGCATTATTAAAGCTAGTTTCCTCTCTACACCAATGAAATCACACAAAAACGTCTTTAATGAACAGAGAATTAACAGTGGACATAGAATAGAGTACTTAAGAGAAAAAATACACACACAAATACAAAAGTATGCAAGGGTAAAAAAAAATCCTGCTCTGTTTAATTTTTCCCAAAGGCATGAACAAAACATACACAGGCTGAAAAAATTCAACAGTGGTCTTACTCAAACAGCATTGAACCCTTAATGAAGAGAGGAAACAATCAATTAACTAGCCATTTTTTGGTGGGGTACCAGTCATTACTGAATACTTCAAGGGCAATAAAAGAAGCATAAGACACGGTCTCTGCCCACAAGTTTATGACTTACATGAGGATAAGTAACATGCCTATAGGAAGCAATTAGAAGCAAAACCAATATAAATTGTGCTAAATTGTATAGTAGGTGATGTCAAATAAAATATGGACTAGAAGCACACATTCTAAATCCTGGCCTTCTCAACAACTGGCTTGTTGACCTTGCGCAAATAAAACTCTTTGTGACTCAGTCTGCTTATGTGTAAATTAAAGGAGATAACCTATTTCCTTTTCCCCAGAACATAACAGTACATCTTCAATAAAGGTACTAGCATCAAATATAAACTCTTTGGCTTTTAAAGTCTTTCCCAAGCTAGTCCCAGTTATCTTTCCAGCTTCACTGTATGTTATTTCTATTCTCACCTTTCTCCCTTAATTCTATGATGCCATTAAACAGGCTTTCTCTCTGATCCTCACACATGGCACTTCATCTACCATATCTATGTCTATGCACTGGCATTTTCCCAAGTATGGAATGTATCCCCTCCTCACTTCTACCTCAATGAGTTCCCTCTCTTATAACTCAAGTACCACTGTCTACATGAAGCCTTTCCTGTTGTTCCCAAATGCAAGTGCCCTTGATCACAAACTAATCTGTAGTTAACTATGTGGTTTTGATTTATGTTGAGAGATGCAGCATAATATACAGCCAATAGAGCAATGATCTTAGTGTCGGAAAGATCTTAGTTTAAGTCCCACACCAGATTAATTGACTGTTATCTTAAAAGTATATGGTGTTTGGTGTACAAATGTTAGAGCACGATTTGGTAAATCTGTAGGTGACCCAGGAGATAATAGTCCGAATCTGAGGTTATATATACAGTGATGAATGTTTCAGTCCTAAAGTAAAAATGGCTTTCTCCTGCAAACCCGACTTAAAAAAAGAGTAAGAATTTGTCCAGTCCTTCCCTTGTGAATTTGTTCAGGAGCAGCCCCCTTCTGCAGGGCTGGGGGCTGGATTAGCACCAGAGGGTCATGACTGCCTTTAATGCAGCAGCTACAGTGGTACTAGTGCAAAGATATAAAACCTACCCATCAGAACTATCCAAATGTAGATGCTTTTCATGGCTCACACTGCTGGTCTTTACAGCATTTTAGGTTTTGCAACATGTTTCCATAGACTATACTTCATTTGACTTCCCATAGTAACTGAAAGTAGGGAGGAAAAGTGATTTTTTTTTTAAATAGATGCAGAAATTGAGGATTACAAAGGTTCAATGACTGCCCAAGGTCACAAAAGTGGCCATCAGAACTAGAATCCACATCTTGAGTCCTCTTGCTAGTGATGAAAACGACAAATAACAACAACAAGGATTTACGTAGGGCTAACTATGCACCAAGCGGGCAGCTGAGTGAGTGACCGGCCTGGAGTCAGGAAGACTGATCTTCCTGAGGTCAAATGTGTCCTCAGACGCTTACCAGCTGGGCAAGTTAGACTCTGTTTGCCTCGGTTTCCTCATCTGTCAAATGAGCTGGAGAATGAAATGGCAAAACCCTCTCGTATCTTTGCCAAGAAAACCCCAAAGGAGAGTAAGACATGACTCAGGAACAACAGCAACAACCATGCCAGGCACTGCGCTAAGACCTTTGCAGTTATTGTGTCATTTGATCCTTATGACAACCCTGGGGGATGTGGGGTGCTGTTATCACCCCTATTTACTGATGAAACCGAAGGAAACAGGGGGGAAAGGACTTGCCCAGAGTCACACAAATCTTGAGGCCACATTTGAACTCGGGTCTTCCTGACTAGGCCCAGAAGAACTTTATCCACTGTGCAATTTTTTTGATGTACTCTGTAATGAAATTTATACTGGCCTCCTTGCTGTCTTCTTACAAGACACCCTATCTCTGAACTCTGTGAATTTTCACTGGCTGGCTCCCATAACTGGACCTCTTTCCTTCCTCATCTCCAACTCCTGGCTTCTTTCAAGTCTCAGCTAACATCCTATCTTTTACAAGAAGTCTTTCCTCCATCTTAGTGCCTCCCTTCCTTCTGCGGATTATTTCTAAAGTATGCTGTATATATCTTGCTTGTACTAAGTTGTTTGCAGGTTTTCTTCCCCCTTAGAGTCTCCTTGAGAACATGAACCGCCTCATACTTTTCTTTGTATCCCCAGTACTTAGAATAATCCCTGGTACTCTGTAGGAGCTTATTAGATGCTTATTAATTTGCTTTGTTGATTGACCTGATTTTAAAAACATTTATCTTTTGTTTTTCCATCACCTGAAATTTCCCCTGTATTCCTCCACTATCCCAAAGAGCCATCCAATCTAACAATGATTAAAAAGGAAAAAAAAAAACAATTAGCAAAACTGATTAATACATTGAAAAAAAATGAAAATATAAGCAACGTTAATCAATGTTATACTGTAATAACATTGAATAAAATTATGCTATACACAAATGAATTGGAAGTGAAAAGGAGGAGAAAAAAATACAACTCTCAAATCCTTCATGTGAGATTAGGAAACTTCCAGAATTAAAACTTCTGCTAAAATTTCTTCTGGCTGCCTGCAATATCATCTCTTTTATTACTCTAAAATCAATGAGTCTGTTCCCTTAGTGGCATATCTAATGCACCCTCAAGATTTCCTGCCCATAATTTGTAAGGCCAAGAATTAATTATCACCTGCTCCTGAGTCAGCCTCTACAGAGACTCCCGTGTACCTAGCCAATGTGGAAACTGATCTTTTCACCAATGAATGTGGAAAACTGAGAATAAGCCATAATGAGAGAACAGAGGAAAACTGAGACACTTACAAAGCACATATAGGATGTGGGGTGGTGGGAGGAGGGAGGAAAAAAGCCTAGCCCAAAGAGAAGCTGAAGTGTTCTGACAAGCTCTCTACAAAAGATGCTTTCATTCTGATCTCCTTCCTGATATCATGGTCCTCTTTGAGAAGGAAGGATGAACAACAACCTGTGAGTTGTAGTAGCAACCCCACTGGGGAACTGTCTAGTTCCAGTTGAGCAACACAGCTCCCTCCCTCCTTCCTTATCATGAGCAACTCCATTTTGTGATTAAATGGTTTTTATAAAACTAAGCTGTTTTTCTGTAATAATTTTCCACAATAGTTTTCTGGAATAATTTACACAATACAAAATGCACAAGATTACAAAGGAAACCAATTACATCAAAATACCTTTACCAAAATATTTTTTTTAAAAAAACAAGTTCACTTCCTGGTTCAGCCCTTTGTTCTACAGAGTGGCTAAAGGCAAATTAGCTTCATCTTAGGCTAAGACATTCCAACTAGTTTAACTAAAACCTATTTTCAATTAACTTAAAATTTTCCAGGCTTCCTCAATATTACTAACTAAACTGACCAGAAATATAAATTAATATCATAAGTATTTCATCCTCACATGAAAAAGCATATGGGAAAGAGAATTCATTTTACAGTGAAAATAGAGATAAATGAATAGAACTAACTATAATTCTTAGGCCTCTGGTCCCATATGCAAATTGAACAGTAACAAGATTAGAGCTCTCAGAGTATATCATTTCATTAACACCACAGACCTGATTTACACCTCCAGTATTTCTGCTAGGCCCAGAGCAAGGGTGGAAATGTCACAGAAGAACATAATGGTCAGAGCACTTTTGGGACTACAAAAGACTGGTGGTGTTTCCCAGGTTCTTAGGTATTGGCTCTGCTGACCCCCAATTTTTTATCCTTCAATGTATCTTATTTGTGCATAGTCGTTTGCATGTTTTCTCCCTCATTAGACTGCGAGCTCCTGAGAGCAGAGAATATTTTGCTTTATTTGCAGCTTTGGCACTTAGCACAAAGCCTGCCACATAGTAAGCACTTAATAAATGTTCAGGGACTGATTATAATTGACCACTACAGTCATAACTGACTGTGTAGAGGGCAGGAATAAAGAAGTACCGGCACAACGTGAGTAACGATGCCCACACCAACCAAGGTTGACAATATCCTCATGAGAACCAAATGACACAGTAAGGTTGTTTGCAAAATTTTGTTATAATTTTGTTTTGCCTACTCAGAGATGCAAATTGAGCAGTTGGCAATGGCCCAAGCTAACACCTGAGTCTAGCCAGTAACCTCGGAGTATCACAGTACTTATTTACCGCATGTGATGATAATAAAGCATTCTATAAATGAGAGGAAAATTCTACAGCATGCTTTCCTCACAACAACCCTCTAATGAAGTCAGAACAGGTATTATCACCATTTTACAAGAAAAGAAACCGAGGCTGTAAGCCATTTGCTCATGGAGACACCAAAATGCACATTTCCCTTTCCAACACTCTTGTGGCTAAGTATTTTATACGGCACTAAGTGCTCTGCTTAATGCCATGTTAGGTATTTTGTATGGAGAAAGTCACATTTTGGAAACAGTTAAAACTTCACTTAGAGTTTCTTTAAAAATATTAAGAATTAATAAAGGCCTCTCTTAGGGAAATGGATTAAACATGGTAATCAAAAATTAGACAAGCCTTAAATAGGGCTATTGAGCCATCTAAGGGCAATCGCCTATCTGTGCATTCCCTGAAGGAATTGGTATGACTTTTGTTTAGTTGTGTGTGACTCTTCGTGACCCCATTTGGGTATTCTTGACAAAGATACTGCAGTGGTTTGCCATTTCCTTTTCCAATGCATTTTACAGATGAGGAAATTGAGGTAAACAGGGTTAAGTGACTTGCCTGGGGGTCACACAGCTAATAAGTGAGACTAGATTTGAACTCAGTCTTCTTGACTTCGAGCCCAGCACTCTATCCACTGAAACACCTAGCTGCCCATGGTATGTTTACCTTAATCCAACTTCTCCAAGAGGAGGGGTTTAAGATATGGATCAAGGAAGGAGATCCCTTTTTTACTCCAGTAAAACAACTTGAAGGGAGTAGTCAACTGAGGAACTGAGTAGTTACTATAGTTTTAACTCCAAACTGTGATTTTCCTCAAAGATTCCTATAAATCAGAGGTTCTCAAAATTATTCTCATAATAAGACTGAGAGTTTTCCAACTACAATCTGTGTGAGGCTGGCTTTTCTTTATCTATTTCAATTGAAATAATACTGCAACAGAGTGAATGCAGAAGCAAGCATGAAAACCCAACTATATAAAACAATGCCAGTTTTCTTGCTAAATTTATTTTTTATTTTGGAAAATCTAGTTATTTCCATAACAATTTACTTATGTGAACATGTAATGGGTTAATGAATTAACCTATTGTAAATGAGACAATAAATACTTTATCACTTTTATTTTCTAACATGATAAGCCACATAAACAAAGCTCTTTCGGGTACTAAATTTTTAAGAGTGTGAAAGGTCTTGGAACCAAAAAGCTTGGAACCAGAACCGCTGATATAAATGTTACCTAAAATCATCTTGGGGGAAGAGACATGTCTGAATTCATGGGGAAACTGTATCAGTTTGGACCTCTCTCTCTTTGAGCCAGAAAAGTAAAGAAAGCAGGAAAGAAGAAGGAAGGAAAGAAGGAACAAAGGAGCAAGTCTTCTCCCTATTCCTTACTCAGCACACTTCTTTTTCCATTTCTTTTCCATTGGACATCTTCCCAATTCACTCTCTCACCTCCAACTCTTAGGATTCTGTCCAATTAAATATTGATATATAGAAAGGTTAGAACAAATTAGTTTGCTTAATTATAATGAAATTACTTGGAAAAAGAACACTTCTGTTCTTAAAATAATGACTTCATTATTTTACCATTGACAAGGTGGTAGCTTTTGTAAAATAGTTTATTGACTTTTTATTTAAAAAAATACTGCCCAAAAAAGTGCAGAATAAAACACAGACTGAAGAACAAATATTCAATATGATTAATAATATCAGGTATAAAGCCATCATTTCACTAATAACTACCAAGTCATAGATATTAATTTTATATGACAATGGAATGTATATCAAGTACTCAATAAAATATTAAAGATAATGGAATAACAATCTAAATAAATTATAACTCTATAAAAGAACCTTTCAATGAATAAAGTATGGAAGTTGCCATAAATTATATCTACAAATTGACTGATAAAGTCAACTCAATTTCCTATGTTCTCTTCCTTCGCTGATTACATCAATCCCACATTCAGCTATTGCCTTCAGGCAAATGATTGATTCTAGAATCTCCATCCCTAGTCCGTCCCTCTTTCCAACCATCAGTCCTGAATTTCTCACTGTCCACTGGAAATGTCTACCTGAGATATTTAAAACACTATCTTCCTTCCCAATCCAATTCCCCTTCTTAATTTCCCTCTTTAGAGATGTTATTAGCACCATTCTCTCAGTCATGGGACTGGAAACCTTGTAGTTATTTCTGATTATGTCATAAATCATACCTGCTAACCAAGTCCTGTTGATTTTTCCTTCAAAATGTCCCTCTGGTACTATCTGCTCTTCCATTCCCACTGGCCACACTAGGATGTCAGAGCTAGAGGGGACATTAAAAACGGCTTCTAGTCTAAGCCGCCACATTTACGAAGGCGGAAACTGAGGATCACAGACTTGCCCAAATTGTCAAAGCTGGTGGCAGGGTTGAGGTTTGAATCCAAATCTCTTATCAAACAGTATATCTCAATTTAAGCCCTTGTCACTTCACATCTAGATTACTCCAATAACTTTTTTCAAATCTAGTTAACCAACATTTATTAATCACTAGATTATACCACTATAGATTAATCACTAGATATATACCAGGCACTGTATAAGAAAAGATTATTTTAGCTCTGGAAATACATATACAAGTAGAAAGACAGTCCCAGACATCAAAGAACTTATATTTTAAAGGGGGAAGTCAACATGTAAAAGGAAGCTGAAAAGGGGGTGAGGGAGGAGGGAGTAAGACAAAGGTGGGGCCAGGGAGAAACAATATAAATAGTCTGGAGTAAAGCCTGCAGAGGAATGAGAATTCACTGGCCTGGGCATCCTCCTTAAATAAAGGTTCTGGGAAAATACACCTGATTTCTTCCCACTTCAATCTATCCTGCACACTGCTATCACACTAAACTTCCTAAAACAGTATTTTAACAAGTCACTCTTGTCCTTAAAATCCCTGCACTGGCTCCCTACTACTGACCCAACACAACCAAACTCCTAAGCCTGGAATTCAAGATGCCCTACAATAAGACCTTAATCCACCTTTTCACACTTATCTCTACTATTCCCAAATTTGAAAACACTACTCCACACAAATTATTCTTTTTGGGGGCGGGGGTGGGGGGGGGGACAATTGGGATTAAGTGACTGCCCAAGGTCACACAGCTAATAATTGTCTGAGGCCAAATTTGAACTTAGGTGCTCCTGACTCCAGGGCCTGTGTTCTATCCACTGTGCCACCCAGCTGTCTCCACACAAATCATTCTACTCATTATTCCTTCAAAATACCTTGCACTGTTTCAATATGATAATAACAATTATTATTCATTGAACACCTTAAGTTCTACAAAATAATATATAGTTATGTCTTTCATGTTGTGACTTTCCCCATTCGATGTATCGTGGTAGTCATGGGAGCTTTTTGGGAGTTTTCATGTGAAGGCCAACAGACAACCCAGAAAAAGTTTAGAAATTCAGGAATACATAAAATATATGTATAGCTTTTATAGCATCAATATATTTTATCTTTTAATGTTATAATAATTCAGACTTCTTCTCTGGTATGAGGAGAAGGATAAAAAATTCTACACAGATTTTCCAGATCATAGGGACACCGTGTCCCCAACCCCCACAATGTGGAAGGGATAACTATATTCAAACCAGCAAGTTTAGTTCTAAGATATTATCCTAATTCTAAAGCTGAGAAAACTGAGTGAGACTTAGGGAGGTTACCTAGTCCATGGTCACAAAACTAGAAAGTGGCAGAGTCGGGATTCAAATTCAGATCTCTGCCGGATTCCAAATCCAGCACTCTTGCCAATCTATCACGCCATCTCAACAGAGTAGTACAACTTTGCTCCCACTGTTCTGTTGTCTGAGATTTCCCAACCAAGTATTCCCTAAAGTGTATTCCACATGACGTAAAAAGGGGATTCCAAAATAAAATGTCCATATTAATGATAATTTACCCCTTGAAAACAGCAAATGTGAGGCAGTGTAGTGGAGTGGAGAGAAGGCCAGTCTTGAAGACAGGAGTCAATAAGAGCTGGCCCTAGAGTTAAGACGGTAAGGATTCCAAGTCCACCTCACAACATATACTTCCAGTAGAAGTCACTGGACTAATGAATTAAACTCTCAGTATCCCAGGCAACCAAGACTGAATTAAATGCAAGCCGTCAATTTGCAATGGAAAGCTCCCAGAAATAAGTCTGAACCAAAAGATAAAATAAAATAAAATAAGAAATTATAGGTCAAAAATGGAATTGTGAATTTTTTTCTGTATATATAACTAAGCTTAATTGCCTTTACTTTAAAACAAAAATTTCCCTTCATCCATATTCCCAAATTCCCCAAACCAGCATTGATGGGTTCCATAACAATATTTCAACTTCTTATAACCCCCAAAAATGAGAGAAAGGATCTATATACACAAAAATTTTTACAGCTGACTCTTTTTTTACTTTTTATTTTTTTCTGACTTTTTATTTTAACAAAAAACTGGAATCAAAGTGGATGCCCATCATTTGGGGGAATAGCTGAATATATTTTGGTACATGCAAATAATGGAACATTACTGAGCTATGAAAAATGACAAATAGGAAGAATTGGTACAAATTTGCAAATTTGAGCAAAATTTGCTAAGTGAGCAAAACCAGGAGAACAATTTGTAAAATGACTATAGCATTATAAAGAAAAACAACCGTGAAAGGCTTCAGAACTATGATAATAATTAACATCGGACAATGCTTTATGATTTTTAAAGAGCTTTGCATAGGTTATTTCATTTGATCTTCACATTCTAGGGAAGTAGGTGCTATTATCTCCATTTTACAGATGAAGAAACTGAGGCAAACAGAGGTTACGTGAATTGCCCAGGGTTACTCGGGTAGTAATGATCTGAGAGAACATCCTAACTCAGGTCTTCCTGATTCCAAGTCCAATATTCTAACCACTATACCACCTACTGTCCTCTTTAATTACTTATTATAATAACTATGATCATATAATGGCCAATTATGACTCCAGAAATCTGACAATGAATTAAGGTTCCCACCTCTTGGCAGAGAGGTCATGAACCAGAAGTAGGAGAAAGTTTTGGCCATGAGTCTGTGTCAGTCAAGACCCAGAATTCAGGTTCCTAATGCCAGGCTGAACTCATAATTGGCACCAAGTCCAGAGCCTCACGCCAAGACAGAAGGAAATGAGACACTCTCAGGAGCAATCCCATTAGCAGGGCACACACTCAATGGCTGAGCTGAGTCCCCAGCAGCACCTACTTTCTAAGGACTTTTGTTGCTCAGAGAGGCTCAGAAGTTCTGGTGGATTTGAGTCCCATTCAATAAAGGCCCCACGATGTCTTATATTAGTTTTTAAAAGAAGACTTTTATTTCCTGCCATGCTATGCCCTCCCAACTATGCCTCCAAAGACAGTGTTCTGGAGCAACTAAACCCCTGCTTAGCTTTGGAACTCACCCTGGCACTTTGCTATTCAGCCTGGTAAGAGTCACCTATGTTTAGCCAGCCTGACCCTGACCGTTCTTTACTGGGACCATCTTCCCTATCACTCTAACATACATGACACCTCCATTCTCGTTCTTCCATCTTTTGCTCTGCAATAGTAAACAAATTAATACTATCACTGCTTCTATCTACTGCCTTAGGACCACCAAGGATTCCCCAGAACAAAACACCCTTTCATAATCACCCTTCCCCAATGTGTTAGCTTCTTCCATTATATGGTAAGCTTCACAAAGGCAAGGGCTATCTCTTGTAAGTATATCACCAGTGTTTGGCAGAGATCTAGCTAAATATTGACTAATAAACGATTTTTCATACATTAATTCACACTTGCTAGGCATCTAGACTGAATTGTTCTGGAATATATTCCCTCTTAGTTCTACCCCTTAGAATTTCTAGCTTCCTTGTAAGGACTTTCTCATTTTCCACCCCCACTTAATCCTGTCTTCAGTGCTCTCTTCATTTAGATGACTGGGAAGTGAGTCCCTGCCTGGAAATGCCATATCATCAGAAGTTCTGCCTCCCTCTCAGGTCACTCTGGTCCACTCCACCTCTATCAACTACCTGAGTACAGACTGTCTTGTTTTCTTCTTTTTGAATCCCAGAAGTTAGAACAGTGGCTGGCACATACATAATAAATACTTTATCTAACTTTAAAGCATTTTCTATATTTAATATGCACATATCAATGTACTTGTTTTATACCTATCTTGAAGGGAATGACTGCTTTGTTTTATTTTTCTTTTGTATCTCCATGCCTACCTAGTACTTTATATATAAAAGGTGTTAAAAAGGTGCCCAAGGACTTCGGACTCAGCTGGGGGAAGCCGAAGAATCTGAGCCACCATGTTCTTCTCCTAGTCACTCCGGGTGGTGGCAGCCAGTCTCGTTGCCCACTGGGGGAGACAGATGAGATGCTTACACAAAACAGCTGTGCAAAGTGAAGCTGGAGGAGCCTCATTTGTGCACAGAGATACTCCTGAAAATAACCCAGATACTCCATTTGATTTCACACCAGAAAACTACAAGAGGATAGAAGCAATTGTAAAGAATTACCCAGAGGGACATAAAGCAGCAGCTGTGCTTCCAGTACTGGACTTAGCCCAAAGGCAGAATGGATGGTTGCCCATCTCTGCTTTGAACAAGGTTGCTGAAATTTTACAAGTACCTCCAATGAGAGTATATGAAGTAGCAACGTTTTATACAATGTATAATCGAAAGCCAGTTGGAAAATATCATATTCAAGTCTGCACCACTGCACCTTGTATGCTTCGAGATTCTGACAGCGTACTGGAGGCCATTCAGAAAAAGCTTGGTATTAAGGCTGGAGAAACTGCACCTGACAAGCTTTTCACGCTAATATAAGTGGAATGTTTAGGTGCCTGTGTAAATGCACCAATGGTTCAAATAAATGATAATTACTATGAAGCTTCGACACCCAAGGATATTGAAGAGATAATTGATGAGCTGAAAGCTGGCAATGTTGCAAAACCTGGACCAAGAAGTGGTCATTTCTCTTGTGAGCCAGCTGGCAGTCTTACATCTTTGACTGAGCCACCCAAAGGACCTGGTTTTGGTGTGCAATCGGGCCTCTAAGTAATTTGTATGACTTGGTCTAAAAACCCCAAACCTGTTAAAATATTTCTCCATACATTTAAAATAAATTAAAACTAATCTCCCCATCTATGCAAATGTTTAACATTGTATATTCTGATTTGTGTTTACCTTGGTGGTGATATAGCCTTTACAGTTGTAAATACCATGTAAAAACGACAAAATATCCTCTTGAAACATTTTGCATGCCATGGCTAATGAGACATTATTACGTTAGGTTATAGGTACAAACATTTTTCCAGCTATATGCATTTCAGCCACAAAATCAGTTCTCATTGGACATGAAAAAGTATCTTATGACAATTTGGTTTTTAAATTGTATTTTGATATTCTATTGCTATTATAATTACATTAATTGTATTAACATAAATGTTCTCTAAATCTTATTTATGTCAGCATTTCTTCAAAACAAATATTAGGTTCGTAATAACAATAATACTAACGAAGACAACTAATATTTATATAGAACTTACTGTGTGCCAGGCACTAGGCCAAAGATGAGTATGTTCACATAAGTATATCATCGTATTTTCCAAATGGCAATTTCCTCCAGGAATGCTTTAGGGAGTGGGATAAGGAAATTATCTTACTTGCTTTCAGAAGCATCATTTTAAAAAGAGAAGCTTCCATCATGTATAAACACACTAATGTTATCTTTGGCTATTTTGACTCAGAAAGATTACTAACAAGTCAGACATTCTTTTTACATGTATAGATAACACAAAATATATTTTGTATTCAAATAAAAAACCCCAAACTATTATGATAATAACTGCTTTTACCTTGGCATACATAGGTAAATATCTATTACATTTATTTAAAGGTTCCTCAAAATCACTTCTCTTTATAGAAAAACTGAATTTTTTGCTAGCAAATATCAATAGCCCCAAATTACAGCTATGTTCTCAACCCATTCCTGAATGAAGTTTAAAAATATTATTTTAGAAATACTCTGTTCTCTGCTGAAGCCTTCTATATCCTTTTTTATCTTATCTATAAAATTCTGAAACATAAAGGCATAGCTGGGTATGGTTGGACTTTTTATTAGGAATGTCTATTTAATGCTTAATATACTAAAATATTAATTTTTAACTTTAGAAAAGTAAAAGAGCTGTAGCAGAGACCTTGAAACAAAGTGATCTAAAGCCCATTAGGCATCATTTTCTATATATAATGTGTTAAGGGAATGGAATGGAAAGCATTTCAGGTAAATGTCACAATACCTTAGTTGCTGTAAAGATCTATAATTTTGTCTTCCACCAATGAAGATGGCAAATAACCCTTATATAATTTAGTAGATGGTCTTGTAGAGTTACCTTACAGTCACTTTGTCTTTGAACCTCCATGAATTAAGCTAGACTAGTCTAGAGACATATAGATTCCCATGAAGCCCATACTCAGAGTTTAAAGTTTGGCAGAACCTATCTGAGTTTATTCTTTGTTTACATAACCTTCAGGAACCTAGGGTGTTACCTACATGATAAGGCTTCGTAGGATTTTAGTTGAGAAAACATGCTACAGATGTTAATATATATGATGATAATTTTGCTTTAAATTAAAGTTTCAGATAGCTTAGACCTTGTGTAAAATATGCAAAATGCCTGCTTACAGTATGTTCAGAGTACAATCTGAGCTTCATATCTACAAAACTCCCATTTATCACAGCATATGTATGATTAACACTTGAATTTTGCATTTTTATATTGTCAAAGCCAGGACACCAATTCTAAAGATTTCTTTTATTCATTTTGTATATACTTATTTAAAACATAAGCTCCTTTGCAGGCAAGAACTGCTTTCTTTTGATCTTTGTATTCCCAGTGCCCAGCAATGTAGTGCCTGCCATACAGTTGGCACTAAATAAATGATTGTTGAGACTATATATATATACATACACACACACACACATACGTAAAAGGTGTGAAATAAATGTTTACTGAATTGAGAGTTCAGATCCCAGAATAGGAACATGTTGCTTATCTGTATCAGAATGACCTCTTCTAAGGGAAAAGGGGTAGGCTATTCACCTGCTAACACAGAAGGTGCGGGACTTAAAATGCATTGTTGATGTTTAGTCATTCCAGCCTGACACTTCATGACTCCATTTAGGGTTTTCTTGGCAAAGATACTGGAATAGTTTGACATTTTCTTCTCTAGATCATCTTACAGATGAGGAAACTGAGGCAAACAGGGTTAAGTGACTTATCGAGGGTCACACAGCTAGTAAGTATCTAAGGTGGGATTTTAACTCAAGTCTTCCTGACATCGGGCACCGCACTCTATCCACTGTACCACCTATCCCAATGAATGAATTTGTTTTACTGTGCTAATTTGTTACAAGAGTTGTTTTGTTTTATTGTTTTTAATTTGGGAGAAGATGTGGTAAGAAAGGATATTAAGTAATAGTGATTTAAAAAAGGAACAAAAGAAATAAGAGGTTCATGGAATTACTTTTTTTTTCAAAGTACTTCCAGGAAGCTAGGTGGCACAGTGGATAGAATGCAGCCTGGAGATCAGGAAAACCTAAGTTCAAGTATTAACTCCAACACTTACTAGCTTTTGACCAGGCAAATCATCTGGCTTCTGTCTGCCTTGGCTTTCTCATCTGTAAAGTGGGAAAAATGATAGCACTTACCTCCCAGGGTTGTTCTAAGGATAAAATAGCGTAATATTTGTAATGTCCTCTGTAAACCTTAAAGTGCCATACATGTTAGTTATTATTATTTCAAAAAAAAACCATAGAAGGGAACAGAAGTCTGGAAACACAGATAAGCAAGACAGCTTTAAAACTTACATACTCAATTTATTATATATATATATCTTAAAAGGCAATGTGTTTTAATATTTAGAATCCCTTTTTTCTGTTCATCTCTACATACAGAAATATTCAAGTTAATTGGTGCTTGTCAAGTACAGAATAACTGAAATTTTTTTTTAAAAGAATGTCCTCATCCTCCCCCCCAACTGGAGTGACTATAGAGTTCTGGAAAGCAGGTCGGAGTAATGCTCTATTGGATCTTTCTATGGGGTGTTAAACACTTGTAAATATAATCCAAAACTGGTGGGGGTGCCTCATGGCATCCTGGCTGCTATTCGGTAACAATGACATCACAAAATGAGTCAGCAGGATGATGTGGCAACCAAGAAAGGTCATGTGGTCTACATTAGGAGAGACATAAGTTGCAGGAATAAGAAAGAAGACAGTTTCTCTGTACTCTGCCCAAGTCTGACCACAACTGCAATCCTGTGTGCAGAAGAGCAATGATAACAATGCCAGCATTCAGAGGAAGACAACCAGGATGGTAAAGAAGTTTCTTAAAAGTCTAGAAATAAGACCGATGGAGGGTGGTGGGGTGGGGCAGAAGGGTGAGATTAGAAATGATAGAAGTATGAGACGTGTTCTGTTTGGCTCCAGAGAGCAGAACAAGAAGCAACAGATAGAAGATGCAAATGTAGGCTTGATGACAGTGAAAACTTCTCAACCACTGGAGCTGTCTAAAATTGTCATGGGCTATCTCAGGAGATGGTTGGGTTCCCTTTATTGGAAGTGTTCCAGTAGAGTCTGGATGAGCTCTCATCTGTTAACTCACAGTACATGGCCACTGAGGTTCCTTCCAACTCAAAGGACAAGGCAGGGACAGAAATGATGTCCTGAAATATTTAAAAATGAACAACAGGAAAGAACAGAGTGTGGCAGCAGGAATACAGAATGGGGAAGGCGAAAGCAGAACAGATGACTTTCAAGGGAGGAGCTAAGAACTTACTAGGGCACAGAATGAGGTGGGGGTGGGTCTCTAGCCAGAAAGGACCTCAATTAGTGAACCAGTGGCAGCAAAAGTCTGCACCAAGTATTGTAAACCTGAAACAACACCGAGTAACTTCGAAGCTGGTCTTACCTGGAGTCTGGTTTCCTGAACTGGCAGTACTCCATACCTCAAAAATCACTCTCCCTCTTCTGCCTTATGGAACTAAAGATAAGGTATGTCTCCTAGACTACATGCACTTTATAGTTTTTAATTGTTCACTTTTCAAAAACAAATTCATTATTTATTTGTTTTTAGTGTTCATTTAAAATTTTTTTTTGAGCTCGGAATGTTCTCCTTCCTTCCTACGCCTTGCCCATCAATTGAGAAGGCAAGCAATGTGGTATCAATTATACATGTGAAGTCATCAAAATACATTTCCACATTGGCCAGGTTGCCAAAAAAAACCCCAAAACAAAAACCAAAACCAAGAAAAACAAAGAAAGTGGAAAAAGTATGCTTCAATCTACACTTAGTTCATTAGTTCTCTCTCATCATTAGTCCTTCAGAATTGTCTTGGATCACTGTATTGATGAGAGTAGTTGAGTCATTCACAGTTGATCATCATCATTACAATATTGTTACTGTGTACAATGTTCTCCTGGTTCTGCTCACTTCACTTCGTATTAGTTCTTAAAAGTCTTCTGGGGTTGTTCTGAAATCACCTTCTTCATCATGTTTTACAGCAAAGTAGTATTCAAAAGAAATCATATACTACAACTTATTTAGCCATTCCCAATTGATAGGCATCCCTTCATTTTTTGATTCTTTGTTACCACAAAAGAGCTGCTAAAGATATTTTTATACATACAGGGCTTTTTCCTTTTTTTCTTTTTAAATCTCTCTGGGATAAAGACCTAGTAGTAGTATTACAAGATCAAAGGATATGTACAGTTTTATAGTCCTTTGTCACAGTTCCAAATTGTTCTCCAAAATGGTTGAACCAGTTTACAACTCCACCAACAGTACATTAGCATCATGGACGAATTTAGAACCTGAAAGGATTAAAAGCAGAAAAAACAGGGAGATCCCTTCTTTGAAGAGGGAAGGGAGCATGAATATGGAATTACGTATACTATCATTCATGACTGATATGTTTATTTTACTAAACTGCTTTTTTACCCTCTTTCTTTTTGTTGTTATTATTACAAAGAGATTCTTCACAAGGTAGGAAAGAGAGAAGAGATATATAAAAAAATTAAGATGATGGAAAAAACAAGGTATAAATATAAAAAAACTTTCAAAGAAAATTAAGGAACAGAATGGAAAGCGTCAAGAGGCCATCAATTCAAGCCAAAAAGTTGGAATTAGAAACCTTTCTCTTTGGTGTTCTAGAGTAGTAGTTAAGCCAAATAAAATGAAAATAACTATTATCTGACACCAGCAATGCAAAATGGACAAAAAAAGAAGACTAAACATTATGGCCCTGTTAATTTTACCACAACAAAGAGGGAAGACAACGCAACAAAAATTACTTGTTCTTTAAATATCATTCTTGACACAAAATATTTGTCTTTAAAGACTTTTTAAAATGAGGCCTCTCAAATAAAATGAGAAAAATGCCCTTATGTATCATACTTACCAATAAAGAAAAGCTGTATTTTGTAGTAACTAAGAATTGGAAATCAAGGGGATGCCCATCAATTGGTGAATGGCTGAACAAGTTGTGGTATTTGAAGGTAATGGAATACTATTGTGCTATAAGAAATGGGGATGATATGGACTTCATAACAACCTGGAAAAACCTACATGATATAATGCTGAATGAGTGGAGCAGAACCAGGAGAACATTATACACAACCACAGATATATAGATTCTCTGAGGACTAACTCTGATAGACTTTGCTCTTCTCAGAAACACAAGGTGCAAAGACAACTCCAAAGGACTCACGATGGAGAATGCTATCTACATCCAGAGAAAGGACTATTAAGTATGAATGCAGATTGAGACACACTTTATGCTCGCCATTTTTTCCCTTTTTTTTTCTCTTTTTTTGTTTTTGGTTCTGTTTCTTCTTTCTCATGATTCATTCCATTGGTCATAATTCTTCTTCACAACTTGACTAATGTGTAAATCAGTTCAATACAAAGTTATAACGTAGAAGACATATCGGATTCCATATGGTCTTGGGGAAGGAGGGAAGAAAATCTGGAAGTCAAAATTATGTAGAACTGAGTGTTGTAAACTAAAAAGAAAAAAGAAAAAGAAAAAAAAGAAAAGCTGTATGTTCAAACATCTCTGTAGTTCATCTCATACCCATCAAAATGGAGAAAATAAGGGAGAAAAAAGGAGAAAAAACAACCAAAATAGTTGTAGTACTACAGGCACATTAATATACTGTTGGTGCAGCCATGAATTGGTCAGCCTACCCATTCTGGAAAATAATTGAGAACTGTGTGAGAAGAGTCACTAAACTTTCATACTTCTTGGCCCAGTCCTTCCTCTACTGGAAACCTATTCAGAGAGGATCAGTTACAAAAAGCTCCATATATGCTAAAAATAGTTTTAACACAACTCTTCCTGGTAGCAGAAACTGGAAACAAAATGGATGTTCATCAATTGAGGAATGGCTGAATAAATTGTGGTTTAGGGAAGTAATCAAATATAATTATGCTATAAAAATTGAATACAAAGAATTCAGAGAAACTTACAAACATCTGTGTAAACTTATGCAAAACAAAGTAAGCAGAACTGAGAAACAATATATATAAAATAACTGCTATAATGCAAAGGAAAATAACATTAAAAGATAAGAATTCTGATCAATGCAATGACAAATCTTAATTCCAAAATGTCTGATGAAAAAACAGACCTCATTCCTCTCAGTGGTAGGGTAGTGGACAACAGGTACGGAATGAAGCATATGTCATCAAATATGGGCAATGGGTCAATTTGTTTTGTCTAATGCACTATTGTGTCTTTTTGATAAGTGAAGTTTCAAATGGAGACAGATAAGAAATGGACCAATGTAAAAACTAGCATTAAAAACCATTTTTTGGAAAGAAGATTGTACGAATGTAACAGAATATCACTTCGCTATAAAGAAAGAATATAAAGGATTCAAAGAAATACAAGAAAATGTATATTACATAGTACACATCTAAGTACAAGAATGAGCAACGTAAATGGAAAGAACAAGAAAAATTTAACTAAATACTGTGTAATTATAATCACAAAGCTTATTTCCAAAGGCAAGACGAGAAAACGCACCTCCCTTAATTCACTGGAGAAGTGAAGGCCTGTAAGTGTAGAAGTAGAAAGGAAAAGGGAGCAAGCATTTACTAAGTACCTACTATGTGCCAGGGACTGTGCTAAGTACTTTATGAATATTATCTCATTTTAGAACTCTCTCTCTCTCTCTCTCTCTCTCTCTCTATGTATGTATATATATATATATACATATGCATATATGTACATGTACATATATACATATACACACACTATTGGATTGTGTGAGTGTGTTAGTTCTGAAAAGTTTTGGCTCTCTAAGAAGAATAAGGATGGATATATTTAGAAAAAGTGACATAAAAATCATTAAAAATTTAAAAATTTACAAGAAGTTTTTATAAAAAGCCATTTCCTTCTACCTCTATCTGATATATACACATATTTCCCTTCCTTTCTTTTGAAACTGAGGCATGAACAATTCGTGTTTTTAATATGCTGAGAATTCACACTCACTAATAAAATCAGAAATTTTCTACATCACAGCAGTATCCTGAGAAGTCTATATTAAACTTCTGCTTTTATTAGTTATCAGCATGTACTATGGCATTAACTGCTTATTTTGGTTTACCTTTTAAACTTTAATGCGCTTCTTCAGATTAAGAGAAAAGAATCAGTAAAAGTTAGCATCACTGGAAATCAACAATGAAAAAGTGGTTTTGTTAGATTTAACTTCGCAAAGAATCTTAACCCTAAAAGGAATATAAATTGACTGTAATTTAAATTTTCTTCTACAAACAATTTTTGTTCTTGGAGAATTTTAAAAAACAAATCCAGTTGTACTGAGGAATTTCACTTCAACAAGGACACTTTGGGAGAACTAAAAAGTTTTACTGTTCTACAAAGCCTGTGTATATGTGTACCATAATGCTAGCAAATTCCCAGTGAGCAGCATCACACATCTTCTAAGACAAACTGAATATGCTTCTGGAATTACAGAAGAAAACACTGCTCTCAGAAGGACCTTTAAAAGAGTGCCTAATGAAGCATATCATTGGTTGAAATGTGCAAACTCAAGCAATACTCATTAAAGGTTGCTAAGAGACCTAAAGCTTGGTGGCCAGGGAGGCAATTCAAATGTAAGCCTTAAGCCAAAAATTGTAAAGTGTGTGGGCTGAAGTTTTCCAGTTACTCATCAAAATGAGTTCTGACCAGAGTTTTCACCAAAAATTCCCATTTCTGGTTCCCATCAGTAGAGCATGTATTCATACAGCTCCCCTATCTGGCTTTGAAAATGGAGTAACCTCACTTTCACAATAATAAAACAATCTGCCATTGTGTATAGCACTTTCTCTTTTATGAAACATTTACACACATTATCTTAAAAGACCAGTGGGCTAAACGGTACCAATAGTATCACCATGTAATAGATGAGGAAACTGAGGTACAGCAATTAAGTGACTTGTCCAAGAACACTCCACAAATAAGTAACAGTCATGATCCAAATTGGGATTATCTGACTACAATCCAATGCTTTTCCCAGTACACCACAGTTATCTCCACACGGCTACAGTTGACCTTAAGAATCATGTTCCATCTTTTGGTCAAGGACTCATCTCCTATCCACAGCTGTGGAGCCACAGAGTTCTGTGAGGCTATTAAATAATCCACATTTCAATCTATCCTCTCAGGATCACAGATTTAGAGCTGCAGTCCAGCTCAACCCACCTCATTTTATAGATGGGAAAATTGGGTTCCAGAGAAGCTACTCATATAAGGTCACATGGATAATAAGTGGGGAAGGGGAATTCAAACCTACATGCTCTGACTCATAAAATACGTGGTGCAAAAAGCTTGTCATTCACCGCCATTATTTAGGATACGTGTGGAGGGATTAAGTGTGGTTCAAAGGCAAGAACATGCAAGTCAAAGTTTGGCTATTTATAACCTCTGTGGTCATGGGCAAGACACTTAACTGCTCCATTTCCTCATTTGTCAAATTAAGATGGGCAGATAGGTGGCAAAGTGGATGTAGTACCAAGCCTGGAGTCAGGAAGACTATTTTCTGAATTCAGATATTTACTAGCCGTGTGTATGACCCTGGGCAAGTAACTTAACCTTGTTTCCCTGAGTTTCCTCATCTGTCAAATGAGCTGGAGAAAGAAATGGTAAACCACTCCAATACTTTTGCCAAGAAAATCACAAATGGGGTCAAAAAGAGTCAGATACGACTGAGATGACTGAACAACAAAAAACAAAAATTAGGGAATTGGATATATAATCCTTTAGCTCTAAATCAGGCCATTTTAAACCTTTTTTGTAACATAGCTCCCCCACCCCACTCCTTTGATAGTATGGTGAAGTATATAGACCCCTTCTTGGTACAATGTTTTCAAATAACAGAAGGAACTGAAGAAAAAAAAATATTTCCTAGACGTTAGTGAAAACAAAGATGTATTTTTTTTCCCATCCAAGTTTAGAGACCCTCTGAATTTTCTACAAGGCTCTAAATTTGGCATCCCTAAAAGGTTTTGTGAATTTCTAAGGTAAGAAAAGTAGAGCCAAGAGGAAGTAAGAGAGATAAGTAGAGAATAAGGAAGGAGAGAAGAAAATGGGCACTACATTTTGTAACCATAATTTAAAATCCCAAACCTCTTAGCAGGGACTTAACTGGAACTTCTTAATTGGAACTTCTTCCTTCTCCTTTTAAAAATATTTTTAAGCATCAGAAAGTACTCTTTTGGGGTTTTTGGCTTTTAATTTATGATGAGATGACTAAACTACGTAAGAAACAAACTATGAAGACATAATGAATAGCTTAGTGTTGTAATAAAATCTATAACAAACTTAATCTGGAACATGTGATGATATGCATATTGTTATTATGCTGAATGGTAATTAGGCAAAATTAGGCAAGCAATTTACATAAATAATAATATTTATCGGTATTGATTCTGGCCTTTCTGAGGCCAGTTGAGAGAAGAGAACAAGACCAATGAGAAAGACATTCTGGAGTCCAGTCTGAAAATAACTGAAACTATGTAACCCAAGAAGCTTTTTTTTTTAATGTACTCATTCCTTGAACACTGTTCTAAACTCCCATTTGGCAAATTAGCCCACCCTGAGAAATGTAGAGTTATGCCAAGACTGGCTGCGTACACCTATGGTCCAGGGCTGGGCTTGCCTTATGTACACTGTACAGCAGGAGTTGCCTCTCTTTATAGATGAGCAAAGCTAAAATTGGGCAACTGGACAGGAAGCTGGTGGGAGGAGAAATTGAGCTAAGGATAACCCTTGCAGTGAAAAAAGTAAGAGCATTTTTTTTAAATGGGAAAGGCTCTTTCAGGAGGAAGGACAAAGTAAAGTTTCTAACACTCAGCTCCTTTCCCTTCCATCTCCCAGGGACGATTTTATTTAGAGGATTATGCTTGAGCAGTGTGATACAATGTACACAGAGATCATGATAATGTAAACGAAAACACTGTAAGACAAGTATTTGGATGAAATGTCAAGAACAGTTTTATTCCCAGAGGACCTCTCTTGGTAAAGAGTTCACTGTTGAGTCATTTTAGTCATGTCTGACTCTCGTGGCCCGATTTGGGGTTTTTCTTAGCAAAGATACTGGAGTGGTTTGCCATTTCCTTCTCCAGCTCATTTTACAGAGGAGAAAAACTGAGATAAACAGGGTTAAGTGACTCGCCCAGGGTCACACAGCCAGGTGGTATCTGAGACTTGATTTCAGGCTTGCACTCTATCCATGGCACCACCTAGTTCACTAGATAGTAAACTATGGGTGTAGAAGATTGAGAAAGTTATGTCAATGGGTGGGGGGAGGGTGGGTGGGAAGGGAGGTTGGGGCTGTGCAGAAGAATTGAGAAATAACAGCAATACGAAATAAAAAGCAGCAATTTCAAAAAGAACCAAAATTGTCACTTAATGCTCATTATTTCGCAAACTACTATTAAGTACTACTACTACTTCTACCATCACCAATTGGTCTGAAAATTAGGGAGGGAAGAGCAAGTCATTTTCTCTCTTCCCCGAAATAATAACTTCTCTCCTAAACCCCTGCAAGTAAATCAGGCAAACTGTCCTAATCCTCTGTTATCTATTCCTTGATTCCACTTGACCTCTCTCCTCAGGATCATAGTGAAATGGAAACTGGTTTAGTGGTGATGGATAGGAAAAAACTGGGATTACTCCAAGGCTAATCTGAGAGCAAACAGAAGGTATACTAGTGGAGCATTCAGCCACCCCATTCAAATCATAATTATTAACAGCCACTGAAATATTACCCATTTGGCAACCTCAAATGAGGTCATGATGATCTGTTATAGTCATATCATAATCAAGAAATAAGAAACAGATGCAAGTTACTAAATTTACTTTTAACTATTAAAATTAATCTTGCTTATTGTATCTGTAAAGAATTCTTAGAAATGCAGGGGTTGGGGGAAGGGTAGTTTAGGGATATAGCATCACTTCAGGAAGAAAACAGAGAAAATTACACCTTTAACTTATTTCTCAAACTACAATGATGAGCAGAAAGCATGAAGAAGAAGTCAGAAGTTTGATTAGAGGCAGGAGATTTGTCTATGACTTCTAGTCATCAAGAAATATTATTTTAACAAGACAGACAAGGCTTACATAATCAATAGTCTAGGTAATTCACTCTATCTTCTCTCTTAGGCCTCTTAATAAAAGGACTGATACGAAAAAGCTAAAACAAGGGCTAATTGTATATTTCCACTCCAAGGAATCAAGGGTTCTCTCTATCATCAAATGATCAGGGGCTAGCCACTCATTTGGGGTTCATTCTTGAGGAAAAATATCAGAGAAAATTCCTCTATAAAAGCTTACAAAACAAATATAGCACTAAAAATAAAGGAAAGAAATGAAAAAAAAGGCAACTGGAGATGAAATGAGCCGGCGAACTGAAGCCTACAACCTTAAAATGAAACATTTAAATGCCTATCTCAGGGGTTCCCCACCCCTGGACATTGGTCAGTAAAGACTTTGGTGCTCCTGTTCTTAAGTAATTTCAGTTCTTCTATTCTACTTCTGATTGGTTCCAAATCAATCCAGATCTTTCTCTTCCCATCTCCATCAAAGCAGCAGAAGATAATGAGTGGGAAAAGGCAGGAATAATTAAATTAGGCTCAAATGCTACCTCTTGTGCTTAGCTGTGTGACCATTCGAGGATCATTTGAATGATTTCTCAGGACAATATTACTTGCGAAATCCATCTACTTCTCCAACTCTAACCCTGCAGCCTTCTCATCTTGGCAATACCTTCATCCCACTTCCTCCTCTTCCAATGGGTAAATCTCCATGTGAGGAAGTATATATGCCAGTCATGCTTGCTTAAAACATAGCTCAGTTCTTGACTCTCCAGATTTAGTCTCTCACCTTACCCTGGCCTGGGTACTTTTTCCCTGCTCCCTCCCCTCCCCACCATCTCAGCTCCCTTATATGTATTATCTTTCTTCAAAAAAATTTGAGCTCCATGAAGGCAAGGACTATCTTTTGCGGGGGTAGGGTATTTGTATCCCCAGCATTTTGAACAATATCTGACACACAGTAGGGACTTAAAAAATGCTTTATCTATCTGCCTCTCTCACATGCCTGAAATGCTCACCCTCCCTCATATCCAACTCTTGAAATCATGGATTCTTTCAAGACCCAGATCGAGTTTCATCTTTTGCAAGGCCTTTCTTTCCAAATTCCTCTCTCCATGTTCACCCCTTTCCCCACATCTGATTAGCTCAATGCCTTCCCCACAAAGGTTTACCTTGTGTCTTGTGTATACCCAAATATGTACACTGTCTTCCCCAATAGCTATCATGCTACTTCTCTCCTGCCTACTATGGCTGACATTCTTGAGAACGTCTAAATCTAAATCTAAATAAGAATCTAAAATTTATGGTTCTATTCCCTTTCCTCTCACTTCCTGTTTAACTCTACTCTCTCGTTTCCAACCTCATCACTGAATTGAAACTGCTCTCTCCAGTTACAGGAATGCCATAATTACGAAATCTAATGGCCTTTTCTCAATCATCATCCTTCTTGGCCTCTTGGCAGGCTCCCTCTTGGCCCCTTTTCTAAGTTTAGTTTACCTGACATTGCTTTCTCCTGGTTCTCCTTCTAACCAGCATAGCACTCCTTAGTCTCCTTTGCTGCATCTCCACCCAGATCACACCACCTCAATGGACTGTCAGCTAAGGCTCTGTCCTAGGGCTTTTTATCTTCTATATTATTTCACTTGGTGATCTCATCAGTTCCTAAGGATTCAATTATTATCTATATGCTGATAATTCTCAGATTTAATTATGTAGTCCTAATCCCTTTCCTGACTTCTAATCTTTCATCTCCAACTGCCTACTGGACATTTCAAACAGAATATCCCATAGACATATACAAGTCAACATGTAAAAAACTGAATTTACTATCTACCCTTCCAAGCCCTTCATATTAATGTAGAGGATACCATCATCCTCCCAGTCATCCAGGTTCACAGCCAAGGTGTCATCCTTGCCTCTTCACTTTCTCATCAATACAAATCCAATCTATTGCTAAGCCCTCTCAGTTTTACTGTGGTAATATCTCTCGAATATGCTCTCTTTTTTGATGCCACTGCCACAATATTGTAATATCCTTCTGGTTCATTTCCCTACCACAAGTCTCTCCCTACTCCAATCTATCCTTCACTCAACTATATAGTCAGGTATAACCATGTCTGTCTGTCACATACTCTCTCTCTCTCTCTCTCTCTCTCTCTCTCCCGCCCCCCTCTCTCAATAAACTCTAGTGGCTCCCTATCACCTCCAGTATCAAACATAAAATGTTCTCTTTAATGTTCAAAGCCCTTCTTAACACCAGCCCTCTTACAGCTTACCTCCCTTCACATATTTTTCAGTCCAGTGACACTGACCTCTTCTTGTTCCTTTACATAAAACACTCCATTTTCCAGACACTGTGCATCTTCAGTGGCTATGTCCTGTGCTTGGAATGCTCTCCTTCCTCATTTCTGGCACTTAACTTCCTTGGCTTCCTTAAGTCCCAGTTAAAACCCTACCTATATGCTAATGCCTTCCCTAGGTTGATTATCTCCAATTTATCCTTAGTTGTACATAGTCCAGGTTATCTTCCCCATAGACTGACAACTCCTAGTGAGCAGGGACTCTCCAGAGCATAGCACACTGCTCAAAACACAGCAGACCTTTAATAAGTACTTGTGGCTTTGCCTTTTCCTTTCTCTATTCTTTTTGGAAAGGGACTGGAGGGAAGAACAGAAGAGCAATCTCAGTCTTACTAGATCTTTAATTAACCATTATGTAAAACTTAAAGCATCTCTTAAATCATTTAATGGATAATTTTTTTCCTCTTCCCGTTCTTAATTTAAAAGACAGAAAGAATTGCACAGAAGGCAAAAGTTTCCCTCTTCTTTACACTCCCTCTGTGTTTATGTAGCTAAGAATTTCTTTTGTATAGGTTGATATGGACTCCTCCTTATTGCTCCACATGGCTTAGGGTTGTTGATTCACTAAATGCAAATAATTGTGCTCAACCCATGCTTACCAAGGAAAGATAAGTAAAACCTTACTTTTCTACCCTCCCCCCTTCTAGTCTTCTAAAGGAGAACAGAAAGGAAAACATTTAACAGGTGAAATCTCTTCTAGCAGTTTATCAGTTATATTACAGCCTAACCCAACAAAGCAAGATGGCAGACCTTCATGAGCAGCCTGAGGCTCCTATCCTCAGCTTTACTTTACCACCAAGGAATAGAGCCAGATGCCCAAACACTAGTAAATGAGATAATGTATAGAGTGTTGCTAATCATATATAGGATGGTTAGCTACTATGTTAATAAGATAATTGAAGAAATTTATAATTAAAGATTTCCAGCCATCTCACTAGGCTTTCTTTACTTTGACCACTACCTCCTCCCCATCTCCATGGGAACTTTGGACTCAGATCCTGGGTCCTCAGGCTCTTACACCTGAGATTTTTACCCCATCTAGCCACTCATTTCCACACTAAGGCCATTAAGGGCATTCTCCACCCTTTCTGGGACCTTTTAAAGTTACCTTCCCTTACTAGAATATAAGCCCCTTAAGGGCAGTGACTGTCTAGCTAGCGTTCATTTGTATCCCCTTAGCAAAGATCCAGGCAAGCAGATAACACTGAAAAAAAGCTTTATTTCTCAACTACAATTAAAAAATGCACAGTGGCTACTCAAGTTTCTCTTACAAAATGAATTCGATGACTTTTAACAATTAACAGTTAATTTATTTAAAACAAGAAAACCATTTCTGAAATATTAATGCATTGTAGGCAGCTGTTTATAGCTTACAAGTACTTACAAATCAGAGGACTCTGGTTATACGCAGTGCTACAAATGAAACTCTGATAGTATCAACCATTGTACCTATTTTGCTGTTCAGTCATGTCCGACTCTTTTTTTATTAAATTTTATTTTACCAGAACACAAATACAAAATAGAGAAAAGAAACAAAAACATATCATAAACTTAAATATTGAAACTTAAATATAAAGTAAGAAAGAAAAAAGAAGCATGTCGTGTGCAGCGGAATATAGCAGAGGATTCAAAATATGTAACAATAAATTTTCATTTCAAGAAAGCCTGTATGATAAATCATACACCTTGTGTTGAGAATTGTCCATCTTTTCTTTGCTTCCTTGTGTTCTCTTTTGTTCTCTGCTGTGCACTTTTTAACTTTGTTCTTTTTTCCCCTCCCCCCAACCCCCCAGAAGGCTACAATATAATTTAGATATTTCTTGATATATACATATACATACAGATATATACATACACTTATACATATATACATGCATATATAGACATAAACTTTCCCAAACATAATCTACTCCTGATCTTTGTTTTTTATGTTTGTACATATCTTTTGTTTCCTATCCTTCCTGCCTCCTCTACTTTACTTCTACCTGCTACATTGCCTTCTTATTACTTGCCTTCCCCCCTCTAAGGATCTCTTCCCTATCCCCCATCCCATTAATCTAAACTCCCTTTACCTATTCCCTCATTCTCCCCTCTAAAAATCCCTCCCTTGTCCTCTCCCCCCTCACTAAACCCCTACCATTATATTTCTTCTAAATTTAGAAGACTTTTATACTCTTCTAAATATATATGTATTGTTCCCTCTTAAACCCATTCCCAGTGAAAGTAGGTTACCAGAACTATCAGCACTCCTCCCCATCTAAATCCTCTGTATCCTTTCTTCTTCTTGCACCTCTCTTGTATAAAATAGTTACTCTTTTTGCTGTTTCTAAATTCATATCATAGTCAGGTTTATCACTCTCTTTCTTATAAGCTCAACAATTATTAATAAGAATGTTAGACATACATTTTACATTTTATGTTATGTAAAAGGCAAGCAGTGTGTTCTTGTAAATCCCTTATAGTCAGTCTTTGGTATGTACCTTATGTGTCTCTTAGTTCTTGTATCAAATCTTCTATTAAGTTGGGGATTTTTTTTGACAAAGTCTTGAAAGTCTGAGGATTTGTCAAGTGTCCATTTTTTTCATTCAAGATAATACTGAAATTTGAAGGGTATGATATTTTTGGTAAGAGCCCCAGGTCTTTTGCTCTTTGACATATTGTGTTCCAAGTCCTTTAATGTCTCTGCTGCTGGGTCTTGTGTAATTCTAATTGTGGTACCCTCATATTTAAATTGTTTTAATCTTGATGCTTTTAATATTTTATCCTTCTTCTGGGGATTTTGGAATTTGACTACAATATTCCTATGAGTTTTTCTCATAGGATCTCTTTTAAGTGGTGTTCGATGCATTTTTTCTATTTCTACTTCCCTACCTTGTCCTAATGCTTCAGAACAATTTTCTTTAATTATTTCTTGTATTATTGTATCAAGATTCTTTTTTGATCATGACTTTCAGTTACTCTGATTATTTTTATATTTTCTCTTCTTGATCTATTCTCCAAATCTGTTGTTTCTCTTAGAAGATGTTTCACTTTCTCTGCTTTTTTTCATTATTCATGTTTTGTTTAATCATTTCTCCATCTCTTATAATTTCAGTGGCTTCACTTTGCCCAACTCTAATTTTCAAGGTGTCATTTTCCTCCTTGAGATTCTGGATCTCCTTTTCTAATTGCTTGACTTTCCTTTCATAACCTTCTTGCTTTTCTTGGATTATTTTTATTTTAGTTTTTAGTTTTTCCTCTATCTCTGTCATTTGATTTTTAAAGTCTTTTTTAAGATCTATAAATTCTTTTTGGGCAAGTGACCATTTAACATTGCTCTTTGGGGATTTCTTTACTTCAACGTCCTCCTCTGAAAATGAACCTCGGTCATCTTTATTCCTGTAATAGGTTTCTGTGGTTAGATTCTTTCTCCTTTGCCTATGCAATTTTTTGTGGTAATAACTTGATTTTTATAATCACCTCTAGCCCTGGGGTATGGGAAATGGTGCCTCTTGCCCCAGATCTTCAGTTCCCTTTAGCCTGGAACCAAAGCCAAACCTCCAACCTCCTGTAAGTGTCCACAACCAGGGGCTTTCTTCACCACTGCTTCTGCATTCACCAGGCGTGTGTTGGTTCCTTCTCGCTCCCACTGCTCTTCACAGCACAGCTGGGTCTGGCGTTCTACATCAGGAGAGGTTCCCGCAATCTTCCTGGGCTCAAACGCATGACTTCCCTTACTACCCTGGGGTAAAAAGTTCCAGTGACTGGGGCTGAGGCAGCCTCTCAAACCAACGAACCCCAGGGTTTGCTGCTTGTTGTTAAAACAGAACCTAACCTGGATGTGTTTACTCCTTGCCTGTACCAGACCCAGTCCTGAGGTTCTTCTTCATATCTCAGACTGTCCCTGGAAGATCCTGGTTGTCCTCCTGTTCTTGTCTCCACCCCACTTTGTTTGTCCTAAGGTGCTATTTTAACTCTTTTGTGGGGGGACATCTTGAGAGCTTGGAACTTTCTGACCTACTCCACCATCTTCCCAGAATCCTCTCCCATGTCCAAATCTTAATGACCCCATTTGAGGGTTTTCATGGCAAAGATAGTAGAGTGGTTTGCCATTTCCTTCTCCAGCTCATTTACAGATAGGGAAACTGAGGCAAACAGCGACCAGCGCAGGGTTACACAGCTATTGTCTGAGGTCAGATTTGAACTTACAAAGATGAGTCCTTCTGATTCCATGCCTGGCTCTCTATCCACTGTGCCACCTAGCTGCCCCCTTTACATGTCAAAACTATTAGAACCAAGAATTCCTGGAATGAGATTCTCCTCCGTACCTGCCCATTTCTACTCATAGTCACAGGAATGAGAACTTTATATAGGCTCCTGGAAGAACCGCTGGCTAACATTCAGTTTAATGAGAAACTGTAACCAGAGCCACACTTTTCTAGGAAAGGAGATTGATGGAAGTGGTTAGTTCCTGTCCATTTCAGTTGCTGGAAGTCTACTACTACTGAACATACCACTGTTACCCAAAAGTTTTTCAAGCTGAAACACTGGTGAACTTACCAGTAAACATTAGGGAAGTTCCCTTTCCCTACTACACCCAAGAACACCTTCTGATAAAATCTAGGTGGTACAGTAAGAGCATTGGGCTTGACATAAGGGGACCTGAGTTCAAAATAGCCTCAGATGTGTACTAGCTGTGTGACCTTGGGCGAGTCACTTAACCTCTGCCTCAGTTTCCTCAACTATATAATGAGGATAATAGCACCTACTTTTCTGAGTTGCTGTGAGGATTACCTGAGATAACATTTAAAAGCACCTAATAGTATCTGGCACATAGTAAGCCCTAAATAAATGTTAGCTACCAATTAACCAAAGCCTTGAAATTTAATTCAATTTAATAAATATTCATGAAGCACCTACTATATGACATTGTACTAAGTACTGGGAATACAAAAAATAGGTAAAAGATAGTCCCTGCCCTCAGGGAGCATACATGCTAACAAACATATGTAAAGCAAGCTATGTACAAGACAATTAGAAATAATTAACAGAGAGAAGACACTGGAATTAAGAGAAGTCAGGGAAGGCTTCCTGTGGGAGGCAGGATTTTAGTTGGGCCTGAAAGGAAGGGGAGGAGATCAGTAGTCAGAGTGGAGGAGGAAAAGCACGTCAGGGCAAGGGGGAAAGGCAGAGAGAATGCTCAGAACTAAGGGACAGCTGGAGTGTTTTGTTTGCAGAACAGCCAGTCTGGATCAAAGAGTATGTGTTGGCACAACTGTTGTTGCTGGTTTTTTGTCCTTTATTCTCTAAGAAGATGTCTTGACTTGCAACTGAATTGGATTTAAATGAGACGGGGCTGTGCGAAGTCATCAGAGTCATCATGGCAAGACTTAGGTCAGAACAACAGGCGATGGCCCAGGATGCAGTGGGAGACCCTGGCCTTTTAAAAGCTAAGATCTTTCCCTGGTCTCAGGCAATGCCCATTCAGTGATTAATGGCTAGGTAGGAACTAAGGCCAAAAGATGGCCTAGTTTGCTTTCCCAAAAGAATTAATCTGGGAGCGGAAGATCTCCAGAATTTCTGGCCAGAACAGAAACAACTGCTAACTTACACTCATTCTGAGCCATCAAAACCCAAACCATGAGCAAGTGAGCCTTGGGCTGGGATCTATTATTGGTCAATCAGTGAGAGCCTTTGGGTTTAAAGGCATAATCAATTAGCTCTCTTTGAATTCCAAGGTGCTTTATCAAAGCCTAGCTTTCCAGAGCTATATTTCAAGAAATCAATAATGAAAACTGCATGGGACAAAAGAGTTGTCACCTGGAGGCAACAGGGAGCCATTGAATGTTACTGAGTATGTGGGCAACATAAAACATATTCAAGATCAGAGATTAAGAGCTAAAGGAGACCTTCGTAACCATCTGATCCAACCCCTTGATTTCATTGATGAGAATGTTGAGAGTTGGGAAGACGAGGTCCAGGAACCCCAAGACCGGAGTTCCCAGACAGGGTAGTTGAGGGGGAGTACCCCTCAAGGACCCGAGTACTGGAGAGGGTTGGGGCCATCTGGAATGAATTTGCAGACCCAAGCATTCTTCAAGCCAAGGTGGCAAAGATTTATTCTGCCTTACAGCAGGCAAGAGTTCTTAGGGAAGCTGCAACCTTACAGGGGTGCAGGAAAAGTTTTCATAGGATCTTCTTTAGTAAAACGTGCCAAATATGTTAATTTAGGTGTTTTAGGGTGGGATTAGGGAGTGGTTAAGGGGTGGTCAGTTCTTAAAGGAACATGCACTTTTTTATCTACTGCACAGGTATCTTACCCAGAATTCACTGGGAAATAGCCCAAGGTGGGCTACCTGGAGGTGTAGTATTAGGCCTGAAACGTCACTAAGTCAACTAATTGTCGAGGCTGACTAGAAATATCCAGGCTGCTTCCATCAATGTCAAGATGAATGTAAGACATTTGACTATGTCTAGGATACATATCAGTAAGGTCAGTAAATAGTAAATATCGTTATAGCCCAGTGCACAGACAATTTAGCACGTACACAGGGAGTCAGACCAATGAATTCTATAGGTACAGCTGGCTACTGTATCAGGAAGAGAGATAGTGTTTTTCCAGTGCATGCTGTCCAATTTTGCTAGAGAGAAACTGCTAGGGATAATGTTTTGAGGCTAGGGAGAGATGTGATTTTGGAATTGGGGTGCAGGCACCCAAGCAGAGGCTAAAGAGAAATGTTACAATTAGGGTCCAAGCACAGGCATCCAAGCACCCCATCAAGAACACAGGACCTGAGAGTTTGAACTGACCTTCCAAAGGTGACAGCGAACAGGTGGCAGAGGGAAGAAACTTGAACCAGATCTTCTGAATGCCAATCCAGTGCCCCAGATTCACTGTCATTTCTAGATGACAAGAAATGCATTCTTCTCACTCCTCCAAACTAAAAGCTGTTCTTCGAGTTCTTTAGTATCCAGGAATCAGATTCCTGACTTAAAGGGGCAGCACCAATTTACTGCCAATTAGTAAAAACTGCAGGGTAAACACTGTAAAACTGGGAAAGAACCAAAGAAATCACATGATCCCATTGTGTAGCTCCCGGGCACTGGAAATAATTTGGATTCAGTTAAAAAAAATCATCTACTTCCTTACATCTATGTAAACTACTAGGGAACAGACATGTTACATACATGCAGCTTGATCTAATAATGCTGCTGTTACAGGGAACACCCACAAAAAATGATAATTATGAACTAACATTTATAACAGCATTTTAAGGTTGAGCCTTTGGGATAAGAGGCACTCTAACCTCCACAAGGACTTGCTCAGTTCTTAGTGACACTAAGAAAAAACGATTGGTTCTTTGTATGAATATTTATTCATCTAAAAGTTTCTTAAGTCACAAGAATCCAATTCAAGGTGGTATCTATCTTGAAAAGTCTTCCCCCATACAGCAAGCCTCTCTCCCTCCCCAATTACACTTATTCTAAGAAAGGGCATTTCTCTACCTTTCAGACTCTGATATTGAGTCAATACCTTGTAATTCATCTCCCAAAGAGAAGTCAAAGGACAGTGTCCGCATAATACCTCCCCCCCCCCACAAAAAAAATAAAAACAAACAACCACCATTCTTTTCTTCTATTATAGAATCATTCAAAGATAGACCTGGAAGGAATCTGAGAGATGATTATCAAGTCCAACTCCCTTATCTTACACTAGAGAAATTAAGGGAGGAAATGAATATTTATTAAGCACCTTCTATGTGCCAAGCACTGGGCTCATCGCTTTGCGAATATTAACTTATTTCAACGTCACCTTATTATCTCCTTTAATCCTAGCAACAGCCCTGGGAGGTAAATGCTCTTATCATCCTCATTTACAGTACCCGAAGGAGACAAAGTCTTCAGACTCCAGGCCCAGCAGTCTCTGAAGGACACACAGCTAGTCAGTGATAAAGCTAAGGCTTCGATACAACAAGGGTTCCCCCAGTGTGTGGGGCAGGGCAGAACAGTTTGGGGTAGGAAAGAGGGAAGGAGAGGCACAGAATGACTGCAAAGGTTTTGTGAATATCCTAATAACAAAAATAACTAGCATTTCTATTGTGCTTTGAGGTTTGCAGAGACTTTTATAAGTATTGTCACATCTGATCCTCACAACAACCCGGGGAGGGAGGCGATATTACAATTCCTGTTTCACAGATTAGGAAACTGAGGCAAATGGAAGTTAAGTGGTTTGCCCAGGGTCACACAGCTAATAAATGTCTAAGGGCATCTTTGAATTCAGGAAGATGAAGTCTCCCTGACTCCAGGCCCAACATCTAGGTAGACCTAGAGACCATTTTAAATTTTTTCCCCCACAACAATGAAATATGCAATATGACTCAGTATAATAAATACGCAAATATACTTTTTTCAGCCTATGCCTGAAACATAACATGCATTCATACCATTTTTTCCTTAAATGTATACAATTACTCATGGCTAATGTGAAAATATTTTATATGACTTCATCTGAATGAGTATTTTTATTTCTTGCCTTCTCAATGGGTGGAAGAGAGGTGGACAGGGAGACCATTTGGAATTGAAAAAAAAATTTTTTTAAAAAACTACTATGGGCAGCTAGATGGTGCAATGACTAGAACACCAGCCCTGGAGTGAGGAGGATCTGAGTTCAAATCCAACCTCAGACACTTACTAGCTGTGCAACCCTGGGCAAGTCACTCAATCTCAATTGCCTCAAAACAAACAAACTAATGGATGTAGCTGCTATTTGGGTTTAAGTTGTCTGCTGTTGTTTTTTTAAAGTACAATTTCATTGGTATGAGGAACTTCCAGAATGAAAACTGTCCACTGGTGCAGACCAGCAGCACATTTGTAAGGTAATTATACTCATTCTGAGAGGTTAAGTGACTAACCCTGTACAACATGACATTAATGAGTATGGGGCAAAACCTGAATCCAGGTCTTCTTATCTCTAAAGCCAGCTCTCTATCTACACCTCACAGATACTATGATTAACAAAATATTAATTTTAAAGTGTCACTTACTTTACAGTAGTTTTTGTTATATATTTTTCAATCAAGCAGTATTAACCAATTCCAACAACTATCCTGGGGCTATCGAAAAAATTTTGCATCATAAAGCTAAATAAACCTGGCTGGATCTCAAGTTTCAATTCAAAACACCTAGTAATGGAGTAAGGCAATGCCAAATCTCTCATTTCAGTGGCATGCCAACATGCTATTTGCATCTTATTAACATTCACGAGCACACAGCAAATGGAATGGGACCTGTAATTCATTCCAATGTTGTAGCTTGTACTACAAACCAGTCAGAATTGTGAATAAGTAGTTGGAGGTCGAGGGAGATGGAAGGAGAGAATAAGTTAAAAATCACAGAGTTTAGCAAAGTGTATTTTGATTAATTTTAGTCTCCGTTATATTTATAATCATAATAAATAGTACAAAAGAACATTTGGCTTGTCCCTGTTTGCAGTCATAGCTCCAGCACAGGTTTGGGCTCCTAAATCTTTAATGAGAAGTGGTCTAAGTAACCTTTGTACAAATTTTAGAGTTTTTCATGTAAACAGTCTGATTTAATTTGGCTGCCTTTGAAAGTAATAATGATGAAGATGGATGTATTTAATTACCTAGTTCACTGTTCCCCACAGTCCTTACACATGCAGGCAGAAGTAAGAAATGATATTTGTTCAAGCCTTTTCCAATGTTTTATTCTTGCTGTATTATTCAGTCTATCATGAATACATTAAACTGTTGAATATTTATTCTTCAAAAACACTTGGAATTTTATAATGTACCTTCTCCATACTGACTTACTTATCTATGGCTGTACTTTTCCTGATCAATTTGCTTACTGGACAATTTTTTTTCTTTAACCCTCATTTTAAGGTAAAGGGAAGAGAAAGGAAGGAGTATTTATAATGCTACTATGTGCCAGGTACTATACTAAGCATTTTACAAATAATATCTCATTTGATCCTCATAACAATCCTTTGAGGTAGATGCGGTTATTATCCCCATTTTACAGGTGAGAAAACAGACAAACGGAGGTTAAGTGACTTGTCCAAGGCCACACATTTAGGAAGTGTCTGAGGCCCCATTTGAACTCTGGTCTTCTGACTCTAGGCTGAGTGCTCTATCCACTGTGCCACCTAGTTGCCTAATTCGAAATTTCTTATACAATAATAGGATATGTCAATAATTCACAGGGGCAGGTAGGTGGCGCAGTGAGTAGAGCACCGGCCCTGGAGTCAGAAGGACCTGAGTTCAAATCTAGCCTCAGACTTGACACATGTACTAGCTGTGTGACCTTGGGCAAGTCACTTAACCCCAAATGCCCTGCCCCCCCCCAAAAAAAACCAAACCAAAAAAAAAATAATTCACATTCAGTTAACTGATTAGTGTAGGGTGGGGCTTGGAGTCAGAAGACTTGGGTTCAAATCCTAGCTCCATCACTCTTACCTTAGTTCCTTCATCAGTAAAATGGGTGACTTGATCTCCAAGGTCCAATTGGGCTATAATGTTCTGTGATTACTACTTATAACCTCACTAAGAATTCAGTTTAAAATTGCCCCACTAATTTTTTTTAAGTCTACATTTCCTGAAAGATTTTATTGCACAAAACAAGACAAATTGAAACATTTTTGGTGGTTCAGGGCCTTCAACACATTACTTGCCCATGAAAGAATGTCCCCTGAATTCATGCCTTCCTACATGGATATCTAAGACATACAAGGATCTATGTCATTAAAAACATTCCATTCATACAGGTATTATATGACACCATTCTAGTTGGTCTGAGCTTATATGCTACTTCACTGAACAAATATTTACAAAATACAATCCTAATAACTACCATTTAGATAGTGCTTTGAGGTTTACAAAGCATTTCCCATGTTTTCTCATTTGATCCCCACAACAACCCTGTGAGGGGAATCATCATCTCCATTTTACAAATGAGGAAACTGAGGCTGAGTCACTTGCCAGGTTGACATAGCCAACCAGTATCTGAGGCTGAATTTGAACTCCAGTCTTCCTGACTACAGGTGTAGAATAAGCTCTTTCCCACTTCAGTAGTTTTGGGGGTGGGGTGGAGGAAAAGACCCTTTTCTTCTTCCACCTCTTACTTTGAGACTTGAAGAACTGGCATTCCAATTGCTAATAAGGCTCAAACAGGAACAGTACCTGAAAAGATGTACTTTGTTTCTTCAGCTGCAATGATTCTTTGTTTTGGGTTAAACAATCCCATGATTGGCCGTGCCCCCGGTAAGCTGTGAAGAGCACGGTAACCAGCTCATCCACACCTCTGGTGGGTCAGGAAGCCCGGGTGGGCTTAAGTGCTGGTATTGTGCCTGCTTCTCTACCAAGCCCAGATGGGTGAAAAAGTAGTGTGGGTTTCTGCTCATGACTACCTCCAGCTATGGTACAAACACTACCCCAGAGGAACAGCTCAGCTCCTCACGACCCTCTGCTTTCCTACTACACAAGAAGCCAACACAATCTGTAACCAGTGGGTGCTAACATTTGCCCTTGTCAAAATACTCCACAAACCATTCCACTAAGAAGCTAGGCACACAACTCAAGGGTATCCCTAACAAGAGGTTTTATGTACCAGGAAAAGATGCCCAAGCTACCTGCTTTCTTAGGACCGGAAGCATTATTGGAGCTAGGATTTCAAACATTTCCTATTGCTTCTTATGGCCAAATCAATATTCAGGGAGAGGAGACAGGAAAGTCTATAGCTATGGCTCTGAAGTGGTCAGTACAAAGTAACCAACAAGGGCACATCTCTCTGTCTCTAGATAAAGGCAGCTAGCTGACCCAGAGGAGAGACTGCTGGACCTGGGGTAAGGAAAACAAGAGTCCAGATCCAGCTTCAAACAGTCACTACCCGGAAAGACCCTGGGCTGGTCATTTAACCTCAGATTCCTCACAGTGGTGGTTGTGAGGATCCAGTGAACCGCTCTAGGGTTGTTGTGATGATCCAGTGAAATAAAATTTGTAAAGCTCTTTGCAAACCTTAAAGCACTGATTAAATGCTGGCTTATTGGGCACCTAAGTGATGCAGTAGATATAGTGCCAGGCCTGGAGTCAGGAAGATCTGAGTTCTCAGATACTTACTAGCTTTGTGATCCTGGGCAAGTCACTTAATCTCTGTTTACCTCAGTAATCCCATCTATAAAATGGGGATGATAATAACAAATACCTCCCAGGGATGTTGTGAAGAACAAATGATATAATAAATATAAGGTGCTTAGCATTGTAAGTACTATATAAATGTTAGACATTTGTTTTTTTAATTATTATTGGGCAACATCAGAGCCCCAAGTCCCTAACGCCAGCTCAGGATATCAGAGACAACCGCAGAGTTGGTTTTGAAACCTGTGCCACAGAGACAGAGAATTGCATTCGCCAAAAACATTCTGTTTTTCTTTCTTATTAAAAAAGGATTCCATTCACTGGGGATCCCAAACATTGTCTTTCTTTTCAACGTCCTTTGTAAATTTATTGTTAACACTCCTAAATATATCAAAGAGACACTGGGGATTTCTGTCAACATTATGTAGAAACAAGTTCAGTTCATAAAATACTGTTTGGTGATGATTAATAATTTCTTTTAAGCCTTCCCACATAGGTGTACTCACAAGAAAAGACAGAACTCAAGGCTGTTACAGTACCAAACAGTGAAATACATTTTTATAGCAGAAATACAAGCATAAGACTTGGAAGACCAGGAAGCATGCCCAGGGTTGCATCCTCTGGGTCTCTATTTTCCCTACACAATGGGTGCTGGAAGAGGAATATGGAAAAGATTTCAAGAACCAGGAGTCCACTGGAGCCCCTGTAATGACTCATCTAGCCCAAGGAGGTAGATATCATCTCCAATTAAGCTATCTTCTGGGGCTTCATGCTTCAGAAGGGAATCCAGAATTTCAGAATTAGGAATCCGAAAATGTGGCCAAACTGAATATATGAAGCAAACTCAAGATGATGAGAGCACCAGTAGTGAGCTGTTGTTCAGTCCTGTAAAACTCTCCATAGCAAGAGCTTGAACAAAACCATAGTAAGAGAAAAACACCTTTCACATGTATGGAAAGTCATTAGTTGTCTCCCATGTCCCAGTTGTCTTTTGATAAAAGAGTAAAAATAGAATGCATGTAAAATTTTGCCTTAATAAGTATGTTTTAAAACAGAAAGAAAAAATGGTGGCCCTTATTCCTCTTTGGCTCTGTCCAAGTAAGGAGGTAAGGACTAAGACCTCCTTGGGAAGACAGGGCTCAAGCTTTTATTTCCCCACTGAGGTTATAGAGCCTAAGTCCTGCAGCCTATGGTCCTATATTACTTTCATATATGGCGGTCCCTTGGTCCTGCTTAATTGCTGTTCAAAAGAAAGAGAGCAACAATACAGTAAGATCCTCCCCCTTAGAAGCCAAAGCAGGCTGTGAACGCAAGCCTATGTTCTTTGCATTTTTTCCCTTTTCTATTTCAAGTGAAGGAGCTTGGAGATGGCTATGACCTCGTAAGCTTCCAGAAATTGGGAGAGCAAGGCACCAGAGATTTGGTAATCAGAGTTCATGTCAGAATTTTCTAGGAACTAGATGGTGAGGGATGAAATCCAGAGAGACCTACACCACTCAGTCCAGGAGTGGTAGAGATGCGAAATCATCCATCCATAGGCCATGCTGCGTTTGGAGGTGAACTTGGGTGGGGGTCAATGCTGGGTTAAAAACTACATTAAATCTGAGCCTACTCTCCTCAGGGACCAACGTGGTATAGGGAAAAGAGCACCCTCCCTTTCCCTGTGTTAAGGGAAAATGTTTCTATTTCTGTTCTTGTTATATTTTCAAAGTAAATACCCCTTTGCAAAAACTATTTTTAAAAAGTGGATGACCTACTTATTATCTGGGACTGACAAGGTCTGTCAGTTAACACCTGACTATGGAAAACTGGTATGGTACCAGAGGGGCCGAACGGAGTCTCCATAATCCATCATCTCTGGCAACACGAATGTCTATTTTACATTCCACAGCATAGTTGAGAGCCATGATGAGAGTGTCGGGAGCAATTTGAGAAATGTTTCCTGGCACCTCTTGCACCATCCAATTATACCATTAATAAAAAAGAGAGAGAAAGGAAGGAAAGAAGGAAAAGAAAGAAATCCCCAAAAGAAACCAGAGGAATCATTCATTTGAAGAAAAAACAAGAGGTCAGGTATCATTATAATCCTAAACCTACCTTTTATCATGTAAATAATGGGTTCTTCCTATAGGAAAATGTGGCAAAGAGGCTCTGGTCTCCATTTGCAAGAGTTAGTCAATAAATTAAGGCTATTCTAAGTATAGAAATATAAGACAATGACAGTACCCAACCTACTTTACCCAAGGCTAATTAATACTTTATTTTCAGCTAACTGATTATTCACGTTAACTGAAATGAAGGTTAGATTAAGTAAAAAATACAAAATCCTGACTCCAGAATAACACATAGGATCCATCTCCTCTCCCTCTGGCAAGTTACTCCTCCAAATGTAACAAATGTGTCAGTCTCCCTCCTGACACAAAGTACACTTTGGGAACCTCTCACTTGTCTGGCTCTCTGCCCCCAGTCAGATGAAAGCTGGGTAATTCAGCGTCTGGCACCCTCCCAAGGAGAACCACTAGCTTCCCTATCAGCCCTTAAGCTCACAAGCCTTCAAAACCTAGAATAGTTTTATTTACACAGTAAAACACACAAAAAAGGACTAACATCCACGCTCTAGAGATTAAAGTCATCCTCCTCCATTAGTCCACCCTCTCCCCAGGGACCTAACGGGTCCTCATGGGCATACAGCATTGCCTATGGAGTTCCCATAACACATACAGTGTGTCACAAAAGTCTTAGTGCATTTTTGAGCTTCAAAAACTTCAGAAGCACAAATGCTTCAGAAGCACAGACTTTTAAAAAATCATTTGAAAATTTCACTCTTTATTTGGATGATCTTAAGGTTAGGATTACAAATGCAAGCCCTTCGTGAACAGCAGCTGATGAAAGTTTTCACCAAGTTCGAAAATTGCCTAGAGCAATGTGTAACACAAGGCAGTGGTTATTTTTAACAAGAAGTATACTTATGTTTTAAAAATGGAAATAATTTATTTTTCAAAATTTTTTGTAGGTTTATAGTAGTTATGAGTTTGAGGCAGCTAGGGTTCAGTGGGGTAGAGCACTGTGCCCAGAGTCAAGAAGAACTGAGTTCAAATCTGCCTTCAGATGCTTACTAGCTGTCTGGGCAAATCATTTAATCTCTGTCTGCCTTATTCAATTGGAGAAGGAAATGGCAAACCCTTCAGTATCTTTGCCAAGAAAACCCCATGGCCAGTATGGTCCTGCTTTGGTCCACAGGGTCATGAAGAACTGGACACAACTGAACAACAACAACAGGGGGTTACATGTCTGAAATTACTGAAGTTTAAGACTGCACTACGATTTCTGGGACAACCTGTAATACTGTCCCTGAATGAAGCCCTTGCAAGGAGGATAAACTGATGACTGGATTCTCCATGCACTCTCTCCCACTTCACTACTCTTTTATTTCTCTGCAGTTCCTCCCTGGTTCTTCTCCCTCCCTACACTTTCAGTCCCACATTACTGCCCTTTACCAGCAGGGTCACATACTCTGCATCCCTACAAGGTGCTCTTCTACCAGTTGGTGTTTTGTGCTCCATAGCTCATTTATAAACCTGCTCTTCTAAGACACAGCTCCCTAGTTCTGACACATTGTCCTGAATCCTTTTTACACCTGTCAATCAAGCAAGCAAAAAAGCATCGAAGTGCCAGCTATGTGCGCCAGGCACTGTGCTGGCACTGGTGAATCAAGCATAATAAAACGCTTCCTATTTTCTTAAGGAGGAGACAAAATGAGCAAGTACAAAGTAGGAAGAAAGGAAAACAAACATTTATTAATTGCCTATTTTGTGTCAGGAAATAAACAGAGTTTTACAAATGTCACATTTGATTCTCATAATGATCCTGGGAGAGAGATGCTATTATTATCATCACCCCTATTTTACAGCTCGGAAACGAGGCAAATAGGGGTCAGGTGACTTGCCCAGGGCTACAAAGCTAGTATCTGAGGCTAGATTTGAACTCAGGTTTTCCTAGCTCCAAACCCAGACTCTATTCACTTCACCATCTAGCTCAGCGTGGGGAACCTGCGGAGGCCACATGTGGCCTTCTAGGTCCTCGGGTGCAGCCTTTTGACTGAATCCAAACTTCACAGAACAAATCACCTTAATAAAGGGATTTGTTCTCTAAAACTTGGACTCAGTCAAAGGGCCCCACTTGAGGATCTTGAGGGCCACAGGTGGCCTTGAGGTCTAAGTTTTCCCACCCCTGATCTAGCTAGTTAAATTATAAGGTAATTTGGAAAGAAGGCACTAACAGGCGGGGAACTCAGAAAAAAAACTTCATTCGGAAAATGGTGTTTGAGCTGTACCTTAAAGGAAGAAAGGAACTCTGTGAACTAGAGGTGAGGAGGAAGGGAGATTCTGGAATTCGAGGTGGGCAATAACACAGCAGGGTCATGAGGCAATGATCACTAGGCTGTCCTATGTGAGGCACAGAGAAGGCCAGTCTGGCTGGCTCCCAATACATGAGAAGTAATGCCCAATGAGGCTGGGAAGCTAGATGGGGGCAGGTTGTGAAAGGCTTTAAAAACCAAACAGGAGAGACAACAGGAAGTCACCAGAGTTGACAGAGTAAAGGCATCCCATGGTCTGATCTGCATGTAAAGAAAATGGCTGGCAGCCACAGGGTGAATGGACTGGAGGGGCGAGGGACTGGAGGCAAGGAGGCCAATTGTTGTAATACTCCAGACAAGAGGTAATGATGGCTGCAATTAAAGTGGTAGCTTTGTGAGTGGAAGGAAGGGGTGGTATCCTAGAGATGTTGGGAAGGGAGAAATGCTGAGATTTGAGAACTGATGTGAATATTGGGGTAAGAGAGCATGAGTATGTCCTCTCCTACCAGTTGGTGCTAGCTATTCTCCAGCATCTAGCTCTTGGGGAACAGGCCCACAAACCAATTACACTAGGGCCTGAGGGAGGGTTAAAGTTCCTCCATAGTCCCTTGGGCAACAGGTTTGTCATTAGTATAGTTAAACCTTGCTTTGCTTTCCATCGAAGCACCTCAGCCCAACTCTCCACACAGTCTCCTCACACGGGTATGACCCATTCCATGGCTCAACTTTGTCTCCATAACCCACTCTAGGTTCCCTAGGGTAGCTCAAGGGGAATCTATAGGTTCTCTCACCCAGAACCCAAGGGGTATGCTTTCCACTCACATTAGCACCCCTCAAATGAGTTAAGGTTTGGAGATACATTTCTAGTCCCACCACATGTGGTTGCACCCTCCCAGTTAAGTCCAGGTCCTCTGGGCTCTGGTTATACAAATTCCTCAGGGTTGCTCCTTGAAAGATCACCCAGTCAGAGAAATGGCATTGGTTTTCCAAGTATCACGGGAGACAGATACAGATTATTTTTTAGTCTTCTTGCAAAATTCTATTTGATGCAGGATGGTAATAAGATAAATTTGCATTCCTCAGATTTACCAATAGGGAAAGATGTTCAGAAAAACATGTTTTTTGGGGGGGAGCTGACGGGGAGGCAGAATGGGAGAATGCAGAAGGAAATTATTTTGTAATCAAGCATACATTGTAGATCACATAAAATTAATAACTACCATTCAGTTATTGTAAGAGTTGACTCAATTTGTACTTTACACTGAAGAAAAAGGATCACTTTGTTTATGTTTTGAAAAATGAATCACCCTGACCTAAATATAAAAAGACTCACTATAAAAAAAATTATAATGGAAGGAGGTACTGCATACAACTATGCTGGGGGAGCCAAACAAGAAATAGCAAAAACATACAAGATAAAAGAGATGAGTTTGATTACATAAAATTAAAAAAACCTTTTGCATGAAATAAATCAATATAATTAAAGAGAAGCTGTGGAGTAGAAAAAAAATCATAGAAAAAAGCATTGATATCTAAAAATCATCTAGGTTGGTTTTGCCCACTATTGCTTTTTTCCCCTTTATGAGGATATTTGCTCATTATCACCCATCATACTCCTTAATAAGATTTTTACAAACAACTTTATTATATTCTATCCTAGTGTTACCTTTGGCAGCTATCTCTCTCTGCTTAGCAACTAAGTCAAACATCTGTTGGCTAAGGCGCTTTCTGGGCTCTTTTGGTCTCCTCATTGTAACAATTAATTTACATTAGTTTAAATTATTGATGAAATTATTATTATATTAGGTTTCTATGTCATTTCTGTTGTCCATTTTCCATTTTTTATTTTCAGTAGGCTGTTTAAATAATTCAATTAAATCTTCCTAATTTCCTAATAAAGAACTATTCTGTTTTCTTGATTATTAAAAATTCTGACTTTAGGTCTGTTAAATCAATGATCTGTGAACAAATAGCGGAGGAATGAGTTTTTAAATTACATTAATTATACTGTATAATGTATATATTATTATTAATAGATATTTCATATACTTTATTAACATGTTATGTTAATCATGATGATAAATATCACCTTTATACTTCAAATCTGTATCAACTGCTCCTTCAGGATAATCTTTCCCATTTCTCCTCCTACTCATCTGGTTGCACCTTCTGTCTCGTTTCCAAGATCTTCATCCCTGTCTTTAATTCCTCCCATTATATGAGGCAGCTAGAAGGCACTGTGGATATAGGCCTGGAGTCAGGAAGACCTGAGTTCAAATTGGACTTCAGCCACTTAGCTGTGTGACCCTGGTCAAGTCACTTAACCCTGTTGGTCTCAGTTTTCTCATCTGTAAATGAACTGGAGAAGGAAATGGAAAGCTACTCCAGTATCTTTACCAAGAAAACCCCATATGGGGTCATTAAGAGTCAGACAAGGGGGCAGAGCCCAGATGGCAGCTGGAAAGCCTTGCCTAAAGCTCTGCCCCAGGACCCTCCAAACACCTATAAAAATGGCTTTGAACAAATTCTAGAACTGCAGAACCCACAAAATAGCTGAGGGAAGCAGGGCTCCAGCCCAGGACAGCCTGGATGGTCATGGGGTAAGGTCTATTGCACTGAGCTGGGAGTAGAGCCCAGCACGAGTAGCGCCTGGACCAACCAGACAGGGAGCCGGGTGGAACAGGCTCTGGCACCCTGAATCAGTGAGCTGTGGCAGTTACCAGACTTCTCAACCCACAAACCCCAAAGACAACAGAGAAGGTTAGTGGGAAAAGCTGCGGGGACAAAGTGAAAGGAGTTCGAGGTTCAGCCACCATCCCAGGAACAGCAGAGGTGGTGCAGTTCTGAGGACAGAACTACACCTGCAGTTGCTTCCGGCCTCAGGGCCACCTGGTGGGAGGAATTAAGTGGCAGATCAGAGCAGAAATGCAGAGCCTATTTAAGATCTGAGTCGTGGTCTGGGTTGGCAGTTCTTGGGGGGGAAGGAGCACTGGTGTGGCAGAGCTTGCTGTGTAGAAACAGCTCTGAAAACAACATCGCAGCCCCTCAAGCTTGGGACAAAGTACTCTCTACTCTACAAGCAGTCATACGCCCATGAAAAACTCAAGGGTCAAGTAGTTGGCTGGGAACATGACCAGGCAGTGAAAATGGACTCAGATTCAGACTCAGACTTTGGAATCTTTCTTTGGTGACAAAGAAGACCAAAACATACAGCCTGAAGAAGTCAACAAAGTCAAAGAGACTACATCAAAAGCCTTCAAGAAAAACATGAACTGGTCTCAGGCCATGGAAGAGCTCAAAAAGGATTTGGAAAAGCAAGTTAGAGAAGTAGAGGAAAAATTTGGAAGAGAAATGAGAAGGATGTGAGAAAATCATGAAAAACAAGTCAATGACTTGCTAAAGGAGACCCAAAAAATAATGAAGAAAATAACACCTTAAAAATAGACTAATTCAAATGGCAAATGAGCTCCAAAAAGCAAATGAGGAGAAGAATGCCTTGAAAGGCAGAATTAGCCAAATGGAAAAGGAGGTACAAAAGACCACTGAGGAAAATACCACCTTAAAAATGAGATTGGAGCAAGTGGAAGCTAGTGACTTTATGAGAAATCAAGATATTATGAAACAGAACCAAAGGAATGAAAAAAATGAAAGACTATGAAATACCTCATTGGAACAACCACTGACCTGGAAAATAGATCCAGGAGAGATAATTTAAAAATTATTGGACTACCTGAAAGCCATGATCAAAAAAAAGAGCCTAGATATCATCTTTCAAGAAATAATCAAGGAGAACTTCCCTGATATTCTAGAGCCAGAGGGTAAAATAGAAATTGAAAGAATCCACTGATCGCCTCCTGAAAAAGATCCCAAAAAGAAAACTCCTAGGAATTCCAGAGCTCCCAGATCAAGGAAAAAAATACTGTATGCAGCCAGAAAGAAACAATTTGAGTATTGTGGAAACACAATCAGGATAACACAAGATCTAGCAGCTTCTACATTAAGAGATCGAAGGGCTTGGAATGCGATATTCCAGAGGTCAATGGAGCTAGAATTAAAACCAAGAACCACCTACCCAGCAAAATTGAATATCATGCTCCAAGGCAAAATACGGACTTTCAATAAAATAGAGGACTTTCAAGCTTTCTCAGTGAAAAGACCAGAGCTGAATAGAAAATTTGGCTTTCAAACGCAAGAATCAAAGAAGCATGAAAAGGGTATACAAGAAACAGAAATCATAAGGGACTTACTAAAGTTGAACTGTTTTGTTTACATGCCTGCATGGGAAGATGATTTGTATAATTCATGAGACCTCAGTACTCGGGTAGCTGAAGGGAATATACATAAATACGTGTGTGTGTGTGTGTGTGTGTGTGTGTGTGTGTGTGTGTATGGACAGAGGGCACAGGGTGAGTCGAATATGAAGGGATGATATCTAAAAAAAAAAATAAAATTAAGGCATGAGAGAGGAATATATTGAGAGAGGGAGAAAGGGAGAGACAGAATGGGGTAAATTATCTCACATAAAAGTGGCAAGAAAAAGCAGTTCTGTAGGAAGGGAAGAGGGGGTAGGTGAGGGGGAATGAGGGAATCTTGCTCTCATCAGATCTGACCTCAGTAGGGAATAACATACACACTCAATTGGGTATCTTACCCCACAGAAAAGAAGGAGGAAGGAGATAAAAAAAAAGGGGAAGGGGGCGATACAAGGGAGGGCAGATAGGAGGAAGAGGTAATCAAAAGCAAACACTTTTGAAAAGGGACAGGGTCAAGGGAGGATAAAGATAAAGGAGGATAGGATAGGAAGAAGCAAAATATAGTTAGTCTTTTACAACATGAGTATTGTAGAAGGGATTTGCATAATGATACACATGTGGCCTATGTTGAATTGCTTGCCTTCTTAGGGAGGGCTGGTGAGGAGGGAAGAGGGGGGAGAATTTGGAACTCAAAGTTTTAAAAGCAGATGTTCAAAAAATAAAAAAGGTTTTGCAGGCAATTAGGAAATAAGATATACAGGCAATGGGGCATAAAAATCTATCTTGCCCTACAAGAAAGTAAGGGAAAAGGGGATGGGGGGGGAGTGGGGTGACAGAAGGGAACAGGACAATCAGAATATATGCCATGTTGGAGTGGGGGGGAGGGTAAAAATGGGGAGAAAATTTGTAATTCAAACTCTTGTGAAAATTAATGCTGAAAACCAAAAATATTAAATAATGATTTAAAAAATAAATGCTAACAGAAGATGTGAAAAAAAGAAAAAAGAGAAGACTTTTTTATTAGCAATAAGTCTATACTATTTTAAATTAGGAAATTCTATTATAAGAAAGTAAGTGGCTCAAAATAATGGAAAATCATCATAATTAGGAAGTTGGGTATTACAGGGATAAGTGATATTGAGTTATGGCTTTGTGTTTCTTTTAGATGACCACTTTCAGCAATATTTTATTTGTTATTTTTAAATAGTATTTTATTTTTCCCCCAGTTACACGTCAAGTAATTTTTTAGCATTCATTTTCACAAGATTCAGGAATATTTTAATGACATTTGTACCACTATTAATTTTTCCATTGTGTAAAATGATCCTTATCTATTTCTTTTATTATACTGTCAGACCAAAGGGATACAACCTTTCGAAAGCTACCAAAATGGAAATATATTACAAGTTAACTTAAAAAAAAAGAGACAAGACTGAATAACAAAATTATCTTTATGCTTCAGACCTACTCTCTCTTCTGAGCTACAGCCCCAAACCTCCAACTGTCTGTTGGATATTTCCACCTGGATATCTCATAGGGATTTCAAGTTCAGTATATTCAAAACAGAACTCATTTTCTTTTCCTCAAAACCTTTCCTTCTTCCCTAAACTTACTATTTCTGTTGAGGTACACTTCTATTCCCCTCACACATCATTCCACCCCCCACTTATGTCTAGGACTTCTGGACCCTGGTTGTGCAAATCAGAGACATGTCCTTGGTCTTTAGGGTGTCAAAGGAGATAAAAGATTCATTTTTAGTTTTGTTCCAAAATTCTTTCCAGCCACCCAGGTTCAGAACTTTGAGGTCAACCTTAAACTCTTCTCTCTTGATCATCACAATTAGCTGACAAATCTTATCAGTTCCACCACATCTGCCACCAATCCCATCACCTTCTCACATCTCTCACCTTCCATCCACTGACTTAGCCATGACCCTCGTTCAGGTCTCTGTCACCTTCTGTCCAAATCAGTGGTCTCCCTGAATCCCGTCTCTCTCATTTTTATCCGTCATCCATCCATCCAACTACTAAAGTGATTTTCTTGAAGCACAGATATGTCTATATCATTCCTCTTCTCAACATACTCCATGGGCTTCCTCTTGCCTCTAGGATACAATACAAACTCTTCTGCCTGACATGTAACACCCTTCACACAATGTGCTTCCAGGTTAGAAGCCTGGTACAGTATTCTCCTTCACACACTAATGCTCTAGCCAAACTGATTTGCTTTGCTGTTCCTCTTTCACAATATTTTATCTCCTGTTTGTGTGCTTTTGCACAACTTGTCTCCTCATGCCTAGAATACACTTCCCCCTTAATTCTACACCTCTTAGAAACCCTACATTCCTTTCAAGCTCAGCCCAAATGCCACATCCTACTGTGAGGCTATCCTGATTGTTGGCGCATCTCCCTCCCCTGCCAATGCCTAAAAAATTAATTTCTAAGTTTGTAAATATTTTTATTTACTTATTCATCTTTCACCATTCCTTATTTTTTAATTTATTTTATTTATTTACCTTTTTGGTCTTCTTATACTCAGACCTTCTTTCTATTCCTTGAACAAGACAATTCATTCACTGGCTGTATGGCATACCTGGAATTCTCTCCTTTCTCACCTCTGCCTCCTGGCATCCCTGGCTTACCTTCAAGTCACAACTAAAATCTCACCTCTTGCAAGAAGCCTCCCTTTAATGCTAGTGTCTTGTCTCTGTGATTATTTATAATTGATCCCCTATACATCTTCTTTGTACACAATTGCTTACATGTTGGATTGTGAGCTCCTTGTGAGCTCCTTGAGGGCAGGGTGCTTTTCTTTATATCCCTAGCATGTGGTACAGTGTCTGGCTCAGAATGGTGCTTACAGATAAAATGCTGTTTCACTTGATTTGCCTTATCTAATCTGTGTACCAGTTTTTCCCCTCTTAGATTAGATTAGAGCAAAAAGTAAGTTTAGTTTAGATTAGAATGTAAACTCAAGGAGGGCACAGACTGGTTTTTGTTTTTATTTTGGTCTCTACACCCTACTACCTAGCACTGAGTCTGACACACAACAGGTGCTCCATGAATGATTGGTAAATTAACTAATCTCTTGATTCCAGAGAACCTTAAGCTCATGTAGACCAAACCCCTCCTTTTAAAGGTGAGTTTTAGTGCTGTTACTAGTCCAATGTTACAAAGTCAGGTAGAGAGAGGCAGAATCAAAACTAGAACCCAGGACTCATAACCATTTCCTGAACAACTATCTACACCCAAACGTAAAATCTGCCCAACCTCAAAATGTCTCAAACTTCAAATATCTCCTACGTAGAACTAGACTTCCATCTCTTCTAAAAAATGGCAAAGCTCCCAATCACCCAGGCTTTAAACATTAGAGTGTTTTTTTTTATTCCTTCTGCCTGCCTGCCACCTAAAATTAATCAGTTAATGTTGATGGGTAAGGGGAGTTTGGGATGAAGAGACTCAGTCTCCCTATCTCTCTCTCAGGCTGGAAGTACAGCAGCCACTCACCAGCCTGACCCCACAACTGACGGAGGTGGAATCTATGGTGTGCTCTATTTGGTTGCCCAGTCTCCCAGGGGCTCATCATATTGGTTTGAGACTTAGCACAGACATCTGATTGGTTTTAGCCCTACCAGGCCCACAAGCCTCAGCCTTTCTAACTTCAGAGATTACAGGCAAGAACCACCACACCTGGCTCCATTTAACATTTGTTAAGAATCTTAAATGGTTTTTTTTTTAAAGTCCCTGGCTCTGACACATACATTACTGAGAAGAAATAATATGTAAACCTATAAGTAAATAAGAAGAAACCTAAGAGGAAGAAAATACTGATGGGATCAGGAAGGCTTTGCTTAAGGGCTGAACTGTTAAAGAATGTAAGGCTTCTGGGAGGTCACAATGAGAAGGGAGTATGTTCCAGGTATGGGGACAGGGTAGTCCTACCAATTCTGCTGCTATAATCTCTCCCATGCAAAATAGCTGTCACACTTCTTTCCATTCCCCCTGCAACAGCCTTGGGTCAGGGCTTCATTACTTATTTGATTATAGTAATCTCTTAACTGGTCTCCCCAATTCCAGGTTTTCCCACAGCCATTATATACCACATAAATAAATATACATATAATATTTCTCCTATATACCATCAGGACAACAAGTTGGTGCAGTGGATAGAGTGTCAGGCCTGGAGTCAGGAAGATTGGATTCAGTCATGACCAACTCTTCATGACCTCATTTGGGGGTTTGTTAGCAAACATACTGGAGTGGTTTGCCATTTCCTTCTCCATTGCATTGTACAGATGAGGAAACTGAGGCAAACTGGTTTAAGTGACTTGCCCAGGATCACATAGCTAGTAAGTGTCCGAGGCTAGATTTGAACTCGGGGGGATGAGTCTTCCTGACTCCAGGCCTGGAGCTCTATCCACTGGGCCACCACCTGGCTGCCCTGCTAAAGGGGATCCATTAGACAAACGATGACAACAACAAACTTAAAAACTCCTGCTCTAAAGCTTCCTGGCAAGAATGCCTTGCCCCACCTTCTCCTCCCATCCTGCCAACCCAACACCGACCCCTTGTTCACAAGGCACTAATCAATACCAGTTCCTCCTTGATTCTCTGTTCAGAAGTCATTTTATCCTTAGCCCTTTTTACTGTTCTTCTGTTCTCCATTTTTACATTCTCTCCTTGCGTTGTATTTAATTCTGTCCAACCTTCCCTAGTAAACTATAAGTTCCATGGGAAAGGAGTAGTCTCCACCTAGGAAAGCCTACTGAACATCAGGAATCACCAACTGGATCACCAACTGGAGGTCCTATAGACCTTTCAAACTCAAATCATTCAAAACTGAATTCATTATCATTTCCACCAAACTTCTCTATTTCTGGGCACCAACATCCTTCCACTCACCAAGATTTGCAACCTCCTCATATTCAATTAGTTGCCAAATCTTGTAAATTCTATCTCCACACTAAGTCTGACATCCACACTTTTCTCTCCACTTGTACACAACCCTCCTGGGTTAAGTTCTCCTCACATCTCACTTAGGCTAGTATAACTGCCCCCTAATCTGTCTTTAAAATCCTGCTTCAAATCTCTCCCACGTTATTCTTTAGCATTAATGTTATGTTCCAGCAAAACCACACTGGTTCCCGTTCACCATAATTGGTCCTTCTTCCCTCATCCTCCCTCCTCCATGATTTTGCACAGCATCTCTTACATTCTAGGAATATGCTTCCTCCTCATCTTGCCTCTCAAAAGTCTTAACTTCTTTAATATTCAGCTCCAGGGCCACCAACATTGGCCACCTAATCAAAGTAGCAAAGCCTACCCTGATTTCCCAGTACCTAATAGTCTTCCCTGCTCCCCCTCCCCAATTACTTTGTACCTGTTTTGTAGTTAATTTTCTATGCACATTGTTTCCCTCTCCATCATCCAATATAACGTAAACTCCTTGAGGGAAGGGGCTCATTTTTCTCTTTTCTCGGTACCTTACACATAGAAGTTTAATAAATGCTTACTGAATAAATGCGTTTTCCATAGTGCCTTGTAAATAGTATCCATTCAATAAACATTTGCTGAACAAATCAAATTTTCAGATATTAGATGATTGGCAAAGCTAATTTGAATTACTTAATTTTATTAACTTTTCAATTGCAAATAAAAAAATACACAACCCTTGTACATTAGAAAGCATGTTTAACCTAATTCTTTCATATAGATCAAAATGTAAATGTTAAGAACTAATTTTTTTTAAAGCCCTGAAGGAGTCTAGGTTTCCAAACAGAATTCCACACAGAAAATTATCATTTTATATAATACTTCATATTCATAAAAGTAAAATATGTGGACTTTCAGTCTATTTTGTCTATTAACAGAAAAAAATCTACTTTCAAATTTCATATGCAATAATATTTTAGTAGAAAAATCCAAAAAAGCTATTGGGATACTAAGTATGGGGAAATTACACAGAAAGGAACATTTTTAAAAAATTTTTCTGGACATATGAGTAACAGTAACATAGAGAAACATGAAACATTCAATTAACTTTTTTCTTGCAGAGACAGCAAATTCAAATTTGTGCATATGTTTCTGACTTATGGCTTCTCAGCAAAATACCTTTTTTAAAAAAAAAATTTTTTTTCCCAAGTACATATACAAACAATTTTTAACATTTTTTTTTCTAAATTTCAGCAAAATGCTACTTAAGGGATTACTGGGGCAAGTTATTCATGTAGATTTACCACATAAAAAAAGAATTCATAATGTTATATGTCAGACCACAAAGCCTGGGCACCGACAGAAAAAGACGTTAGCAACTCTACAATCTAACACTGTATAACAACCCTTTCCCTGGCACCAAGCCCGAGTAGTTTGGGACTACAGGTTAAGTCCTAAAAACACTTATCTTATTTTTATAAAATGCCAGGATTTGAAGGAGAACTAGTCTACGTTTGACTTAATTCAAGCTCAGGATTCGGAAAAGACCAACATCCCTTCCCACAGCAATCATGGGTTCTATGTTACAGTCATGCTGAACACTAGTCAAAAGGAAGTCTAATTCATTTAAATTCCACACACACACCCCCCCCTCAACTGCCACACCTTTTAAAGATCTAATAATAGGTTCTTTCACAAGCTCATTATCTTTGTTTGAATAGGCTTCACAATAACGACAGCAGTTATTACCAAGCCAGGATGAGAGAACTAAGCAACTTCAGGGATAAAATCTCTATTATGCATTTCTAGAGCTCCCTGGGCACTGGGGCACATTATCTTATTTTACATCTCATCGTTCCTCGAAGATAATGTACATCTATTTTTGCACGGGATGACTCTAAGGCACACAGGAATCATGCAATTTGCTTAAAACACAAATGCGAACTACATTAATTACTATGGTTCCTATTTTAGGAGTACTTGGGCTACTGTGTCATGTGTCTGTTTTAGTAAAACATCCCAAACTAGTTAGCACGTCATTACTGTTACTATGTCATTATCATGGACAACTCTACCTTAGCAAGAAGCATCAGCTGCAGAATTTGAATCTAGGGCTTCTGACTTCATTGGGCTGTTTTTTCCACTCTACGGGAGTTGTCTGAGGCTCAGAGTGGTAAGGTGATTTACCAATGACTGTAAACCCAGTAAGTTTCATAGGGCAGGATTTGAACTCTGGTCTCCAAAACTTCCACGTAAGTCAGTCAATACACAGTTATTCAGTGCCTACTGGGTGCTAGGCATTAATACATTTGTTCTCTGCACTAAGATAAGTCCCTTACTCTCAAGGAATTCACAGTCTAATAATATGGAGGAGGCAATATGCAAACAACACAAGATATATACAAGAGAAACCAGAAATGGTCTGCAGAGTGGAGGTCCTAGAATTGGGAGAGGCTTCATGTAGGAGATGGATGTTAGCTGATATTGAAGGAAATAAGGGAAGCCAGTAGGCAGAGATGAAAGTCAACATTCCTGGTACTGGGAACAGTCAGTGAAAACGCCCAGAATCCAGACAGAGATCAAATGTATTATTCAAGAAATAGCAAAGAGGCCCTTGTCACTGGATAGTATGAGAACTGGTAGGGAGGAAGGTGTAAGAAGACTAGAAAAGTGGAGGAGGAGGTCATGGGGAGAGGTTACAAAGCTATGAAGGGCTTTAAATGCCAAACAGCATTTTATACTTGATCCTATAGTTGATAAAGTTCCACTGCAACTTATTAAGGGGAGAGGGGAGGAAGTGACATAATCAGACCTGAAGTTTAGAAAGAGCTGTCAAAATGACAGCTGGGTTGAGGATGGATTAGGAAAAGACTTGAGGCAGGGAGAACACCCAGAGAGTTAATGCAATAGTCTTGATAGGAGGTGATAAGGGCCTTGCATCAGGGTGGTGGCAAGTGTCCAAGGCTCGATAAGAGCATCTGTAAAAGAGTTTATTAAGTTAAAATAAACAGGTATTGGCAACATATTTGCTATGGAGAGTTAAGAGTGAGGGGTCAAGGTCCAGCACCGTATCCACTGCCCCAAACTGCCTAAGTGGATGATGTATTTAAATAAAATTTTCTAAATAGGAAAAAAATTAAATATCACCATTATTATCATCTACACTTACAGTCACAAAAGGATCTACATACATCTAGATACAATATACATACATGCATACATACACACATCAAATTTTCAATTTTGTAGTCCTTAACAATAGACCTTAAAAACCTCTTGAATGGGTTTAGGCAAAATGTCCTAGAAACCACAAGACAGACCTCTCTAAGCTGGGCCTTAATTAAATCAAATAGTTTTATTAAGTACCACATAGATAACAGAAACAGCTAGTAATCTTCAGAAAGGAGAGCAAACTTCCTGCTTCTAATTCCAGAAAACACTTGGTCACCCTGTGTACAGCCAATCAATAAATGAGAAGATCTGTCCTGCCCATTTGAATAGACTCCAGGCGGGGCTCTCAGGGTCCTAGGGGGAGTGGCTAAGACCAGAGCCAGTGGTAGGCACCTGAGTTCTGGTCACTCAGATGATGTTCTAGTCGACAGGATGACCTCTGGTGACTATATAAAAGGAGAGAACATAGCTTGGAGATTGAGATGTAGTAGAGGGAGGAGAAGGAGAAGTGGGGGCAGTGGCAGCAGGCGCTACTAAAAGCAGGACTCTCATCTAGACTGGAGAGTGCTGAACAAGGGCCTGAGGCCAGTGGGTAATCTTCTTACTGGAGGGCCCTAGCATTGGGGGGAAGCACCGGTATGGCTTGGCTTTCTGCCATAATATTTTTCTGTAACCTCCTGGCCACTATTGTGAGATGGGCATATTGGTTTTGGAAAGTTCTTGCCAGGTTATCGAACTGGCGACACTGGTCCATGGGTCTGTTATTTTGGACCTTGAATAAATGCTTTAACTCCTCTGCCTTCTACTTAGAAAATTCCTTATATCTTGCGATTCTGGACCATTCAGGCATATTCATGATTTTCTTTGAAAGCATGAATTGTGCCTTAATGATATACCCTGCTAAAGGGCACTTCTCTGTTTTTTCACCCCCATTAAGTTATTGCTTCATTTAAGGCTCTTCAAAAAGAGGAGAAAAGATACATAATAAATTACCAAAAGTACGTGGTACGTGAGGAAACAATAAAGAAAATAGACCGTCCTGGAAACTTACTACAAGCCTGTTTGTTTTATAACACTTTCTTTCCACTACAGCAGAATTCTGTGTAAGGCAAATATGCCCCATAGTCCATCTAAAGACTAGTTCAGAGATACTGAAGAAATTCATTAATGTGGAAGTCTCAGGTTCCAAGGATATCTTACATTGAAACTTGCAATATAGCTGAATTTAACACAGCCCCAAAGGAGAGTTAATGAAGAAAGGAATTCTAACACACTAGAAATATAACAGACTCCAGAGTTGTTTAAATCATTCAGTAGTGTATGTCATGTGCAAGCATCATTAAACTTGAAAAATCCATCCTAATTAGAGTTAACAGCATAATAGAAAAAGTTCTATGCAAGAGTAAAAGGTTTATAGTTCAACCAACCTATCCTTCCCCTTGTCAGATTATCCTGTAGAAACTCAAAGAAAAGGTATGTCAGATTTAATTTCTATGGAAAAGTTAGTTTAAGTTCTAAGAAATGAAGCCCACCTGCCCACCCCCCCAAAAAAACTGAAGAAGATATACTAATTACCAGCACATTTAATTTGCTTCAAATGTAAATTAGCAATTTAAATCACTTAAATTTTCAAAGTTTATTAAAATTAAAACACACACTAATTCCTATCACAATTATTCAACGCCTATTCATTGAAATGGTTCAAAATTCTATATTGATATAGCACGAGGATATAACAAAAACAGATATTTATTTATGCAACAAATATTTACTGGATGCCTATCCTATTTAAGCCATGATATGTTATGGCATAAACCTACTAGTGACTTTTGCCACAAGACCCCAAGGCATTTCCATAAACACATTTTCAATTACTTATACATTTAACACCTGAAAAATGAGACAGTTACTTATTCACCAGTAATACTAATTTCAAGTGTATGATTACGTACTACTGTTAGCCTGGTGAGTATACAGAAAGATATCATATCGTCTTCTGGAGTTTTTAAACCAAATACAAAAGGGAAATTAGTGCTGGACTTGGTGTTAGTAAGTATAAGGTAAAATCCTGCCTCAGGTCCTTATTAAGCTTTTAGAGCATGTATAAATCATAACATTTCAGAGCCTCAATTCCCCCATCTATAAAATGGGAATAATGCACTACCTATCCTTTAGGGTAGTTGTAAGGAAAGCATTTTGATAACTATAAAGGGATAGGAATAAATTTCATGTACTTATACCAATCAATATTGCAAAGGGGTGACTAGCCAATGAGAGCACAGGCTAACTGAGAGCATGTGCAATATCCAGATGGAGGTTTGATAAGCCTGTTTCTGGAAATTCATGATGAAGGCTTCCTCTCACCACTTTGGAGAAAGAGCAGGTATTTTCTCACTGTTTCCCATCTATTTTACAGTGATGAAAAGCCTTTTAACTGGCTGCTGAGCACAAACTTAATGCAAATAAAAAGACTAGAACAGATGGAGTCTATTTCTTCCCTGGTGATAAGCAAGGGGAGAAATGCTGTGAGCTTCCAGGTGAGACAGGGATCTTAGGCTGTCTCTCCCCCTGAAGGCCTCTGTTTCTTTCTGCTGTATTTATTTCTCTCTGTTGTATTTATTCCCACCTGATCTTAGGTGATGGAGTATCAGAGAGGATTGGTTTGTTCTGATGTTGAGAGTTTCAAAGTGCCCCTCTGCCACAGGAGCCAGCCCATCATCATCTAACATTCAAGGGAGCAGCTCGTCAGTTATGAGATAACTTTTGTAATGTGCTTTGCAAACTTTGAAAGCCTCTACAAATGCTAGTTATTATTACTGTGTCACACAGCCAGACGTTCTTGGTGAAGGGAATGTTTTATAGCTACCATTTTAAGTTTGAGATCACTCTTCCCAGGGACCAAGGTGTATGGAATGGAACATGTTCCGAGTTTGAGAATGTTTTTGTTCTTCTGTACTTGTTATAATTTCTCATCAATATATCCCCTCCATAAAAACGAATTGCTATTAATTGGTTAATTGATATTTGGGACATGGGAACTGGTAGAGTGATAATGGAGGAACACGCTGAACAAAGATTTGAAAGAAATGGTATTAGGAAAAAAAAAACCCAGGCCCTCAAGGTTGTCCCCAGGACCCTGAGGAGAAAAAGTAGCTATTTGCTGGGAACCCAACCTGCCAGTAGAATGGAAGAGTTAAGGTGATATACATAAAGAGCTCCCAGGAAAGGAAGTTCCCTCTATTAAAGCACATCAGCACCTTCTCTGAAGCTAGGAATCACATGCAATTGCCAGCGCATTGAGAAGTTAAGTGGTCCCAGGGTCATACGGAACAAGTATGTAGCAAGGGCAGAAACTGAACACAGATCCTCCAGGCTTTGAGACTGGCTCTATCCACAATGCCACAATACCTCTCATCTTGAGATGAAAAGCTTTATCTAAAAAATGAAATTTGGAAAATTGGGAAGAAAAAAGAACTGCCCAAAAGAACTAATATGAATGCACAGAAAATTAATGCACAATCCCAAATTTTTAAAAATACCATTTCTTAATGAACTGATCTGATTACTAAGTCACTGTCAATGCTCTTTAGAAACTTTCGGAGAAAGGGAGAAGTGGTCTAGGACCAGAAGAGGACAAACACCCCAATTTTCAAAGAGGGAGGAGAATATAGTCTGTAAATAAAAGTCTCTTCCCACTACAATCCATCCTCTACTTGGCCGCCTAAGTGATTTTCATAAAACTCAGGTTTGTTAACCCTCTATTCAATCAACCCCAATGATCCCTGATGCCTTTGGGATCAAATATTAAATCCTTTCTTTGGCACTCAAAGCCTTCATCACCAGCTCTCACACACACATACCTTTCTGGTCTTCTTACACCTTATTAATCCCATAAGTACTTTTCCACTTAATGCCACTGAATTTGTTACTGTTCCTTGCACAAAACACTGGATTTTCACTGGCTGTCTCTCATGAATAGAACTTTCTTCCTCCTCTGGAACCCTCTCTCCACCCCGACTTCTTTCAGATCTCAGCTAAAGTCACATAGGGCAGCCAGGTGGTACAGCAGATAAAGTGCCAGGCCTGGAGTCAGGAAGTCTCATCTTCGAGTTCAAATCTGGGCTCTTGCTAGTTGTGTGACCCTGGGCAAGTGACAACCCTGTCTGCCTTGGTTTCCTCACCTGCAAAATAAGCTGGAGAAGAAAATGGTAAACCACTCCAACATCTTTGCCAAGAAAACCCCAAATGGGGTCACAAGTCAGACCTGACTGAAAAGACTGAAGAACAATAAAGTCCCACCTTCAGGAAAAAGCCTAGTCCTCCTTATTCTTAGTGTCCTTCTCCCCCAGATTATCTCCACTCTACCCAGCATGTATCTTCTTTGTACAGTTGTTTGCATTTTGTCTTCTCCATTAGACTGTGAGCTCCTTGACAGCAGAGACTGTCTTTATATCCCTAGTACTTAGTAGAGTACCTGAAACACAGGAAGTGCTTAATAAACGTTTATATACTGACTACAAACTATAGATTGTAGGGAAATATTTTATTATGTTGCTCAGAAAATGCTATTTATTAATATTGTTTAAACCTAGCTTGATGTGGCTACAAATTGGGTGACGTGGGAAACACTCCCAGGGAAGCCATATAGCTTCAGGGAATACTTGGATCCCACCCAAATCTAGGGTGCAAAGCATTTAGGGTACCCCATATTTGAAGCTTTATGTTTACATCTCAATCAACTTCAATTTGAACGTTCATGTTTATTTGTGTACATAACAATGGACCCTGACTGGAAATTACCCTCTCTACAGAATACCTTAACTTCAACCAGTGATGCCAATGCTGGTATTTTATATAACTTAAACCTCACAGAGACAGAGGAAGGGGCCTCCTTCTGGCTTTCCTTATCTACCAAATAAATTTCCTTCTAAATTATTTCAGATTTGGGGGTTCATCCTCATAACTAACAAGATCATTCAGCTTGGCTTCTATTGGCAAAATTCCAAAACACTTGTTAAAAAATGTTCTGATGTGTTTTGAAGAGAATTCATTTCTGTATCCAACTCACCTTATGTCACATCGCCCCCTCCCCACAATGAGTCCTCCCTTACAACAAAGACAATTAAGCAAACACAAGCAACAGTGAACTTGTCTACCAATACATGCAAACATTCTGCACCCAAAATCTCCCACCGTTCTCTTGAAAGGGAGGGGAGTATCTTTCATTATCTGTAGACATATTATTAAGGGAATGAATGGCTTGTGAGCATTCAGAAAAGAAAGTACAGTTATCCTTTCCACATCAAAGGGGTTAGGGCAGGGGTGGGCAACCTCTAGCTTCAAGGCCACACCTGGCTATCTAGGTCCTCAAGTGTGGCTCTCTGACTGAATCCAAACTTCCTCTGTTCTTGAGGCTGCAAGTTCCCCACCCCTGGGTTAGGGGCAAGGCCCTCCTGAGATCTGGAAAATCTACATAAAATTTTTTGGCCCTCCATGCCAGAGAAGTAAATGTGAATTTTTTCTTTTTCTTTTATGGGGAGTTTACAGTACCTTATTGTAAAATTTGGGTTAAATATTTGGTCATAGACTCTGTATCATCTGCTGGCCTTCGTGTGTCATCTGCAGCTTAAGCAAAACTCCCCAAAAATTCCCATTTAATTTCTTATGCCAACCCTTGATATATCGAAACCACCACGGGGAAAGTCTCAATGTGGAAGGGATAACTGTGGTTATCAATAAAATACAGGTTATGTCAGACTCATCTTATTCCCTCCTAGGCAGAGGAACTCATATATGATAGGAATGTTGTAGAAATAGCTCAAGAAGATTTCCACAAAGTCTCATGCTGTCTTTAAGAGCAAGATGAAGAGATATGAGCTGGAGTAAAAGTAGGTAGATTTGTAACTTGTTCAGTGTCTGGAGAGAGGCAGCAAGTCTGAGTGAATAGAAAGCTGGCCTAGGAACACAGATAGCCCTGGGTTCCCCCGTCCCACCTGTCTCCATCTCTCAAGTCTCCTAGTCCAGAGACATCAAATACATGGCCCACCACACTCCCAGTGCAGCCCATATCAGATTAAAATGTAATTGGGAAATGTTTAACAAAATAAATAAAAATACAATAGAACATAGATTATGTTAACATGTGGTTTTTTAAGTCATATGAAGACTGCAGGGATCCTTATACATGGTTTAGAGGCCCCCTCTTTGATTAATTTGAAATCGCTACTCCAGACAGCTCTCTATAGAAATGCAAAGAATATACCCAAGTGTTTTGGTAGAGGAAGTTTCCTTACCTGGAAGGTTTCATATACCAATGAGACCATAGATCCAGTGCATTTCCCTACCCCTCCTATGTCTAGCAAAGTGTCTTTCTTTAAACAGTCCCATGAGGCTAGATAGTGAAAGTATTATCCCTGTTTTATAGACTGGGGACCTGAAGCTCTGATTTTGTGACTTGCCCACGATCGCATCGGCAATATATGGCAGTAGGAACACAGCCTCAGGTTTTCCTGATTCTTGTCTAGCTTTCACCTGAACTACTACAATAGCCTCCTAATTAACTGTCTGCTAGCCTCCAAGCTTTCCCTATCTAATTTATCCTCTCTCCTCGAGGCTGACAAAATCCCTAAAGCACAGGTCTGACCACGACATTCCCTCCATCAGGAACCTTCAGTGACTCCCTCTTGCCTCTCTAGAATCAAACTTCTCTAACTTGCCATTTAAAGCTTTAACAATCGGTCTAAGTTTATTGCAAACTTCATCTCCAGCCAAAATTCTTTACTTGCTGTTTCCCTTGTACAACACTCCACCTCTGATCTTTGCACCTTTGTGCCATTGTCCTCCTCACCCAGAATGCACTCCTTTTCTCACCTCTGATTTCCTTCAAGGCTCACCTTAAGTGCATAAGATCCATCCAGATCTCCCTGAGGGCTTCTGCCAGCCTCCCCCACCTCCACTAAATTACTTTGTAGTTACTTTGCTTCCATTTTAGTTTTACTTTGTTGCAGCTCCTAATAAGCCCCTTGAGCCTAGCACAAGAACCTGGCATTCAGAAAGCATTTAAATGTTTGTTAGATGAATTAATGAAAACATAGGCTATCTGGCTCAAGCTCTTGCTTCTTGCTTACTCTGTTTCAAAAACCTTCCTCCTTTGGTTCAGTCTCTAGTGATGAGAGAGGCCTTTCTCCTTGGAGATTCCAACCCCCTTTCTGGTACCTTTGATGTAAACTCTACTCTCCCATAAATTACCTCATCCACCCTTACCAATCTCATCTACAATCTCTCCTTACTCACTGGCTCCTTCTCTACTTCTCCTACACACATGACCAAGTCTCTCCCATTCTCCCTCTCCCTTCGTTTAAGCCTGCTTTCCCGGCAAGCTTTCAAACTTGGATGTCATTTAAGTTCACTTGACCGCCTCATCAGTCAAACGAACTGAGTGGCCTCCTGAGATCCCCCTTCATTGAGGAAACTAGATGATAAAGTGGATGCTGGGATAGATCTGGAGTCAGTAAGACCGGAGTTCAGATCTAGCCTCAGACACTTACGAGCTGTGTGACACTGGGCATGTCACTTAACCTCTAGATGCCTCAGTTTCCTCGACTGTAAAATAGGGATAATAACAGCATTTATCTCCCAGAGTTGTAGGGAACATTAAATGAGCCAATATTTGGTAAGTGCTTAGTACACTGCCTAGCACATAGTAAATACTTACCTTACCATCCCCCCTTCTATAATATTAATAATGTCTAGCATTTATATATGATTTATGATCCAATGATCCCAAATTGAATTCTCTATTTCACAAACTTCTAGAAAGAAGTTGCCTTCATCATCACCTCGTCTGAACCACCAAGCAGCTAAAACTATCTCTCAGAACATCATCTAACTTCAAGGAAGCCTTTCCTATTCTCCCACTACTTCCCCCGCCCTCCAGGTGTTAGTGTTCTCTCCTCCCTCAAATTAACTTGCATTTACTTATACGTGTACACACTATTTCTCACACAACCCCTTCACTGCTTTATTTTTGTGTGTTTGTATCCCTAGAGGATACCACAGTATTTGGCACATCAAATTACATACTTCAATGAATCTCTGACCACATAGATGTAGAAGGAGGAAACCCAACCACAGTTTCTCATTCTGAGCAACTTCTGTTCATAGTAGAAGCTTAAGAAATGTTTGTTATACTGAACTGAAAGCCAGGTCAAGACGAGGCTCAACAGGATAGGGAGAAAACTAGGTAATATGCCACATCTGGATTGATTCCAGAGACGGGATGTATACCTAGAAAAGTCATAGGAATGACATGATAGATGTTTTCAAGTATTTGTTGAAAGTAATGGTTAGAAGATATAGTGGTGCAGATTTGGGTTTGACGTACATTGGTAAATGTCGGACCCAAGATCTGAAGTTCACTCTAAATCCAGGCCTCTTCACAGTGCTTCCTTATCCTTATCCATCTTTCAGGCATATGAATATTTGAATAATTTTTTCTTCCAGGGCCTAATCCAGGGCCTTGATGTGGTTACACAGGTTAGTGGTTCTATTTTTTAACGGCTGTTCCCAACATCTTAAACCTAGAATATTTTCATTTTCCAACAATACTTGAAAATATGTCTGCCATTTTGAATATCTAGGTTTTTTTTTAAAGCCATAATGAATATAATGTTATACTATACCACCCCTAATGCGATCATGTTCCATCACTGCCAATTAGTGGGACTTTTTAAATGTATACCTATGCTGGAAATTTTAATATTGAAAAGGTTTACATTTTAATGAAATACTGCATTTTGTGTTGTTAACTGCAAAGCACTAGTCTTAATGATTTTTTTTAAAGGATTAAGACCTTCCTTAATCAGTATTCAGCAAAAACCCTGATTGTTTCATACTTGGAAGATGTGACTGTCTTTTAAACAGAACAAAGATCTGAAAATCAGTGTTTGTAAAACAGGATTCAACAATGAAGGGAAAGGGGTGGAGGAGGAAGAAGTCCAGAATGTTTTGTTGTATTAACCAGAACAAAGGAGTAAAAATATCTACATCAGAACTGAGCCAGGTTCTCATATGCACATACTGTTTGTGCCACTGAGAATAGAAATTAGACAATGGAAGCCTAAGAATCTTTAGCCAATACAAGATTCAGTGTTGTGTTGTTTTTTACAAAAACCATATTATCTTCAAGGTCCTAACATAATGAAACTGAAGTTTTTTTTACACATAACCAACTTGTCTATTAAATTTAATCAGTACTGTTCATCCCTTTGGTAACACCTTGATCTCTTCTTTCTCCAAATGTTCTCCAGTGTTGAGATTTGACTTCTCCCCTAACTTCACACCCGTAATTTCTCTTTAACTTTGCCATTTAGCCCGTCCTTCCAACTATGTTCTCTCAAATCCCCCTCCTTTATCTTTTATGGATCTGAACCCCCTTCAACTTAAAGGTAGGTAGCATTCACAGCACAATCACAAAATCGGACAGATTCTAGCCCAAAGCAGCCCCAGATCTGTACTATGGTTCACTTTTTTTTAAGAGTTATCTCCATCATGGCTTCTACGAAAATAATATCAAATGTCAGGGGAAGAGAAAATTTTCTTCACTTCCTTCACTCCTCAGAAGTAGGCAAAATTGTTGGGAAAGTGGAGACAGCACAGATTTGGGTGCCAGAGGACCAAGGTTCAAATACCACCTCTGATGTTACTTACCTGTGTGAACTGGTTGAGCAAGTCACTTCTCCCTGGATCTCAGTCTCCACATCTGAAAAATGGACCGGGGGCAAAAGGGGTAGAAAGAAAAAGGGAAGAACTTGTTGGCCCCAGAGGTCCCTTCTAGCTCTGGAGTTAATATCCTAAAGAAAGTTCCCCAATCCCCGAGGGCCAAGCCTAAGTCAACAGTCAAGCACCAGCTCTGATTCCCTCCCTCCTCCCCAGTGGCTGTCACACATTGCTGCCTAGAAAACAGCCATTCCCTTTGTTAAAATTTCCACCAACACAATGAAGCGGAAAAATGGTCAATGCTCACGTGGAGGGAGTGGAGAGTGTGGGAGTCATAAAATCTCGAAGGGTGGGGGAGTAAGTCATAAATCGTCACGCCTACCCCGGCACTACGCGGGGACTAGATCTGTAGCCTACCCTAGACTACTACCCCTCCACGACCCTCACCCCCAACGACGAAGAACTTTTCCAGCAACTCCACAGCCCCGAAGAGAAAGACAAGAGATATAAAACTCGGCACAATCGCGCACCTCCCCCCAAAAAAGGACTCCGGCTCTGCCTTTCCCGGGGCAGGGAAAATCATTCTCTGGGACCCAGCTATTCCGCGACCCCTCCCCCCAAGCCCCAAGCCAAATTCTCAAGTCCTTCTCCCCAAATTATCCGGCACAACTCTTCAGGCCCGTAGGTCGGACAAAGCCCGAGAACTGGTGGGTGCAATCAAACTTCAAGTCCGATCCCCTTCCCGGAGGCAAGTCACCCACTTTCTTCCCGGTGCTGGAAGGTTGGTGCTCATTACCCCTTCCCACCAACACCCAAAAAACTCCTGATAAAGCCCCAACTCCGTCCTCTGGGCGCTACGGGGGACATGCGTGCCCCACAGCTGGATTCTGACACCCAGGCAGCAGTGGCACGAGCCCCACTGCTTCATTTCTCCCTCGGCTTCTCTAGTCTTGCCGGGAGTAGCTCCGGACAGGGAGGCGGGGAAATGCAAGGCATTGGAAATGCGTGGAAATACCCTTCCCACGCGGGAATCCTCTTCTAGACCCACTCGCAGTCCCTAAAGCTTTCCCAAAGAAAAACAGAGCTGGGGGACGCGGGGGCGGCGGGAAGGTAGGGCCAATAGGTAGGGGTCCCACTCACCCGTGCAGGACAGCCACCGCTACTCGCGCTCCGAGCCCGGCCAGCTGCTACTACGACCACCGCTGCTGCAGCCGCTGCCTCCCTCCCAGCCAGCTGCGGCCTCAGCGCCTGCGCGTTCCTCCAGCTGCGACCGCCACTGCCAGAGCCGGAGCGAAAGGGCCACTGGATCTGGGCGGGGGTGGAGGAGGCGGAGGCTGAGGCGGAGGTGGAGGCGCCGCCACAGCCACTGGGGACCGGGAGCTCTAACAGCACGGGCTGCACTTGGGGAGCTTTGCCTTGCGTGGAAGCGCGTCCCGGAGTTCCCTTTGCAGTCTTGCTGTGACTACAGAATCCCGCCAGTGCAATGCCCATTTAGCCCTCCCTTGGATATTGCTAGAGTGCATGACTTGGGGAATGTTTAGGGAGTCGGTGTGGATTCCTAGAATCCGACTCCCCTTTTATCCCCTCCCCCAAGCAGCCTGCTTTCACCAATCCATGCTTTCCAGAGCCTCTGAAGGAGCTGTGTTCAGGAGAGGGAGCAGGCTGGCTAAAGGAAACTGTCCCCGACACTGTCCTGGGACGTTTGTCTTTCAGAGAAGCTAACATATCCAAGGCCAGAGCCAGCAGGCCCAGAGTTGGGGCGGCAGCACCACCAGCCCTACAGAAGTACCGCCCCCTCCCCCTTCACTGCCTCATTCAGCAGATGACTCTAGGTGTCTTGTTTCACCATCAATCAGTCCTTTAGTCTTCAGCCCTTCTTGAGGAGGGAGGCCCAAGGTGATATACATTAACACACCTACAATTAAAGTTGTTTTTGTAAATACCTATATTTGTATGTATTGTGTCTGTCCACAATTGATTGCCTTTGTTTGAGTACACAGAATTTCCCTTTCTCTCAGGACAAATTCTCTTGTCACTAACTTTTTCTGCTTGTTTCTTTCAAAAAAGTTGAATACTCCTACCAAACCACCTCAGAAAGAAAACTGGAGAAAATGACAAATGATGGAAGGAAGGACCAGAAGGTAATTTGGAAATATATGGTAGACAGAAGTCTTAGGTTTTGATTTTTTTGTATACTGTATTCTGGAAATTCATTCAAACTTCTTATTTCCTAGATCTTTCTTTAATAGTTGGATGCTCTTCACACCTTGAACCTTTGGTCCACATCATGATTATTCTGCAGGTCATGAGGGTACAGAGTTTTTCTAATCAGGGTCAAGTCAGCTGTGGAATCATACATGCTTTCAGTCAAACCATGAAAATAAGCACAGCACAGACTTAGAAGGAATCATGTTGAATTCAAAGAAAATTCAACAGAGGTCCTGAAGATAAATAACATTCAGATTCTGCCTGTCGTTTCCGTTGTTTCTTAGTTTGGTTTGCTTGATGTAGCTAACCTAACTCCCTACTCCCATTAACCCCAGAGGATGGATGCTACTTCTTCCTTCAGAGTTCTCTAGGGGTAACTCTGAGAGGTTAGGATGCCTTTTTCTAATACTATAGCTTCTAATACCTTAACAAATTAGCTTCAACCATTATGCTACAGAGCCTGGGGAAAAATGGGTTCAAGCTTAGAGAGCACATGTGGCAAATTCAGCAGTTGATTGGAACTCCTTTTTTCCTTTTGTGAAACATTCATGACGCTCCCTTTAAGTATGGTGTAGATTTTTATGGGGATCCTCTTAAGAGTTCTGAATTTGCCTTTTCTCAGCATGCCTAGTTTGTCTTCAGCTCCTGATGTAGAAACTGCCATCAGCTGTTCTAAGGACACTACTAGAATACACATGTTGTTGTTCAGTCTTGTTTGACTCTTTGTGACCCCATCTGGGGTTTCTTGGTAAAGATCCTGGAGTAGTTCTCCATTTTTTTTTCTCCAGCTCATTTTACAGATGAGGAAACTAAGGCAAACAGGGTTAAGTGACTTGCCCAGGGTCACACAGCTAGTAAGTGTCTGAGGCCACATTTGAACCCAGAAAGATGAAAATTCCTGACTCCAGATCTGGCACTCTATCTTCAATACCACCTAGCTGCCCCTTAGGATAACCATGGGAAGTCCCAAATGTTCTGCTTTTCAAAATCCACAAGGTCATCATCTTGTCAAGGGAGGGCAGGAGAGACAGTCAGAATCTCTTCTCTTCCTTCCTTCACTCAAGCTATTTATTATCAGGAGCTACTTTCAATGATCTTGACTTCATAGTAGGACTTCATGATCAGAACATGGATACAGCAGGTGCTTGTCTGAGCACAGAGAACACCTGGTGTGGTCAAAGCAATACAATAAATATATGAAACAATTCTGGGATTTCACTGTGTCTGAGATCATCCAGAGGGTGAGTGCAAAGGATTGTTGTTATGTCAAGCTCAGGGCACAAGTTTGCTTGCTGGGCCTTAGCTCTAGAAAACAGGATGTCTCCTAATATCTTAACGAGGCCAATATTCATTCCACTGTAACACAATGTCTCCTCAAATTGTTTTGCCACTTTGGATTTCTGTTTTCTCAGCTGTAAAATGAAGGAATTTAATCAATGACCTTTAATGTTCTTTCTAAAACTAATGTTCTATGACTATAGCCAGTGCCCAGTATTTTGACTGGCTGACAGAGGGCTTTTTTGTGAGACAGCATGGTATACTATGCCTCTGTAAATCTGAATATCCCTGACGTACTTTTTAATAAGCCTCTATGGATCTGTGATCAATAAAACTATTTATATTTTTTATTCGTGCTTCTTAAGGTAACGAAGTTGATACGGATTCCCCACTACCTCTGTACTTAATGATGAGGCATAAACCAAAATCAGACAGGGAACAGGAATGGCTATGGATGGTACGGGTAAATATAGATTACGTTAATGTAGGTTTTTCAGATTAGATAATTTTGTGTATCTATTGATTTTTTTAAACCATGTAATATTGTTACATTCTTGAGTTATTTACTATGTTTGTTTTCATCATCATCACAATTTTAATCCCCTTTTTAGGTCACTGAAGCTCATAATCTTGGAGTTATTTTTGTTTGTCTTCTCATATCATTTTCAGATTCTGTATATTCTTCCTGTAATGTCACCAGAATCTATGCCTTCCTTACTTGTCCTCTAGTGACCATCCTAATCTAAGGCCCTCCTTATGTTATTCTGTCTCAGAGGTTGTTAACCAGAGATCCGTAAACTTGTTTTAAAAATACTTTCACAACTGTATCTGGATAGAATTAGTGTACTTTGCCATCCTGCGCATTTTTTTGATGCATTTAAAAGCATTTTTCTGAGAAGGGGACATGTAACATTCGCTAGGCTGCCAGAAGGTTACATGACACAAAAAAATTAAAAACCTCTGTCCTTCTTGGTTACCATCCACAGCTCTTCCTGCTTCACCTCATCTTGAAAGATAGCTTCCCCGATACTCTTAAACCACAATTTTTATCATTTCATTTCCCTGATTAAGAAACCAAGACCTTTACCAAAGCAAACTGAGGCTTTTCAACCTAGCATTCCATGGCCTGAAGAAACCATCCCTTGTATTTTCATAATCTACCAAGATGCTTGTCCCACTTTGGTCAAGGTATTCTGCTTGTCATTTTGCCATTTTGCCCTACAATGATGTTCAAATTTCTGCTTCTTTGTCTTCGTGCAGGCCATCCTGTCCACCTCTAATATTCTGACAATATAGTGTGTTCAGCTTTTGTTGCAAGAATGAGTTCATTCCCTGATTGATCCTGCCCAATTCTATTTGCTTTTTTCTGCTCTTTCAATCACTCGTGTATTTGACTTAAATCACTGACAACTTTTTTTTCAATTTGTTGATCAGTTTTACTGGCCCTTCCCCCACCCTTCCCTTTTTTTAATGTCTTTTTGAAAAAAAAAACTCAGTTGTAACAACCTCTAGCTCTTTGGGAGAGGGAAAGAGAGGGATATGCAGGAAGAGTCTAGGCAAGCTGAAAACAAAAGACGTCAATAAAAACCTATTTAAATTTTTTTTCATCACCCTGTAACACTTGGGCCTTTCTCTGGCATATTAATTATCCTCATATCCTCCATACATTTGTATTTTATCTCCTAAACCACCCGGTAAATTGCTTAAGGGCTAGAGCGATTTCCTCACCTCTTTTATGTCATCCTAAATCACCTGGTCTCCTGCTTTGCTCAACGTAGGTATTCATTTAATGCTTGTTAACTAATCACAGTATTTACTAAGGCTTTCAGGGTCCTGTGTGCCTATAGAGTCGTTGGCACTTGCGGGTTCTATGGAAATTTTGAGTGTAAAGATGAAATCTAGGAATCTCCCTTAAACAGAATTATTTAGGTACATAATTTCATAGCTAACATTTACATGTGAATTATCTTTTTTTTGTATTATTCAACTTGCTTAGGCAGACATTTTGTCCTAGGTGTCTAAAATTTTTTCAAACTGAATCTAAACTAGCACCACATATTGAAAAGAAAATGAGTATTCAAGTTCTGTGATTTTCCTGCTAAGACTTATAAATGGAATATAACTTTACATTTCTAATGATAGTTGCTTATTTTGATTACAGCTTTCATTATTCTATTTAGCTACCAAAAAAAAGAATCCTTCACAGGGATGTGAAGGCATTTTAGTTTTTAGTGATGTATAAAGTTGTCTTCAAAATCTTTCTTCAACTTCAAGAAAGGAATTATTGACCCCTTGTGACACGATCCCTTTTAGATTCTGGTGAAATCTATGGTCCCCTTCTTCAAATAATGGTTTTAAATGTGTAAAATAAAATACATAGGATTACAAAGAAAGCCAATTATGTTGAAAAATTTCTCAAAATATGATAATAAAAACAAACCCTTACAGGTAAGAAGTTAGGAACCCCCAACAAAAAGAAGAAATCCTTGGTTCACTCAAGCATTATAGTATAGTAGCCCCTGGGTTGCATGACCATTCAAATATCCCTGTCCTCCAAGAGACTACAACCTCATAGGTGGACATTTTCAAGGTGCTGATTGTTATGTATGTATTTAACAGAAAATATAATTGCAAAATTGTAAAATTACAAATGGTAATTTAGGATAAAAGATTATATGATTAGGTTAAAGGATGGGACCTCCAGACTTTTTAATGAAAGCTTTATTTCCAAATTGTATAACACAAGAATGAATTATTTATTTACTTTAGTTTTATTAATAAAGATTTATTATACAAAATTAATCCCTATAACCTTGTAAAAGCCAACAGAATATTCTGCATAAACATGATTGATTTAATTTTTGGATTGCATAAAGCTGAAAAAAAAATGAGCAAACATGTGTACTAAAAACTCATTGGAACAGATAGAAATGGTGTATCTTGGGAAAAAGCTGGATCAGGGAGGTACAATCTAAAATGAAAAGAGCATTGAACTAAGAGTAGATTGAATGAACTTCTGACTTGAGCCTCAAGTATTTTCAATAGTAAAATCAAGATAATATGAACCCTGTGTAACACACAGTGTATTCTAAGGATCATATGAAGTATGTGAGAACGCTTTGCAAATTATAAATCAAGTGCAACCTGAGATTCTCCTGTGGGTCTTGGTAATGGATTATCTTTTTCACGGAGTCTCAGAGTTGGGATTTCAGAGGCCATTTGATACTATTACTACTAGTAGTAGTAGTTACTGCTGCTGCTCATGCTACTACTGTTACTACTACCACCTTTTTAGTCTTCCTTCGCTATTGTCTTTCCCTACCCCTCACATTCCATCAGTTGCCAAGATTTGTCGATCTACTTCCCTAATATATCTCATATTTGTTCCCCTTTTCTCCAATCATATATCTACTAATGTGGCTCAGGCCCTCATTACCTCTTGGCCTGGACTATTACAATAACTTCGTTATTGGTCTCCCTACCTCATCTTTGCACTGAGAGCTGCCAAACTGGTATTCTTAAAGCACAGGTCTGACTACATCCCGCCCCTGCTCAAGGAGCTAAAATGACTTTCTCTTGCCTCTAGGATAAATTATAAATTACTCTGCTTGGCTTTAAAATACTTCAGAGTCTGCCTTCAGCCTTCGTTTCCAGGCTTATTGTACATTACACTCCTTCATGCACTCTATATTCCAACCAATTTAGATTACTTGGTGTTAGTCATCCATGACATATTATCCCCACTTCCTTCCATGTCTTTGCACAGGGGAAAAGGGTACATTGATGGGAATTGAGAGGATTAGATTATATTCTTCCTAGGTCCTGTAAGTACTTCCATTTATTTGTGTAGGGTTGGTGGAAAGAGACTCTACTACTTGATTCTTTGTTGTTATTTACATTGATTTCATATTTTAATTAAATATTGCTATGGAGGCGGGGCAGCTCGGAAGTGTACTCAGGCTACATTATCAGAAGAATACCGAACAGAAAAAAAAAATTCGGTACCCTGCTTTGTTCTGATATCTATGCTACTGTGTTTGGTTTGGGGCAACACATTTTAAGAGGGACATTTAACAAATTGGAATATATCCAGAGAAGAGTGAGCAGGTACCATATAAGGAATGGTTGATATAATAGGGAACTTTAGCCTAGAATAGAGAATACAATATTGGGAAATTGTGGCCAGACAGTAATCTGCATAAAAAAAAAAGTCGGGGGGTTTTAGTTGATGGCAAACTCACTCTGAGACAACACTGTAACAGGGCAGAAGCAAAGCTAATGCTATCCTAGGTTGCATGACAGAAATATATCAGAGCAAGATTTCTTCTAATCCTGCTTTTCCTCTGACCAGGTCAAAGCCCATTTGCCCAGTTCTGAGTATTTCACTTTGGGAAGGATACTGATAAGCTGAAGTATATTCAGAAAAGGGTGACTAGGACAGTGAGATGACTGGGGCCCCAATGGAGCCACAGGGATTGAAGTAACTGATTATGTTTAGCTCTGAGAAGAGAAGACTTAGGAGTGGGAGACAGGGTTGGAAGAGCCATGAGAGTAGTTTCTGAGTATCTGAAAACCTGCAGTGTGGAAGAGGGATCAGGCTTGTTTTATTTGGCAACAGAACACAGAACTAAGAGAGGCAGCTTTGGCTTGGTGTTAAGTAAAAATTTCCAAACGATTAGTTTTTTTCCAAAGTGAAATGGGCAGCATCAAGAAGTAGTGGGTTCTTCCTCATTGAACATTCTTGAGCAAAGATTGGGTGATCACTTATCAATGATGGGGTAAAAAGAATTCTTAGTTAAGTGCAGGTTGGACTAACAAGAGTGGGGAACCTGCAGCCTTGAGGCCACAGGTGGTCCTTTAGGTCCTCCTTCACAGAACCAATGTGGCCCATAGAACAAATTCTGCGAAATCTGGATTCAGTCAAAGGGTTGCACTTGAGGACCCAGAGGGTCACCTGTGGCCTTGAGGCTGCAGGTTACCCACCCCTGGGTCCCAGAAAACCTTTCCAACTCAGAGATTCTGTGAAATAAAATACTGGCCAATAGCATATTTCTGGAAACTTTATTTTCCTTATCCTATCCTTCTCCTGGACACTTACTCATTTGGACAGATTCAGCTGAATTCCCCCTGCAAACATCTGGAAGTAGTTTGGACCCTCTGAGATGCCTGGGGCTTATAAATTTTTATTGTCCTCTTCTTAGCCTGGGAAGAGATAAAATGTTGACTAACATACTAGACTGGGGGCAGGGTTAGACTGTGCAGGAGGAAGTCTTTTAACTGATTTGGGAAAGGGCAAAAGGAGAGGGGATTAGCTGAGCCACGGTGCCAAAACAGTCTCACCCTTCCCACCACCACCCCCCCACTCCCCCTCTAGCCACAAGAGGCTGGGCTCTGTAGCCGAACCTTCAGTCATCAACAAAAAGTTCACAGGGGGCTGAACTGAATTGTTCTTTTTTTTCTCAGAATTCTAAGAAACTACAGAAAGTTTTGTTTTGTTTTTCCCTCTAACCTGTACCTGCTGGTTATCAGGTATTATACAGTTTATTTCCCTGTATTTCCTTAATTTGTATTTTATCCTGATTTGGAGCTGTGTACTGTTTGTCTCTATGCTGCCCTGTGCTTTTGCTTTTGCATCAGCCCAGATCCAGGCCAGAGGTCTCTCCAACTTGTGTCTTTGTCCGAAGCTTCTTCAGTGTTGTGGAGGCAATTATCAGATCAGACTCACCTTAAATTGTAGCTCCCTATTCCCCCGTGGCTGTACCTTTTTCTCCTCCAGACTATGTGAGGTGAGCCTCTGGTCTCAGAGGACCCAACTTCACACTACATGTCAAACAGTTGGACATTGAGAGAGGGCCCTGTTCGGTCCAATTATCTACCTCCTTCCATGAACTTTCTTTAGTCACTGATAATCTGCCTGAACTCTTTCCTCAATCATTAACATTCTCCTACCTCTTTAAACCTATCTCAGTGAATTTGAACCCCTTGCTGTCATTGTACAAACTCCGTTCCATGTTGTCTGCTTTCTTACTTCCATCCCTATCAATTGGAGGCCACTGAGATCCCACTCTCAATCTACCCATTCCTTCTACTGTGTTCTCTGGAATTCCTGCTCCATTTCATATTAGTCCTTTTCCTTTTTTTATCTTTTTATGTTTACTAAGCCTGTCTCTCTCTTAATGACACTTCCCCAGTCCCCCTTCCTAGCACTAGCTGCAGTTTTACTAATGCCATCCCAATTCGTTGGTCGTGTGCCACTTCCAGACTTGTACCACCATCAGTCAGGAACCTTGCCTCTTTTGAGGTTCATTCAGTTCACATCTATCACCAAATTCTGGTAGCTGTTATCTACTGTTCCCCAGAATATTCTCCTTCATTCCTCAGTGAGTTTGATGCTTAGCTCATGGTACTTCTCTTCTCCGCAGCTTCTGTTCACATACTAGGGGATTTCAAAATATGCGTTGATGTTCCCTCAAACATCCTAAGCTTTCCTGTTCCTCAGTTTACTCATTTCCTGTGACCTACTCCTCCACTTAACCTCAGCCACCCATATCCTTATCAGGCCGTCACCCACAAATATTATACTTTTATGATCATAAATGCTGAAATTCCTTTACCTGAGAATAATATTTTATCATTCCATCTTTCTCTCTGCCTTACCACCCCAACCCTATTCTTTGACCTAACAATCCCTTCACCCCTTGGTTTTTTATCTAATTTTGACTCCAGCACTGCCTATGCTCCCTTCTCCATTTCAACCATTTGGTGAATTAGTTCAACTTTACCCCACCCTTGTCCTCTTATCCTATTGCCACAGTCACTCTGACAAGCCCCTGCCTTTGACTATTCCCATCATCTACTGCCTTTGCTCCTATTTTTGTTCTGCTTAATTGAGGAATCACAATCATGCTGGATGAGTCCAATACATATTTATATATGGGCCCTCCCTACAGCAAGGCAATTCTTTTATACCTCCTTGCTAAATTCATTGTTCTACTCACCACAACAACTTTTCCAAACGATTTTCATCCCTTCTCAAATGTCACATGGTAGGGGCAGCTAGGTGGTGCAGTGAGTAGAGCACTGGCCCTGAAGTCAGGAGGACCTAAGTTCAAATCTGGCCTCAGACACTTGACACATGTACTAGCTGTGTGACCTTGGGCAAGTCACTTAACCCCAATTGCTCTGACCAAAAAAACAAACAAAAAAAATCTCACATGGCTCCCCTTTTCCCAACCTCTCAGTTGAGAACTTTGCCTCATATTTAATGAAAAAAATTGAGATTATTTGCTGAGAGCTCCACCTTCCTCCTCCTCATTTCGTATTACTCAGATGCCTTCCCCAATCATTTCTTCCTTCACTCTTTTTTCACATAGGAGGTAGCCATTTTTCTAGGCAAGAAAAGCCCGTACATAGGCAACCTTGATCTCATTCCATCCCATGTATTCCAGTAGATTTGACACCTCTGTTATCTTTACTCTCCTTATTTTTAAATCTCTACTAGCTGCTTCTTTGCTGCCTACAACATACCCATGTGTCTCCTATTTTTAAAAAAACCCTTACTTAAACTATCCACCACAGAGAGCTATTGCCTTACAGCTTTATAGCTCACCTTCCTTTTGTGTCTACAAGTATGCCTCCTCTTCCTTTTATCTCACTCTCTTTTTAACTCTATTGTCTGGCTTTCCTCTTCATCTTTCAGCTGAAATTGTTCTCTCCAAAGTTACCAAAGATCTCTCAATTGCCTAATTCGATGGCCTTTTCTTAATCTTCATCTTCTTGACCTTCATTTCTCATCAGCTGTATCTCTTCCATTAGACTCCTCCAACATCTTGTCCCCAAGCCAGGTACCTTCACCTCCTTCCTCCCTTTTCTGGTTCCTTTTGTGAGTAGTCTTCTCTTGTTAGATTGTAAGTTCTTTGAGGGCAGGGACTGTCTTTCTTTTTCTTGTTTATATCCCCAGGCAGAGAGCCAGGCACGTAATAGGCACTTAATAAATGTGTATTATATTGTATTGCATTATACTGATCTCTCACCAGCTTTTAAAATTGTCTATCAAGCTTTTCTCCTAGATAGTCTCTTCTTTCTAGGTTTTTGTAAACTTGTTCTGTTTTAGTTCTCCTCCTACCTACTGTTTCTCAGTCTCCTTTCCTGAATTTTCCTATAGTAAGCACCCATAAGCTGTGAGTATCCCCCTAGGTACAGGTCTTATGTCCTCTTCTCTTTTCCCTCTATACTATTTTTCTTTGTGGTTTCATCAACTTCTATGGATTTATTTCTCATCTCTATGTAAATGATTCTCCTATCTATTTATCTAGCCTTGACCTCTCCTGACCTCATCTTACATCTATTACCTATTAGACATTTTATTTATTTTTTTATTAATTTATGTATTTTTAGTTTTCAACATTCACTTCCATAAGTTTTAAATCTTCTCCCTCTCCCTCCCCAAGACAGCATGCAATCTGATATGTGCTCTATACATACATTCCTATTAAACACATTTTCACATTAGTCATGTTGCATGTTGAATTATAGTGAATGGGAGAAACCATGAGAAAGAAAAACAAAACAAAAAAGAAAATAGTCAGCTTCACTCTGCATTCTGACTCCATAGTTCTTTCCCTGGATGTAGATGGCATTTTCCATCATGAGTCTTTTGGAATTGTTTTAGGTCCTTGCATTGCAGAGAAGGGCTAAGTCTATCAAAATAAGTCGCATACTGTGGCTGTGTTTCAACAATTCAGCTAGCAGCTGCTGTGAGGGTGTGTAAAATCAAAAGCAACCAGCTCACAGAACGCTGCAAAAGTCCAGGTTCTTTTGATCTACTTTACTAAGGAAAGCAACATTAAGGGATTGACAAGTTTACTTTAATCCAGCATACAAATATCACTCACTTAGTTCAGGGGAAAAAGCCAGCACCCTGAACTTCAGAGCAAATACAAATACAAAGATACATTAGAAACAGACGAAATCACAATTCATAGTTACCAAAAAGCATCAACATCTGAGTTCACGAGCCGGGGAGCTCGACAAGGGCTGGCCCAAAGTCACTTGCCACTCCTCCTGTGGCTCAGACCTCTGAGAAAGAGAAAGCCAACCCCTGGTTTTATCTTTTTCAGGGTCAAGGGTGAGTCACACATGTGATTCACCCACATGACCTTAAATCGTCACAAAGAGGCGACTTAAAACCACGTGGTCTAAAAGCCTCTGATGTCCCAAACATGCCACTCAAACTCATGTAAACTAGGTCCTCCCCTGAGGCAAGGAGGTCACCAAGGACTCCCAATCTGATCAAGGAAACAAAGGCCAAACTCTTCAGGGACACTTGGTTGAACTGAGTGCTAAGAGCCCATTTTGATTGCCAACACAGGCTGTTACTATGTACAATGTTCTGGTTCTGCTCACTTCACTCAGCATCAGTTCATATAAGTCTTTCCAAGTTTTTCTGAAATCTGCCTTTCATCATTTCTCATAGCACAATAGTATTCATATACTATTGGGTTTATCCAATCATTTAGGTCTTCTTAGTTCTGCAAAGAATATTTTATAATTAGATTTACATGGTCTCTGTGAATATCTTAGAAAATACACTCCCAAGCATTTTATAGTTTCTTTAGTTAGTTTGGACGCAATTTCTCTTTCTAGCTATTCTTGCTGGATGTGGGGGGTTATATTTGGGAATTCTAGTGATTTATGTGGATCTATCTTATACTTGATACTTTGCTAAAGTTTTTAACTATTTCAATTAGTATTTTAGTTGATTCTATAGGATTCTCTAAGTATTTGTTTGTTGTTCAGTCATTTTGTCAGTCATGTCCAATTCTTCATATCATTTGAAAAACTCTGGCTTCTAAAGCTTTTCACAACCTAGCCCCTTTCTACCTTTCCAGTCTTTACTCTCCGCCACATATTTTACAGTTAATGACATTGACCTCCTGGCTTCTCTTTTTAGGACATATTCCATCTCCTCACTCCATGCATTTTCACTGGCTGTCACCAATGTCTGGAATGCTCACTTCCCTGGCTACTTTCAAATCTCAGCTAAAATCCTTTGCGATAAGTTTCCCCTGACTCCTTCTAATGCTAGTACCGTCCGCTTGAGATTATCTCCAATTTACCTCATATGTATCTTGTATGTGTGCACATAGTTGAAGGTAGTCTCATTGGAATGTGAGCTCCTTAAGAGGGTGGACTGTTTTTTACTTTCTTTGTATCCCCACATTTTAACTTATTGCTAAGCACTTAATATATACTTAGCATATGCTAAGCACTTAAATGCCTGTTGACTTGAGGAGGTTAATCTGAAGACTTTAGCAATTATCTGAAATTCACATAAATTATAAGATAAGAGTAAGATTCCATTCTGTGGCCAATAGTTAGGGAATCCCTAAAGTGGGGGCTCAGGACCTATGTTGTTTATTAAATAATTCAATAAAACCTCTGAAAGGCAGACTTCAAAGCAGACTTGGGGTTTCTTTTTTATCCTCTCTAGATTAATTAGTTTATTGTTGTAACAAGATGTGATTGATTAAACTTCCAATCCCCATTTCAAACAGGGAGAGGAGGGAAAAGGGAAGAAAACCTATAGTCCAGCTCCTTAGGCAAGAGCTCCACCATCAGGGGAAAGGAGGAGTAATAGGGGCTTTACCTGAGAGGAAAGCCATGCGCTATAGGCAGAGATCTGAGTGGTCTGAGAAGATTTCATCTCAGTCTCTTCTCCAGAAGGGAGTTAGGAGTATAAAGTTAGCCACTTTGCTCTGCACAGCAACACCTGCTGGTTACATACCTTACATTTACATAAGATTTTACGGTTCCAAGGCGTTTGACACGTTATTTCATTTCATTCTAGCCATAGCTTTGTATGTTGAACAGTTTTATTATTCCCAATTTACAAATGAAATTAAGTAAATTTTCGAGTGTCACATATCTAATAAATGTCAGAGCTAGGACTAGAACCCAAGAATTCTTAGTCCATGTCTATTCTTTTTTAAAGAGTAAATTGTTAAAATTTCAGTGTGACCTGGGAAATGGGTAAACTACAAAATTAGGGTTTAGTTTATTGTTTTGTTGACTATCTGTACTTAAGAAAGTGATGAAAGAAATGTTAATAATGCAGATAAAACTTAAAAGGGCGATGTGCCTCTATATAACACTGACCTGAGCACTGAAAATCTTAGATCTAGAGCTGGAAGAGCACTTAGAAATCATTTCTTTTATATATACAGGAGATGCACTAATAAGAAAGGACCCCAACAATTATGAAGGGAGCCAGATCCTCTATAAAAACCCTGAAGGACTGAAGACATTTGACTTGGGTTTTTAAGGACAGAGAGGAATTCAACAAATCAGGCGTACATGCATACGAAATAGTGTGAGCAAAGACACTGAAGGGAGAAAACATAGGCTCAGAGGGTTCTATAACTTTAGAGATCATCTCTTTTAAGGGTTCTTAACTCTGACTCTGTGAACTTTAAAAAAATTGATAATGGCATTTCCTTACAATTGGTTTTCTTTATGATCTTATGTATTATATTCCCCTGCTTCTCTGAGAAGCTATAGCATGCACAGTAGCTACATCCCAATAAAGCCATCTCAGCAGACTGATTAAACCAGGTTGAGGCCTCAAACCCATCAGTGAGTTAGGGGATGTCATGTGAAGACTTTCTCTATCAGAAAGGGTGAATGAGAATAATTTGTTCCAACAGCCAGGAAGGCTGCTATCTGACCTATTACTGGTCAACAACAGGAAGTGGTCTGACTTAGAGTCAGAAAATCTTTTCAATTCCCTATTTAACTTTTGTTTTCTTTCTTCTTTTTTTGCAAGGCAGTTGGGGTTAAATGACTTGCCCAGTGCCACACAGCTAGTGTCAAGTATCTGAGATTAATTTGAATTCAGGTCCTCCTGACTCTAGGGCTGGCACTCTATCCACCGTGCCACCTAGCTGCCCCTTAACTTTTCAATTGCTAAGTGCTCCCAGTCAGCATCTCAGCAAATGGGCTAAGCCAGGTTGAGGGTAACTGACAGTCCTCAAGCTCATTGGTGAGTTAGGGGGAACGTCTAATCCAAGCATGTGAAGACTTTCCCTTGCGGAATGCGCAGATGAGAGCAATGTGTTCCAGTGGCCGTGAAGACACCTGGAGAACTTAGAGCTTGGTCAGACATTAAAGATACCAAAGTCATCCACTACATCCTGGGCCATTGGTCCTGACTTTGGTCTTGTCCCTGGATTTTTACGACTCTGGAGGAGAGATTGAGGCTGATGACTTTGTGCAACTCTGCCTTACTTAAATCCAATTCTCTTGCAAGTCAAGACATCACCCCTTGATGTCATTGGTCCTCTTAGAAAACAAAGAATGAATAACAACAACAACATTTTATTTATGTATTTAAAAAAACATTAATTTGAGAAAGGATCCATAGATTTTACCAGACCGCAGAAGGGGTCCATGACCATAAAAAGATGAAGAACTTCTGATATAATTCGACCTTCTCACATTTTACCAATGGGAAAACTGGAACCTAGAGAGGTTAAAGGACTTATCTAGGTCATTTGATAGATTAGTAACCAGACCTCCTGACTCTAAATCTAGGGCTGTTTCCAGTACACCATGGTGCCTTCCTCATACAACCACAGAAAGACAATTCAGTTTGGCTAGTGGATGTTTAAATTCCTTCTTACATTAGATTTTATGGTTATGAAGCAGTTGACACACATTATTTCATTTAAATCACACAACAGCCCAGGGGTGTGTTGGTAAATATTTAACAACTTGCTGGTGGTGGGGTAGGGTACTATAGAATATACTCCTTACACACCTTTAAGTTTAATTTGCATTAAGAATATTTTCTCCATTACTTAAGTTCAGAGAATTCAACAAAACAAAAAGTCAAGTCTGTAACTTTTTGTAACAATTTGTAACTTTTACAGATTTTCAAGGTATAAATATTCACACTTTAACCATAGGCTCTCATAAACCAGTTTGAGCTGGTCATTAGTACATCAGGTAAAGTCCAATTTAAGTCAGTTGTCAAGTCAACAAACATTTCTGAAGAGCCTATTAAGTGCCAGGCACTGGAAATAAAAATATAACTAGAAGGAAAGGTAGACCTCCATGGACCTAAGTTTACTTATGAGTAATATGAAGAAGTCAGAGTAGATGACCTCTGAGCACCCTGCTGATCTAGACCTAGGATCTTATGACTCTGAGAATCTACGTTGGAATCCCAATTCTGCTATTCACTTGCCACCATCCATAAACGTACCACTTCCAGGTTTAAGAATTCTTAAATTCTCCTCCTGCCTTCCCTTACCAAAACCTATTCTTTGTCCATACAATGATCTCTAAACCCTCACTCTCAATTTTCTCCCAGGCCATCTTCCTTGTACTAGCCACCCTTGCCTCTTTTCTCCATCTTGATCCCTTGGTGAACCAGTTCAACTCTACCCGGCCCTTTTCTTGAGTCTTTTCCTGCTCCTACTTAACTGAACATTCTTTCTCAGGCTCTTTTGCTGGGTCCTCATCCAGGTCACGTTTTCTAACAATAAGATTGACAATTGATCAGACTCTCTTTCTAGTCTTCCCTGAACATGCTGTACTCCATCAGCCAGTACCACACCACCCATATGTGGAACCATTGCTTACAGCAAATGAAGAAGTTTTGAACACTGTGTATAAGTTTGATTACCTTGGCAGTATACTTTCTAGGGATGTACACATTGATAAGGAGGCTGACGCATGCATTGCCAGAGCTAGCTCAGTGTTTGAGAGGCTCTGAAGGAAAGTGCGGGAGAGAAGAGGTATTAGACTGACTACCAAATTGAAGGTCTACAGAGCCATGGTGCCAACCTCACTGTTATATGACTATGAAATCTGGACAGTATGGTAGCATCATGCCAGGAAACTGAATCATCTATTTTAATTGTCTTAGGAAGATTCTGAAGATCACTTGGCAGGATAAGATACCAGACACTGAAGTCCTTTCTTGAGCTAAACTGCCAAGCATTCAAATTCTACTGCAGAGAACACAACTCTGATGGGCTTGCCAAATTGTTTGAATGCCAAATGCATCCTTGCCAAAAAGACTATTTGTACAGGGCAAGTGCTCATATCATGGTCAGAAAAAGCAATACAAGGACACTCTCAAGCTCTCTCTTAAGAACTTTGGAATTGATTGTGTAACATGGAAGCCACTGGTACAGCCCAGCATGACCGCCCAGCATGGTGTGCCCTCATCAGAGAAGGTGCCGTACTCTATGAGCAAAGCAGAATTGAAGTAGCTCAAAAGAAACACAAGATGGGCAAATTTAGAGAATCTACCCCAAATGTTCACATGGATTGTGCCTGATCTGTGGTAGAGCATTCCAAGCTTGTCTGATCAGCCACAACTGGATGCATTGTAACTTGTCTCCAACATAGTGATGTCATTTTTGTCCTCTTCAAGAATGAAGGACAACAACCAACCCTCTCCTTCTTGTTACTCAACTCAGTCTAGGTTTTTAGGGCCCCACTCTCTCCTGGTTCTCCTCCTATCTATCTGACTACTCCTTCTCAGACTTCTTTGCTAGATCCTAATCTAGATCACAAGGGAAGTCCAATCATATCACCCCCTCCCCCTACACTCAACAAACTCCAGTGGATTCCCTGTCACCGTCAGGATCAAATAAAAAAAAATCTTCTGTTGGTCATTCAAAGCCCTTGATAACTTCTTCCCCACCCCTACTTTTCCCTTTCTTCTTACATCTTACTGCCCATCATGTTCAATCCAGTGACAATAGCATTCTTGCTGTTCCATGAATTAGACATTGTATCTCTCAGCTGTAACCATTTTCTCTTGCTGCCCCCCCCCCATGCCTGGAGTATTCTCCCTCCTCATCTCTACCCTTTGACTGAATCCAAACTTCACAGAACAACTCCCCTTAATTAAAGCTTCCTTGGCTTTCCTTAACGTCCAATTAAAATACCATCTTTTACAGGAAGCCTTTCTCAATACCTCCTAATTTTAGTGCCTTCCTTCTTTAAATTATTTCCTATTTTCCCCCCTGTATATAGCTTGTTTGTACATATCTATTTGCTTGTTTGTCTTCTCCTTTAGATTGTGAGTTCCTTGAGGGCAGAGACTGTCTTCTTCCTTTTTTTTGCATCTCCAGCACTTATCACAGTGCCTGGGATATTATAGGCATTTAATAAACAAATATTTATTGACTGATGACTGAATATATGGCTTTAGCCAAGGGATGAACTCTCTGGGTCTCTATTTCCTCCTCTAAAAGAAGGAATTTGGATTAGAACTTTGAAGTCCATTTTGGGTCCAAATTCATGGTCTTTTCCAACCCTTTATTCTCATTTTATAAGCAGTGGACAAGGATTGATAGGAAAGAACCCAAGCAGTTATGAAGAAGGACCAAATCTACTGTGAAAGGAATGGCAGTTCCCTTCCCATAATGCTATGGCCAAGTTGCATGCACAAAGGGGCATAAAGATGAACTTTTATTTGGGAGAGGATCCATAAGCAGATGGACAGTGTCCTATGGACTATGATGGCTATTAGAAACATAGATATGGTTGCATGTTAATGGTCAAGCAACACAGAATTTCTGAGCTAATGCATGAACTATGGAAGTCATAATTTTCTATCAGTATTATATGGAGTGCAGATTTGTAGGATCAGGAGATAATTGACTAGCATAGTCTAGTTTGATTATGGGAAACCTATGGGAGACCTAAAGGGCCACATGTGGCCTTGAGGCCGCAGATTCCTGTACCAGGAAGGTAATAATCACAATGTAGATGATAATTGTCAAAATGCCTATGTGGCATTTTGTGGCACAAAATATATAGGACTCTCCATATAGAAGGTAGAAGAAGTAAACCATTTATTCAGACACCAAATAACCAGATCCCATAACCAATAAGTCTACAACATCACAGCAGAGAACCACTCCATCCCACAACCTTCCGCCCCCCTGCTGGGGCCTTCCCACAAATATACTCGTAGCCACCACAGAACAGCTATCACATGTCTGCTCTCTTTCCCTCAGCTCTAACTGTTGTAAATGTTCTCTTAGCATTTCCTGTGACACAATTTCCTTTTTCTCTCAGCAAGCTACTCCCACCATATATGACTTAGGTTTCCTATGATGTAAGCAGGTCACATGACCTATTAATGGGTGGGAAAGCTCTTCAAATCTAAATTGCTATTACAATTCTCTACCCCTGGTCTAGTAACTTAGATGTCAAAACCAGTAATGAGCATATCCTCCAGCAGGGGTGGGGAACCTGTGGCCTCAAGGCCACATGTGGCCTTCTAGATCCTCAAGTGCAGCCCTTTGACTGAATCCAAACTTCACAGAACAACTCCCCTTAATTAAAGTATTTGGTCTGTAAAATTTGGACTCAGTCAAAGAGCCTCACCCAAGGACCTGGAAGGTCACATGTGGTCTCAAGGCTGCAAGTTCCCCACCAGAGCTCCAGAGGAAACAAGGGAGAAACTAGATGTCAGCACTGACTTTAATGACTCCCCAAACTCTTCTCATGCTATTGGGAGTTTTTCTAGAGGTGTTGGGAGATTATTTTCATGAAGAGAGGGACTGCACTTTTGGGAAGAATGACTGGGAAAGAAATGGCACTTGCTAACTAGGCTCTTCTGTGCTGTATCGGCTTTGTAATAAATTTGTTCTATGTTTAACTGGACATTGGGAAGGCACTTATCAACTGAAAGAGAGAATTAAATATCTCCAGATCTAGAGAGCTAAAAATGAGCCAAATGTAGATTTTCTGAACCTGAGCACTGGACGGGATCAAAAGCAAAGATGGATGGATACACAGATAGCTAGATAGATGGATGGATGGATATGTATACTTTTATTATGCATGCTCCAGGGCCTTTGGGGGGTAGGGCTCTTCTCTATATATACTTTTTCCCTTGGTCTTTTCATCAGCTCCCATTAGGAGAAATGGGTTGACAAAACAATTTAAGTAAAAAGAGCTTCAGAGGAGGAAAATATTCAAGGAAATGTGAGCTCCCTGATATTAAAAAACAACAAAAGAAACTCCAATCAAACAAAAAAGATCTGGAAGGCAGGTCAATAAGAATTAACTCAAGAATCCTTGTACTCTTGAAAGCCCTGACCAAGAAATAGGTCTGGATGCTATATTTCAAGAAATAATAAATGAAAACTGCACATATCTGTTAGAACAAAAGGGCAAAGTGAATATAGAAAGAATCCCCTAATCACCTGTTGAAAGAAATTCCAAAAGGAAAACTATTGGCACTGCCACAGCCAAAATCTAGAGCTTCCATGTCAAAGAATAAATGTTTCAAAGCTGTAAAGAAAGAGTTCAGATAAACCACAGTAAATATCACACAAGACTTAGTAGCTTCTTCTTACATGAGAGGAGGTCTTGGAATACAATACTACAAAAAGCAAAAGATATAGGCTTACAAGCAACAGAATACAATTCTCTAGGAGAAAATCCATGACTTTTCTTGAAATAAAGGACTTTAAACATTCTTGATTAGAGGATCAGAGCAGAGTAGAAATTTTGAAATTCAAACATAAGAGTCAAGAGAAATTTAGAAAGGCAATTATATTTGACCACTATGATGATAAAGTGCTAACATTTTAATAAAGACAGAAGAAACAAATGTCCCTTCAGAACTTTAATGTCTTTAGACATTAAAGGTGTTAAGCAAGACAAAATAGAGGGTGTTAAGTAAGACAAACGGAGGACCTGGGGGTGAATTTGTACTATTTTAATGGGTTTCACAGAAGAAAAGGTAGAGTGGGAAAAAAGTGAAAAATATACATTAGGGTAGAAAGAGACCTTATTATTTCTTGTAATCAGAGAATGTGAGTAGACTATATAAACATGAACGGATTGGGGGTGAGGGAATCAGATGAACCTCATTCTTATCTGAACTAGACAAAAGAGGGAACACACACACATACACACACACACACACACACACACACACACACACAGTTTGTAGAGAAATACATCAACCTTAACACAGAAACAGGGCCCTGACCACTGCCCTGTGTGCCAAAGTTGAATACTGCTATAGACACTAACACTGTCTCTCTGTACCAAAGTTTGAGTTCCTCTGTCTGCCTCCCTCCACCAAGGTTGGGACCAAGCTTTTAAACTCACAGGAATATACATCTCAGGCTTGGTGTTCACTCACCTACGCTCAGGAGAAGAGACACACAGCAGAGAAGGTGGCCAGAGAGACTTCTAGGCCATTCCATGTTCTCTAGCTGCCACAGATATAATTTTTTTTTTTGAAAACTTAAAGTGCTATAAAGATATTAACCATTATTATATATGAACAGTTGCCATTTCTGTCAGGGTAGCTTTCAAGAAGTATAATGATTCTTAAATTATTTCTTATAATTATAGAATTATTCCTTATTGTCCTATCTTCTGTATCAGTTGTTCTTTTGATAACAGGGAGCTTACAATTTTCTTTAACTTTTTCTTCCACTCACATTTTCTCATTTAATTTGCCTTGCCAACTAACTTCTGATAGGAGGTGATGGGAAACCAATTCTTGAGGTGAGGTCTACCCAGATTCCTCAGTTCTCATTGGGAGTCTCAGTGAGAGAGTTAAAATTCACAGTTTCAGAACAACAGCAGAAGGTATCTCTCCTTTTAAACTGATGCGGCCTCACCCTGTTCACAACAAATCCCCTGGACTCCACATGGCAATTTGTCTACATCTCTGACTCTAGATACAGAAAATTGTATATATTCCTTACTACTACTAGACAATTATATTTATCTCTGACTTCTACTAGACAATTGTATATATCTCTGACATCTGCAATAAATGAGACCTAAGGCACTGGCTTCTACTCTAAATAAGATCTCTTTAAAGTCCTGGGGAGACTCAAACTTTGTCCTTCCAACTGCTTCTTCTTCTCCAAAGAAATACTACAAGACCTATCTATCTGCTTTCCAAAGCTTCGAACGAATCCTGAACCTAAAGCAATCCCATTTATACTGGTACCTGATGACTTCCCTAGAACTAAGCAGTTCACTATGGTGAAGAAGGGTTATGGGTAGGAAAGGTGGGATAGTGAGGAGGGTAGGGGGAGGGGGATGGGGAAATGTTTATTGGTTTATGCCATTGAGAGAGAGTTAATTCATTTGTCTTATTGTGAGTTTGTAGCCTCCTTGAGTGGCAGAGTCCTGTGAAAACTTAAAGGTGTTAGAAAACATTCTAATTAGAGACATTTTTCGTGAAGCTTATAGGTGAGATTACAAAGAACAGTCGATGAAAAATCTTTTCCAAAAGACTTGATGGAAAATGCGATCCACATCTAGAGAAAGAACTATGGAGTCTGAATGCAGATTGAAGCAGACTATTTTCACTGCTTTTTGTTTTTTCTTTCCTGTGGTTTTTCCCTTTTGTTCTGATTCTTCTTTCACGACATGACTAATGTGGAAATATGTTTAACATGATTATACATGTATAACCTATATCAGATTGCTTGCTGTCTTGGATAGAGGAGGGAGGAAGAAAAATTTGGAACTCAAAATCTTATAAAAATGAGTGTTGAAAACTATCTTTCCATGTAATGAGAAAAAATAAAATACTATTAAGTGGAAAAAAAGAAAAATAGTTTCGAGAACTGGGGACCTTTTGTCTACAGCTGAATGGACCATATGAAACAAATGTCAGCATGATAGGATGGTTAGCTTTCATTATACAAGAGGAGCAGAAACACAATAGCACAGCTTAAGTCACATAGGAAGTCACAGGATCAGAAATGTAGACTGGTTTATTGTTTTAAATCCATTATCCTTTTTGGGTGGGTATGGGAAAAAATAGCTGAGAGTGGGGTTCAGTTGACATGGTGGCTTAGAATTGAGGGAGAGCTGAGTGAAAAACAAAAGCAAAAAGTAACCAATGACTAAATGCAACAAAATGCCATTTTAAACACCTTTAACTTTAATTTTACAAAGCTGACAGTTTGCCCGCATTTTAATCAGTCTTCACTGTTGTTAGTCATCAGTTTTCAGTTGTGTCCGACTCTTCATAACCCCATTTGGGGTTTTCTTGGCAGAGATACTGGAGTGATTTGCCATTTCTTTCTCCAGCTCATGTTACAGATGAAGAAGCTGAGGCAAACAGGATTGAGTTATTTGACTAGGATCACACAGCTAGTAAATGTCTGAGGTCAGATTTGAACTCAGGAAGATGAGCCTTCCTGACTCCAGGCCTGGATCTCTATCCACTTAACCACCTAGCTGCCTTTAATCAGTCTACTAAAATGTATTTTTCATACTGCTTCCCTATGGTGACAATATTGCATCTTGCAGTAGTGAGCCTTAGTGTATGAAGCCTTGGGGTAGTGGTATATTTCCCAGGCTAATTAGAAAGTTAATTAGGCATCTGATTCATTTCAGTTATTCCACAGTTCACCCTAATTTCTTTGTTCCAAAATCTGAATTTGAGCCTGTAAAAAGTGGCATGGCTTCATTAAATTCCAGGTCAATGGACTCCAGACTTTTTTATTTTTACGTTCCAATGGTAAAAAAATTTTTGTACACATAACCCAAGATATGTACATTTACTTACTTTGAAAAAACATATGCATCAATACACTAATAATACATTAGATAACAAAAAAATAGACATTAGAAAAGCATGAGATAAAAATGAAATAATATTAGATTATAAAGTCAATAGGGAGTCCTTGGAGTTTATTGAGTAGGGGAGTGACATAATCAGAATTGCACTTGAGGAAAACTTGGCAGCTGAGTGAAGGCAGGATTGGAGACTGGAGAGACTTGACAGATGGAGACCAAATAGTCCATGAAAGACATGATGAGGTGGTAGGGTGGTAGCTGCATGAGTAAAGAGAAGGGGATGATGCATGTATGTATAGATGTAAAGAAAGAAATGTGCCCAAATGTGTGGAGTGAGATAGGGTGAGGGGTTTAACTTGGGTGTCTAGCATAGCAGAGTCCTGGAATGGACTTCTAAAATAACAGTACAGTAATGGGAAAGTTTAGGGCAGCTAGATGGTGCAGTGGATAGAGTGCTAGGCCTGGAGTTAGTAAGACCTGAGTTCAAATCTGGCCTCAGATACCTACTAGCTGTGTGACCCTGGGCAAGTCACTTAACCCAGTTTACCTCAGTTTCCTTGTCTGTAAAATGAGATGGAAAAGGAAATGGCAAGCCACTCTAGTATCTTTGCCAGGAAAACCCCAAATGGGGTCACGAAGAGTCAGACACAACCGAACAACAACACCAATAATAGGAACATTTGGAAGAGGGACAGATTTGGTGAGGAAAGATAATTTAACGAGAGCTTCAGGGAATATCAAAATTCATTCATGCCTTTTAACCTATGAGACTCACTGTCCCACCCAAAGCAAGAAGGGCAGAGGTGGACTCACGAGGTGATCTGGGGTAAGGGGTGCCTAGGATGTGTGCTGGGTGTAAGATTGTGTGAGATGTTTCCCACTTGCACTTGTATACCTGCTAAGGCATATGTTCAGTTGAAAGTTAGGTTGTAACTCCTGTGAGAGGCTCATCCCCAGTTCAGAAGGGGTGAGGTTGGAAGTTTATGCTTTCAAAGGAGGGGGCCAAGTCACAGAGCATTGCGGGATAAGGATAGATGTGTTGTAGACACAGGATTGTCTAATTCTGAGAGAGGGGGATGAAATCTATCTCTCCATCCTTTAGTTGAATGGTCACACTTGAGGTCACTATGAAGCCTTCTTAGAGTCGAGTTATGGCCTCTACTTTGAAGACCACTGGTGTAGAGGATTAAATCCCAAAGGTAAGATGAAATAAACCAAGGTTTGTTTTATAAACATGAAGACCTGGAATGATTGAATTGTGTAAATAATTAATAAATATATCTTAAATTATTATTGAATAATAGGTGTCATAGTTTGAGGAGCTCCAGAAAAACAGACAGTATTATGAAAAAAAGACTATATTAAACACAGAACTTCTTAATTGATTTTTAAAAAATATTTTAATGGACATACTTTGTTTTTACATAACCTAGATTTCCCTCTGTATTCCCCCCTCCCCACATCCCTTACAACACAGAATTCTTTTTAAAAAGAAAAAGAGGAAACAGAAGAAAAAAACTTCAGCAAAACATTTGACCAATACATTGAAAAAACCCAATACTTACATGCTATGGTACTTACCCATGTGCCCTTGAACACTGCAAAGAGAAGAGGGGAGGGTATCTTCTCATAACTCCTCTTTGGAGTCAAGCTCATTCTTTTGCAATACTGCAACATTAATTTTTGATTTTGGGGGGTTAGTTCTTATTTTTTCCATTTACATGGTAGTTGTTCTACATATTGTCCTGGTTCTGCTAACTGCACTTTGTTTTGGGGAACTTTCTAGGAAATGGTTCACTTTTAAGTGTGGTATGTGTTAGATTGTAATTCACACCCTGTGCTAGGAAGTAGAAGATTTTATGTGAACAGCGAGTGAGTGGGACACTGGGGAGAAACATGGGGAGGAGCATCCTGACCACCCTCAGAAAACCCCAGCTATAGAGGGATGCCCTTCTTCTTTGTTTCTTGTTCCTTCCTACCTCAATTCTCTTTTCCCTTTTCTTCCTAGACTCACCCAGTGCTTCTAATAGGAAGCCTGTTTCTTTAAGGGACAGGGAGACTAGGCTGAAATTTAAAGGCCTCAGTTAAGGAGAATGGGGGTCAGAGAGTACTGTTGAGTTTTTATTGCTTTCCAGGGGAAACACCAAACTGCCTGGTTGTTGGGGTGAGTGTTGAGATTATCTCCTGAGGCCTTCTCTCCTAAGTTTCCTGACCTGATGACTGTGGAGGTGGAAGAGAGTTACTTTATAGCCTTTTTGACTTTGAAGTGTATCTTTTTAATGCTTAATTAGTAAAATTGGTTTTAATTGGATTTTATAGTCTAGGAGTACTTATTCCATTTTAAACCCACAACGTGAATGGTAGGCTAAGCTCACGATATTTTGGCATGAGTTGTTGTTGTCATACTTTTTTAACACTAATAAAGGTGGGTGGTTTAAAAAAATTAACAGTAAGTCAAAGAATCCTTAGAACAATGAGTAATGAGACTAGCATCTAATGGAGACAGAGTATTTGTAAGTTGCAAAATTTCATCAACTGGCAGAGCTTACAGATGATATGCTTTTGCCAAGTCATTTGAATCAATTGTAGGTTCTAGATTTGGGGGTTGCCCTTTGTCCATTTTCCATGGAATAAAATGGAAGTTCTGCATATTTCATATTTCATTACTCCACAGACAGTTCCCTGATTGGGGACTGCAAAAGAAGGGGTCATGTTTTTTAAAGAGATGGGTTTTGTGGCTTAAATTTATGTTCTCTTCCCATGAGTCCCCACTCCTTATGACCAACCCGCTTTGAATGTGATTACCTCTTACCTTTTGGATGGTGCCTCATCTGAACAGTGTCTGGCCTTAGCTATGGTCTTCATCTGCTAGATCACAATATGGGCCTCAGCAGGTCAATTGGTGAAGTTTAAGAGTGAGTTTGGGGGAGGCCCAAGAGCTGTCCCGGAAAATAGGACTACTAATACATATAGGCCCTTTGGGGGGGTGATAGGAAAAGGGCTGATGCTCACCCTCATGTTAGATGGGGCAGAGGGTAATGATATTCCTTTCTCTAAGGAACTTTGGTCATGGCTTTCAAAACTTGGGGTGGATAAGATAAATGTTAGTAAAATTGTATTAAGATATACAGGACCAAGGTACTAAGAGTATTTTTGCCCTGCCAAAATTCAGGATATCCTTAAAAGTCTTCACCCTGTTTGGTCATTCCTGCATCCCTTCTCCCCTCACACTTGCTCATTCCACTACCCTACCTAGTTGTTTGGAGCCATACAAATTATTATATACAGATATGTGAGGGACTCCTAAGGCAGGGTTCTTTGACTTTTTTTGTATCATGAACCCCACTGGCAGTATGCTAAGGCTTATGGACCTATTCTCAGAATGATATTTTTCAATGTATAAAATACATAGGATTACTGAGGAAATAAATTACCTTGAAAGATAATTCTCTCTCTCTCTCTCTCTCTCTCTCTCTCTCTCTCTCTCATTGTCATTGTTCAGTAATTTTTCAATTGTGTCTGATTCTTCATGACCCCATTTGGGATTTCCTTGATAGAGACACTGGAGTGGTTTGCCATTTCCTTCTCCAGCTTATTTTACAGATGAGGAAACTGAGGCAAACAGGGTTGAGTGACTTGAGAGAAAGTCACACAGGTAGTGAGTCTCTGAGACCAGATTTGAACTCAGGAAGATGAATCTTTCTGACTCCAGACCTGGCACTCTATCCATGTGCCACCTAGCTGCATATCTATATATCTATATATACACACACATCTGTATACATATATATATGCATATATGGTATGTGTTTGTATCTACCTATGTTTATGTATGTCTATATGTGTATATGTCTATATAAGCCCCCCCCCACACGCACACACACACACACACACACACACACACACACACACACATACACACAAAGTTCCGAGACCCTAGGTCCCTGAGGCTCAGGCAGTCTTAATAATAGGGCATAGGAAGACTGGAGCCTATATGCTTGAGTTGCTGTGGCTTGGAAAGGGAGAATTGCCAAATATGTAAGAGATTGCTAGATACTGGCAAACAGGTTTCTATTATACCAGGTACCTTTGATGGCTTCATGGGGTATCCAGTTCCTGTGAGGGATTTTGGGGAGTAGACCACAGAGGGAAGGAGTGCCTTGCTCATGTGGATGTCGGTAGAGGATTCCATTTGAGTTGCATTTGTGGTGTCTGACCAGGGGCAGTGTATGATGAGTTTTGGCCTACCAGTACCTACACCAGAGCTTAGAATAGCTTCTATACTGGTTATCATGGACTGGGTTAAATAGAAGGCTTTGGAATTTCCTGAGCCATTGCATGTGGTTAATATTAAACAATATTGAAGCCTGGGATGGAGGTGGTGTTAAGGATATTTCCTCTCTAGTAATAAAGATGAAGGAGACTGGAGTACTTCATTAATCAAATTGTCTTTATAATAACCCCATGGGGATAGTACCTGGCAAGTGATATTATGTTATTGGAAGCTGAGTAAAGTTATGATGTCAAATGCTTTGGCTATTCCTGATCTTGTCAGTGTTGGGACCAGGTAGCTTGGGCCTCCGTAAGTGATATGGATTATTAATCTCAATGTCTTGTTCTCCATTCCAGTAACTGAGACCAGTCAGGAGCTTTTTACTTTCTCTTGGGAAGTTTAAGGTACTTTCACCCGATTTCCCCAGGCCATTTCAATCAATCAACAAACATTTGTTAGTGCATACTGTGTGCCAGGTCTTGTGCTAAACTTTAGCTAGGAATACAAAGAAAGACAAGAACATGGCCTCTTCCCCCAAGGAGCTCACAGTCTAGCGGGGGAAACACCATGTAAAAACTATACAGAAATTTGAAGGGAGAAGGCATTTGGAGGGTTGGGGCAAGAGAGGTGGATTTGGAGCTGAGTTTTGAAGGAACCTGGGGAAGCCGGGAGGCAAACAGGAGGAAGGAGACTGAGAATTCCAGGCATGGGGAAAAGCCATGGAGTCAGGAGATGAAGCATCCTGTGGGAGGAACAGCAAGAAAGCTAGTGTCAGTGAATTGTAGGATATGTGGAGGGGAGTAAGTATAAAATGACTGGAAAACGAGGAAAGGGCCAGGTTGTCAAGAACTTTAAAAGCCAAATAGAGGATTTAAATTAGATACTAGAAGTTATAGGGAGCTACGAGGGTTTACTGAGTAAAGAAGTAAACATAGTCAGACCTAAGATTTAGGAAGATCACTTTGGTAGCTGAGAGGAGGATGGACTTGAAAGGGGAGACTTTTAGGCTATTTAATAATAATAGCAGGTTATTGAAATAGTCCAGGTGTGGGGTGATGGGGGCCTGTACCAAGTTGGTAGCTGTAGGAGAGAAAAGGGGATGTATTCAAAAGATGTTGTGAAAGTTGAAATGACAGAAGTGGACAAAAGATTGGATATGGGAGGGGGAGAGAGAGAGAGAGAGAGAGAGAGAGAGAGAGGAGACAGAAGGGGGGGAGAGAGAGACACAGAAAGAGAGAGAGAGAGAGAGAGAGAGGAGAGAGAGAGGAGTAGAAGAGGGCAGCAAGGAGATCTGTAAATCTGTGTGATCAGAAGAATGGTGGTTCCCTCCATGGTGACGGGGAAGTTTAGAAGAGGGCAAAGTTTAGGGGAATGAGCTCAGTTTTATAATATGAGATGCAGGATATACATTTAGAGATTCCATATTTTTGTCATTCAGTCATTTTTCAGTTGTGTCTGACTCTTCATGATCTCATTTGGACTTTTCTTGGCAAAGATTCTTCAGTGGTTTGCCATTTCCTTATCTAGCTCATTTTACAGATAAGAAAGCTGAGGCCAACAGGGTTAAGTGACTTGCCCAAGGTCACATAGCTAGTAATTATCTGAGGCCAGATTTGAATTCAGAAAGATGAGTCCTCCCCTAGGCCTGGCACTCTATCGATTGTACCACCCAGCTGCCCCAGAGATATCAGATAGGAAGCTGGAAATGCTAGACTGGAGATCGGGAGAAAGGTTAGATCTGGGCAAATAGATCTGAGAATCATCTGCATAGAGATGGTGATTGAAGGCCTGGGAACTGGTGAGATCACCAATCAAAATGTAGAGGATGAGGAGAAGAAGACCCAAGACAGAGCCTTGGAGGATGTTCACAGTAAGTGTGGGTGACCTGCTGTCGGACTTGGAGGAAAAGAAATAGAAGAGGTCAATGTCCTAAAAATCTGGAAAGAAGAGAGTGTTCAGGAGAAGAAGGTGATGAACAGTATCAAAGATGGCAAAGAAGTCAAGAAGGATGAAGATAGGAAGAAGTTTTACTTGGTGTGTTGGTAAGCAAAATGGGCTCTTAGCACTTAGTTCAACCAAGTGCCCTTGAAGAGTTTGGCTTTTGTTTCCTTTGAGTAATTTAGTGTATTTCATTGAGTTTTACTAGGTGCTAAGCCCCAGGCCCAAACCCCTGTTAGGTGTTAAACCTATATGGGTATGGATTGGTGACTAAGGTGGTACCCAAGGGGGCGCTAACTAAGGAGAGGGCCTAGTTTACACATGAGTTTGAGTGACATGTCTGGGACAGCAGAGGCTTTTAGACCACGTGGGTTTAAGTCACCTCTTTGTGATGATTCTAGGTCACCGGGGTGAGTCGCATGTGTGACTCATCCCTGACCCTGAAAAAGATATAAAACCAGGGGTTGGCTTTCTCTTCTTTGGAGCTCTTACCCACAGCCGTGGTGGTGTGCATGACTCTGGACCAGCCCTTTTCATGAGCTCCTGGGCTGAACCTAGATGTTGGTAACTATGAATCTGTATTTGGTCTGTCTGTTAATGTTTGTAATTTGTTTGTATTTTGCTCTGAAGCTCAGGGTGGTGGTTTTTTTCCCCTGAACTAAGTGAATGATATTTGTATGCTGAATTAAAGTAAGCTTGTCAACTCCTTAATGTTGCTTTCCTTACTAAAGCAGATCAAAAGAACCTGTGCTTTTGCAGCGTGCTGGCAGCTTTCTGGGTGCTGGCTGTGTGGTCTTTCACCCCCACAACAGCTGCTAGCCGGATTGTTGAAACACTTGGTGAACTTGGGAACCCTGAATGTGTGGTAATATGGGGTCAGTCCTAGTGTCATCTTTGGGCCTGATGGAAGTTACATTTGAGAAGCTGTAAACCTTTTAGCTGTTTTGAGTCAGATGATCCAGGCCTATGATAGGGACTGGCGATGGTGTTGGAGTTATCATCATTTATTTGGTGGACCAGATTTTCCCTGTTCCACTCCTGGCTATCATAGATGTTTATCTCAGAAGACTTTTATGAATTATCTTTGTTATCACTTCCCTATCTTTTTAAGAAGACTGTTCATGTTTTTTCATGTCTTTATTTGTATTAAGCTCTTCCTCTGATTGTTAGGGTGTCTTTGAAACTGTTTTAGTAGTGGAAGGTCCCTTAGGAAATTTTTGGGATGTTGTCATAAAAGGGTGGGATGTGGTGGAAGCGATATAATTTTATGTAAACAGTGAGTGGGGCACTAGAGGGAGGAGAAACCAGGCTAATATGGCTGCCCATTTCTGAGGGCAGGGTTGTGTCTGTGCCTCCACTGGGTTTTTATTGTCAGAGTCCCTCCTCCCTCCTTTCCTTTTCATCCCTGACCCCTAACTTCCTTCTCCTTTTTCCTTAATGGCCCAACACCTGTGCTTTGTAAACCTGGTAATTGCTCCAGCAGCATGTAGGCTGCCCTGATCCTTCAAGGGGAAGATGGGTGGTCCTGGCTAAGATGCTACAAAAGGTCTGACATAAGGAGAATGGTGATTGGGGAATATTGCTGAGTTTTTCCTGCTTTTGGAGAACAGTAAGGTGACTGGTTGCCATGGCAACTACTTTCAAGGGAATGGCAAACTGACTGGTTGCCATGGTAACTTTGAAAAAAACTACTTTCAGGCTAATGTCATACTGACTCTTTGTCATGGCAACTGCTGACCCCTTGCTGTCTGCAGGGATGCTTTCCCTCTTCTGAGTCTCCTGACCTGGTGATTGTAGAGGTGGAGGGGAGTAATTTTATATCCTTTTAACTTGGAAAGGTATCATTGTGATGCTTAAATAAAGCTTTAAGTGGGCAAAATAAATATAAAATTGACTTTAAATGTATTTTACAGCCCAAGAATGCCTATTGCCTTTTAAATCTTGAGCCTGAATGTTAAGCTAATCCCCAGCACCCTTCCCCTACAATTTTCCGTACCTTCTTCCCTCATAAAAGCATCCTAGTGAGGTGGAAAGACCATTGGGTTTGGTACCACAGGACCTGTTTTGGAATTCTGGTTCTGGTACTTAGTACACTTCAATTTGGGCAAATCACTCCACTTCTGGATTTTGATCTCCTTTTCTTGTAAGAGAGGGCTGAAACAGGTGATCTCAAAAGTCTCGTTCAGCTTTTTTCTCTTCCTTTCCTTAGAGTTTTCTAATTCTTCTAAGTACTTTCAGCTTTGCAGTCATTTCTTCTTAAAAGATAAAATTTTGAATTCCACTCAATATTAGAATATGACTTTAAAGTCTATTCTCTATTGCACGTACTTCACTCTGCTTTGTAAATTCCAAATGAAAAGATGGCGTTTCTTTGACAGGGATGCCAGACTCTGGAGCCATAAAAATGTAAGCGAAATATGTAGCATAACTTACTGAACTTGTGTCTAGAGAGGAAATGATCTGATTTGCATTTTCCCTGAGTCTGGCCATAAAACTAGATTAACTGGCTTTACCTCATCCAATCTATTTCTGTTTGGGAGTTGAGTGGCTTCTGGAAGCAAGTATTAACTCATTCTGACATGATGCATTTTGCTGTTTTGAAGCTTTCCCAGGAGAGAGTCCTAGGGGCAATGTTATTAGTGTTTACAATAATGTTTTAGGTGACCTCATGCCTTTCTAGAATGAAAATTAGAATGATGAGATTTAAAAAAAACATTCTTACCATCTAGGAGCTGGTGTTGTGGAGTTTTCTGGGATTTTGCTTATCTCATGTCATAATTTACCTTATTTTTTCTCTCTTTCTTTAATGCGTGCTCTTTTCATTATTTCTTTCTCTCTTGCCCCTGCTAGCTTTAATGTCCCATCTTCAAAGTTTTCATTTCTTCCTGCCTTTCGTTTCTTCGGAGCACTGGTTATTCATGACATTGTGCTAAAATCACTTTATATCTCTACGGGAAAACTGACATTTAAAAAAAATAGTGTCTGCATTTAGCACACTTTTTTTTTTACATGGTAAGCATTCCATCAATATTAGATGAATGAATAAATGTAATTTTGGTAATGCTAAGCTTTTACAGTTGTAAAAGTCGTTGGGTGTTAATGTAATGATAATCAAATGAATCCAGTCTTTCTCATCTAACTGCCTACCAGATGGCAGCCTGTTGGGCCATAATTAAATTAAAAATTGAGAAGATTTTCAATTGGATAGTGGGGGAGTTCTCATGGACACTCTTTCATCCTATCCCTTTCCTCCTGAATAAATACTCTGGAGAAGCTACACCACAGCAGAATGACCTTGGATTTGAAATCAGAAATCTTACCTCTAGCATTTATCATATGATCATCAGCAACCTCCCTAAGCCTCAGTTTTCTTACCTGTAGAATGGAAAACTTGGATATCCAGGGATGAAGGGAATTGGAAGATAATTGATATTTAATAGTAAACAATACCCCTATAAAAAGTTCAATTTAGTTCCTAGGACCGTAGAACTTAGGGCTGGAAGGTTCCTTACAGGTCATACAGTCCAATTCACATCTTCTGACTCCAGATTCTAGGTTTTTTTGGTTGTTTTTTTTTTTTTTTGATGGGGGAAAGGCTGGGCAATTGGGGTTAAGTGACTTGCCCAAGGTCACGCAGCTAGTAAATGTGTCGAGTGTTTGAGGCCAGATTTGAACTCAGGTCTTCCTGACTACAGGGCCAGTGCTGCCCCGGTTTTTTTTTTTTTATGACACCACACTGTTCTCCTGTACTTTTTTTTTTTTTGCAGGGGAAAGGCAGGACAATTGGGGTTAAATGACTTGCCCAAGGTCACACAACTAGTGAGTGTGTCAAGTGTCTGGGGCCACATTTGAACTCAGGCCCTCCTGACTTCAGCACCGGTGTTCTACTCACTGCACCACCTAGCTGCCCCTCTCCTGTTACTCTTATTGAGTATATATGTTTCTTACACTGACAGGGAGGTTGGCAAGTTTCAGAACTGCCACATTCATTGCACAGAATGTATTGTAACCATATCAAGAAAGCATGGCTTCTACAGTTTGATCACAGGTATGCTTTGTTGGTCAAAGACCTTTTTTATGATTCAGTTCAACTTGAAGAATTTCAGCTTCAACATTGTGTGAAATCTGAAGAATATCAAATTAAAGACACGATGTCATGTTGTTGCCTAGATCAAAGTACCTAGGAGTATTCTGACTTTTCCTGAATATAAAAGGGAAATTGTGAGGACATTTTTCTGCTGCTGTACCTTGTGAACTGATCTCTGGGCGATGGCAGCAAATGGTAAGAGTTGATTTAGAGACCTGAAGCAAGACATTTTTCTTAGAACTACCTGGGAGAAAACATACAATACTCACAATTTCAGTCTTAGATCATTTATCAGAGGGCTTAGCTGTCTAAAAGCATATCCTTTCAAGAAACCTCACTAGGGTAGTACAAGCCTACAGTCCCTTACATCTGGGGAAGCTGAGGCTAGATCTCAAGCTGGGGAGTACTGAGCTGAGATGGACTAAGGCAACTAACTGGGTGTCTGCACTAAGTTTGGCATTAATTTTTGTGCACTCTTTAGGAATAGGGGATAACCAAGCTGTCTGGGGAGATGTGAATTGACTGAGGTAAAAAAATGGATCAGATCAAATCTCCTGTGCTTTTCAGTGTGGGATTGGTCTGTAAGTAGCCTTTGCAGCTCCAGCTCAGGCAGGATAGAGAAACCCAGTCTTTTATTTTCTTTATGAAATCTCACTAGGATTTGCAAATTTTGTGCAGGAGCTGTCCTTCATGTTTCTGGTGTGACTGCGACTTTTCACAAAGTCACTCAATTAGAGAACATTTCCAGAATGGTTGGACCAATCCACATTCCACAAATGTATTAATGTTCCTGTCTTCTTTTCCAGCATTGATTATTTTTGTCTTTTGTCATTTTTGACATTTGCAGAGAAGTAATAGAAAACTTCAGTTATTTTTATTTGTATTTCTCTAGTATTAATGATTAGGAGCAAACTTTTATACGGTTTTTGAAAGCTTGTTATTTCTAAGAATTTGCTTTTGTCCTATTACTTCTTTCCTCTGCCCCCATCTCACTGCATTTTTGTTATTCTATTATATTCTATTATATATATTCTATTGTGCTCTTACTTGTGTATATGTACTCATACCTCCTCTCCCCTATTGGATTGTAAGTGCCATGAAGGTAGGGGTTTAATCTTACTAATATTTGTATTTTCCAAGGATAATATATGACTATGAATCATATACCAATACTAAAATCTCTGAAGAATTTAAGTCATGCATGGGAACATGCTATGTCACTTTAGGAACAAAGAATTGTGGAGGAGAAGTGGCATAAAAAGTGTCATCAGAGAGATGTATAACCAGAAAAAAAAAAAGAAGAATCATGTATTGAGAGCTAGGGAGAATCAATGCATAACTCAAATGCTTCATTGGTATCCAAGAGATGTCAGGAGATCTAGAGCTGGAGGAAGGTCGCCCAGTTTATTGGATGGATGATCCCTTGTGGAGGATTTATGGGAAGACATGGACAAGGGACTTGCAGGATTGGCAGGCATGGGATGGTTGTAGTCTGTAACATTGGAAGCAAAATTCACATCTATGAGATCACAGATCTATGAAGATAGATTCTTGCCCCATTATCTACCAGGGCCGGGAAACCTGTAGCCTCAAGGCCACATGTAGCCCTCTAGGTCCTCAAGTGTGGCTCTTTGAATCCAAATCCACTTAATAAAAGGATTTGTTCTGTAAAACTTGGGCTTAGTCAAAAGGCCACACCCAAGGACCTAGAAAGCCACTTGTCCTCAAGTCCTCAGATTCCCTACCCCAGATAGCCTGTGGTAAATGCTCAATGAGTTTTTGTGTAATGGTGGTACCCCATCAACCACATGGTAACATGTAAGGGTAATGCCCTTGGAAGAGATTGTGGAGCTTACACATACACTGTATAATTGGTTCCTGCTGAATAACTATGTGGTAAATGAGCAACTCTTCTAACTGGTTTTATTTGTTTATTTATTTGCAAGGCAATCTGGGTGAAATTACTTGCCTAGGGCTAGTAAGTGTCAAGTGGCTAAGGCCAGATTTGAACTCAGGTCCTCCTGACTCCAGGGCCTGTGCTTTATCCACTGTGCCACCCAGCTGTCCCTATAATTGGCTTTAGAAGCATTAAAAAAAGGCTAGCTATTTCCTCTTCTGCTTCATTTTTATCTAAGGAAGTTCAGTGACTCTTTTGCTCAAAGTATCTGGTGATAGGCTATGAAGAAAGGGGGATAATCTTAGGACCTCAATGTCCAACAGGCCTAGCGTCTAAACATTTCTGTTTGTCCTTTTTATGTTCTAGGTGACAGGATGCCCTGATGAGCAATGAGTGACCTTTTTGACCTAGGCCAATGGAAGCTCAGGCGAGTATTCATACAGCATGCTACATCTGGATATGAACTTGGTGGGACCAAGGCTATGTAGGAATTTAGCTAAGGTTTGAGTTTACTCCACCAGAGAGAGATCAAAGTGGCCTAGGGAAGAGTATTCCCCAGAGATTTTGTTTGTTTTTGCTATATCTTTGAAGTAAATATGCCTTTGTAAAATCTAATTGGTGTTAAGTGGTTAAATGGAACTGAGGGGTTGGTCGCTGGCCCTTAATTATAGGGTTCGGTGGGGGAAGACAGTTGGTGGGGATTTCATTCTTCAGGATACCCTAGCTTCCTGAGTGGGAAACGTAGCCAAGCTGGCTTTGAGAGAGTGAGCTAGAGCATATACCAGTTATATTTGTTTAAACGAATTTCTTGAAGGAGGTACAGAAATAAATTTATTATAGTGCTTAGAATATACGTAGTCCCTTAAGCACCAGTATTTTCATACAGTTGTTTTGTTTACTGTCAGACTCACAATTTCTCTTGGTGACATCCTTCTTATAAATTTACATAAAGGGTTTGGGTTGATTGGCAGTAATGTTTTCCTTCAAGATGTATTGCTTTCCAAGAATGTTCAGCCTTGTTGGCTTCTGTTTTTGTCTCTAATTGGTAACATGGCAGATTCTGTGATGTAGTCTTCAAAACATACTGTTTGAATATTTTCCCCTTGCTTTGTTCACACACATTCAGTATTCATCCCACAACACAGCCAGGAAAACAGGCAGAATGCATACTGATCCAGTAGTGAAGATAATTTACTCCAAAGAATGACGGCATACAAAGAAAAGTTCACTTACACAGTATGTGCCCTTTCTCTCTTTATCTGTACCCATTTCTGATCGTTTTGGAAGCCCAAAGTAGATTTTGACATGACTTAACAACTTTGGTCTTATAATACTTAGAACAAATGACTACACATGTATAACTTATATCAAATTGAAATTGCTTGCTTTCTCAATGGGGGAGTCAGGGGAGATGACAAGGAAGGAAGAGAATTTGGAATTCAAAGTTTGAAAAATGAATGTTAAAAATTGTTTTTACATATAACTGGGGAAAAAGAAAATATTAAATACATTTTTAAAATACCCCAAACAAAGAAGAATTGTGCTCCAAAGCAAAAGAAAAATAACACGTCCAGCCCACATCTCTTTAAAAATGAACCATTCTTTCCACTGAGTGAGTACAGCTCCCCTTCTTAGACCATCTCCATAGTTGTTTGATGTTAAAATAGGTAAGCATGGAGTAGAAAGGAAAGAACCAATGGTAATGTCACCCTAGGATATGCAAACCCTGGATACACCCAACCCACACTCTATGAATGGCTATGATGGTGAAACACTTTTTTTTTTTTTTTGGCTGACCGAGATCCTAAAATAACACCTTCTGGTTACATTTCTTATTAACTATCAGAATGAGTCAATATATCAAGTATTTCAGCCCGTTAGCTTGGCATTTTATTTTTGAAAAGAATTATGAAAAAAATACACTTATTTCCCACATGTTACACTCGGAAGCAATGCTTTTCTGATATTCTGGTGTAAGCCAACCAAATTGACCAGTATGCCTTAGTTATATTAATTAATCATCAAGAGAGGGCAATATGTGAGTTCCCCATAGGGTGGAGTCCTCCTTAAGCCACCAGCCCATTAGCCACCTCTGTTTCTTATACAGGATATAGGACAGCTTTCCTAAATGCTGCCATATCCCTACTGGCCAACAAAGGGTGCACAGCCTACAAATGCATCCTAGGCTGCTCCCTTTTGCTATGCAGTTCAAACTCAAGCTTCCCTGGGTTCATAGTTATCTATGGCAGTGCTCCCCAAAGTGGGGGGGGGTCATTCTTCTGGCATATCTAACCCCTAGGGATGAGTGAATAACCATTTGAAAGGTGAGAAGATGGGCTGAATCTCACCTTCCTCATAGTATCCACTTGTGGGACTTTCATACAACCATACCTACCCTTATCCTCCCATACTCCTCCATTTTACCTTCTTCTGTAGCTTTGCAAACTTTGAACCTTCTCCTCCCTTCTTTGATGGTTATTAATCTCCCAGGGAAATTTTAACCAAATTGTTCTCCAGATACATGCAGCAGGCACAGTGCAGGTACCACTGGGGAAATCACTACCACCCAGCATATCCACCACACAGCCTATAGATAACCTCTTGGCTCCACCAGGGCAGGCAGCTCTTAGTCAGTGGCCTCTGCAATAAGGGGCAATGACTGCTTAAGGCCTGGGTTCCCTCTCTCCTCTGCTTTTCATTTTCAATGGAGCAGAGTGAGTTTCACAGGATGAACCAATACAGATGTGTTTTGAACTAGAGTAAGGAAGACCAACATTCAAATCCAGCCTCAGACATTTACTAGCTATGTGCCGCTGGGCAAACTTAACCTCTGCTTCAATTTCCTCATCGATAATAATAGCACCCATGGGTGTTGGGAGGATCAATAAGGTGTTGTATGTACACACCTTGCAAACTTTAAAGTGCTATATGAATGCTAGCTATTATTAATTTTCTTCATACATGACACTGTACCTCCCATCTCATTGCTTCTGCACAGGCTTGGAATGCATTCCTTCCTTTCCTCCACATCATAAAATCTTAATCTTTTTTTTTTTAAAGACTCAGCCCAAGTACCAACTTTTTCATGAAGCTTTTCCTGATCCCATGAAACTCTAGGGCTTTCCCTCACAAATTTCTTTGTAGTTAATTACTTTGCATTTATTTGAAACTAGAACCATAGTATGGTCCGTTGCTGGTGCTTCTTGCTCTTTATGAGAATGTAGATTATTACCTGGCACCCGATATTTCCGTGCCTCTTATAAAACTTTGGGAGGGGATCACATATCTGACACTTAGAATCCTCAGACAATGGAAAAGTTTATTATAGAGCCATGCTTTTCCTTATCTGACACTATTAATCTGAAGTCTGAATTAATCTGAGGCTTTTCTTCCCTAATTCTAACCTTAACATCTATCTCTCTTACCAATATTTACCTAAATCTATTTATGTACTAAATCCTGACTTGTCTCTATTCACAAAACCCATTACTTTCCCTAAAACTATCCCTAACATTAAGCCTTACAAAGTCCCTAAAAATACACTATCCCTATTTTTATCCTAAATTTATCATTCTGTAGCCTTATTTTTCTCCCTATTAGTTAATTGCAATCATATCCCTACTCTAAATGAATACATGTGTAGTAAACTAAAACCAATAAAATATAGACATAGGTGTGGATGATATCAAGTACCATAATAAAGGAGTATTGGTATTATTAAAATACTTAAAGGGGAATTGAAGAACAAAATAAAAATAAAAAGTCTAATAACTTTCAGGGTTATATAAAATCAATGTACCTTAAAATTAAGAAACAAGGGTTGTTGTTTGTCTTTTATTCTTAAAAAAGACCATGACATCAAGAAAATGATGCTATGACATGCAAGTGAATTGGGCTTAAGTGAGGGGGTGCTGTGCAAAGTCACCAGCCTCACTTTCTCCTCTGGAGTCATCTGGGTCCATTGACCAGATATAGATCAGGACAATTGGGGATGGCCCTCATGGAACAAAGTTTGTTAGTTAGACGATATCCTAAACAAAACAATCAAAAGGGTGAAAATTGAATAAAAATTTTACATTTATGATAAAAGTTCAAGATAAGAGATCTTCATTAAATGCAAAGAATAAGGCAGTCTTCATATGAGACTAGTAGAGATGCTCTGTAGAGAAGAAATCCAGAGAAGATATCAAATCACAATGTCAGGATGTTAACTAAAGGTGACAATAAAACCAGAGAAACCAGCTAATCACCAGAACAACCAGTTCAGAGTTTTATAACCATCACCTCTATGGTTCTGGCCTCCAACTTTTTTTATGAGAGAGGGATACTTTACTACGTTTGTAGACTGGTGTTTTATTCAGAGCCTTATTAGACTATCCATCGAAAGGGGCCAGGACATTTGGCTCTGAAGACAAGTACTGTTGTTGGTAGTATGGGACACCAAATGAAACATTCTCACACAACCACTGCCACTGCAGTTCTCAGCTGAGTGCATTACTACTCAATGACATGATGACAATAAACTAGTGAAAGCCATCAGCATGCTGGAAACCATTGAGGTTCGGGTAAACAGCTTTCCTAGGAGAAGAAAAGGCACTTACACTGGATTTAATCATCCTTGACTACAAGAATCGTTCTGCTGCTGTCACTGATGACACTATGCCTTTAGGAAATAGATATTTTGTTTTCCAATTGTCCAGAGTGTACAAAATTGAAAAATATCAAATAGTCTGTTGGCATCTGGCTCCGGAAGGCTACCAAGTATATAATGATAGCTGGGGATCTGGGATGCTGGGATCTGGCTAATGACCTGGTATTATCAAAACTGAAAATCAGCTGGCAGACACTGATGGTACAGGACTTGATTAGATGGAACAGAATTCAATCTCTCTCTCTCTCTCTCTCTCTCTCTCTCTCTCTCTCTCCCATACACACCCCCACCCCACCCCTACTATGCGTACATACGTGTATACATATAACATACATTTACATATGTTTGTATATATAGAGAGATATCTATATATGTGCATATATTGTCTATATATGTGTCCACATGTATATATATAATATGCACATATATGAGTGTATATATGTGTATATATGTATGTGTATATACACATGCGCATCTATATTCAGAGACAGAGAGAGAGAATGAGAGAGAGCCCAAGAATATGACTGGGGTGAATGAATATAAACTAGAGATGTGTCATTTTTACTTTTTTTCTAAGCAGGGCACAAATGATTTTCTCTTTATTGAATTCAAGAAGTAAATGCCAGTTTATTCTATATAAAACTGTTCCATAAATTATTTTACTTGTTTTTTTACATGATATAGTGGCATCGTATGTATGTATATATATATATATATATATATATATATATATATATATATATGTGTGTATGTGTGTGTGTGTGTGTGTATGTGTGTATGTGTGCTATGTTTTATTATTACCGTGTATGTTATACACATACATATATGAAAGAAAATTAGGAAATAATCCATTATACAACTATTATGCTGCTATTTGTATATTTAAAAGATTTAAAATAAATGGCGGTAATCTTCCTAGCCTTTTCTCCTTTTTCTTATTTTTGCCAACTTCTCCCCCTTCTCCTCAGTGATGGAGGCAGGAGGATGCAAGTACTAAATAAGAAAAGGACCATGAAAATAAGGACTCTACCAAAGAAGGAAGAAGAGCTTCTGGAGAAAAGCAGGGATTGTTGTGAGATGAACCACAAGAGACTTCTGAGAAACAGGAGCAGAATCAATGCCAGTAGAGATGAGGCTATAGGAAGTGAGTTGAAATTGAAAGATGCAAGGCCAGAAGGGCTTCAGATAAGTTGAGAGGAACTGCAGAAGATGCTGCATCCACAGTTGGGCAAGAGGTTCATATTGTCACGGGGCAGCAAAACTGCAGATAACAATAGGAACCCCCATCAGCTCTGAGGTAGGTGCCTGACCCCAGAGGAAAAAGGCAGACCAGTAGATGGGGAAGCAGAGCTTGCTCCTCACTCAAGACCTATCTAAGCATGTAGTCAGGCTACTGAGACTCCCTGTAGGCGTTGCTACTCTATTGTGGGGCAGGAGAACCATATTGGGGAGATTAAAGAAAGGAATGGAACTCACCTGGAGGTGTGTGTGTGTATGTGTGTGTGTGTGTGTGTGTGTGTGTGTGTGTGTGTATGTATATATATGTATATTGTATATACACATGCATATAATGTCTGTATATATGTTACATCTATGTGTACCACATATACATGTCATATGTATACAATATGTAATATTACAGGCACAGATATACATTATAACTCTCTCCCTCTACACACACACACACAGTCTGAAGGTATCAATCAGGTGGATACTTTCAGAATAAAGGTAGCAGTTTAATAGAATTTCAGAGCTGGAAGTGACCTTAAAGAGTGTCCTGTAGCTCTTCTGGCCAGTTACCATTTCATTTTGTAAATGGTTCATAATATACTGCTCTGATTTTCCCTCCTTACTGAATTTAGGTAGAGGAAAGTTTTATTGAGTTTTTAAAAAACAAACAGCCATAATTAGCTTTAGAGCGTGGAAGGCTAGGAAATCTGAGACGGGACTATGAAGGACAAAAATTCAGAACAAGTGGGGAATGGAGGACTAGCCCTTTTCACAGCTGCTCATCCACCTTTGGTGTCTACCTGTCACTTAGCTCTCCCCTGTGGCTCCAAGAGCCTGTAGCATACACAGTGGCCACACCCTGGTAAAAGCTTCTCAGCAGATGGACTAAACCACGTTGAGGGTAACTGACAGTTCTTGAACCCATTGGTGAATTATGAAATGTCTACCCCAAGCTTGTGAAGACTTCCCCTGGAACAATGGATGGATGAGAACAATTTTTTCCCAATACTCATGAAGGCAGATGGAGTGCTTAGAGCCTGGTCAGAGTCAAAGATGCCAAGGTCATTCACTGCATCTTAGATCCTGACTTTTATCCTACCACTAGACTTTGATGACTCTGGAAGAGAGAGTAAGGCTGACAACTTTGTGTAATTCTGCATCACTTAAATCCAATTAATATGCAAGTCAAGACGTTACCTCATGATGTCATTGGGCTTCTTTGAAAACTAAGGATGAACACCACACACACACACACACACACACACACACACACACACACAATGTATACATATAAAAACTTAGACATAAATTCTGGGTAATTAATCATTTTATTAATTATGGTTAGTGAATAATTAATAAAAGGACGGTTATTTGGCTGTCTCTCATAAATCAAAGACCCCTCCTGGACTCCTCTAGACACTTATGTATCCTTAGAAGAGTGGGTGTTCCTGACAGGCAGCAATCAACTTTGATTGGTTAACAATTAGTGAAAAAATGAGTATTATAATAAGAAATGGATTTATTCTAATGAGGGACTGGGGATGTGACTCTGATCACCCAGTTTTAGACAAAGAAACTTATCTCTACCGAGATCACGCCTTCTTAGGCCAATCTAGACAAAAGGGGTCCACTTCCACTCAGACCACTCTGATTAGAACAATCGGTTGGAAATCACCTAGGTTAGAATCTCTTTACCTTTTGATCAGACCTAACATTCCCAGTTGGGAGGGGTCAGAACCAGATTGAAGACACTCTGAAATTCAATCTTATTATCAGCCCTATTCCTTAGAGGCTGATTTGACCTAGTAGAGAATGAGGAAATAGGAATGGAAAAAATTCTGGATCTCCCCAATATTCACAATTAGTTAATTGTAATTGTAATTAATGAAATAATCATTTCTCTCACACACATATTCCTTTGTAAAGGGTGTAGGATTCTAGTCTAATTTTGGTTCATTATAGTCTTAAATCTTTATAAAATCAATTTTAATTAAGTTTGATTTTAGTATACATTGGTTGCTTGCAGGAAGAAAATGAATACCCCTGGGGAGAGCTAAAAAAATGAGCCATACTTTGTGTGATCTGGAGGGAAACACTAGTTGAAGGCAGGGGGCAAAGAGTAAATTTATTGAGAAGCTTCCAAGATTTGACCTGAGAACTGTGTGAATCCCTAGCTGCTTTGTGCCACTAGTTAGACAAATTTATACAAGCTGTGGGAGTGTCAGGGATAGTTCATTTTGAGTCTGATTTATGTTTTCTACCTTACTTACTCATTTTTCCCTCTAACCAGGCAAAAATATCTAAGCACAAGAGATTAATTAAATACAGAATTTATCTTTACTTGTGTACCCTTTGTCCTATGTTGTAAAATAATAATACAGGTCATTGGCAATATAAGTGAACTTTGTCATAATTTCTCATAACTATTTCTGTGAGCAAAGATTAGATTGTAATGCTGCATGAGCCCATTATAAGTAATTTTTCCTAAAGTATATCAAATTGCCTCTAAAAATATTAGTTACAACCTTTGCACCCAGCCAGTTTCTCATCAGAATCAATAGATTACTACCATTAATGCTGTCTTAATCTTTGTGTCAAGAGGGTGCTTTCCTTAAAGTTTTTAATCAAAATAACTGGGTTGGAGTCTAATCTATTGGGCTTAGCTCTTCATGTAGCTATAACCCACTAACAAAGTAAATTTAATATTTTTTGTGACTGTAAAGATTGGATTCTTAGCACACTTTGCCTTCTCATAGGAAATTTGAAAGATTAAGTTTAAGCTTACTGTAGAATGTTTTCATCTTTCAACTCATGCAATAGGGAAAAGTCCTAGAAAGATTAGACTATCTTTTAAACACAATTGCCTTCTATTGTGACATCTTTGGGCTTTAAGATAAATGGAACACATTTTGATTGTGGACTTTTACAATGATACGGTTTCACAAATTAAGACATCATTTCCCAGTGAAGGCCTTCATGCAAGTAAGTTGCCCCTCTTGTCTAGGACAACTGAGCATCAGAAGATTCTGACATCCATTTCTAACAAAGATCTCCATAATAACTGACATTTATATAGCACTTTAAGGTTTGCAAAGTTCTTTTCTCACAACAATTCTGTGAGGTAGGTAGTAAGTATAAGGATTATTATCTTTACAACTGTTCAACATAAAATTGTAAGTCCTATTTTCATCTTAAATATTCCTTTATGACATCTCTCTTATACTACCACTTCTCTCTTTTAATACTGCAACTGCTGTGCTGGTGAATCTCTCTGACTCAAATGTCTTCCCACTCAAATCCATCCTCCTTTCAGCTAATCAAATCGATCTTCCTAAAACACAGGTCTGACAATATCTCTACTATCTAATAAACTCTAGTTGGTTACTGTCACCTCTTGAATCAAATATAGCAACCTCTGTTTGACAGTCAAAGTCATTCATAAGCTGGTCTCTTCTTACCTTTCGAGTTTTTGTACACTTTACTCTCCCGCCATGTACAGACATAGGTTTTAGTTATTTGAGGTTTTGGATATAGATAATTAAATGGGAATTTTTGGAGATTTGTGGTATATGGCAGAAAATTGAAGACTATGTGCATATGAAAAGAAAACAAAAAAGTGTCTTGAATGAATAAATACTGTATATTATTTAATCATTTACTAGTATAAATATACCTACATAAATTTATTATAAACAGTTAAATTTGGTTAAAAGTTTCGGTGTGGTAAAGAACTGCGGGTTATACAATCTCTTTGGTAAAGCCTCCTGTTTATCTTACCACCATCCAGATTCTGTCACGTAATTTTCTCCTGCAGTATCTAGTGCTGTTTGTAGAAAAAAATCTGTGAAGTAGTTGCTACACTTGCACCTGCGATTGCAAAGACTCTTCATAGTGTGCAAGATAATAAATCGGGTGGGGAACCTGCAGGTCACATGCGGCCTTAAGGCTGCAGATTGGACCCCCCCCCCCCACTAAACTCTCTTGAATAGAAATGGCAACTGTTTTATGAGTGAATTATGTTGTTTTACTAGCTTTGTGTGTTAAATAAAGATGATCAGAATTACTAAAAAATAAGTTTTGGAGTGAGGCCTAGAGGTATTCATGGTTTTTCACATTCATGGGGGTCCTGCATCCCTAACCCCAAGAATGTTGAGGGACTACTATACTCTATAATCCAGTGACACTGGCCTTTGTACTGTTTCTTGCAAAAAAAAGCACTCCATTTTCCAACTTTGACTTTGAGAGATTTCAATGCCTTTTCCCTCATGCCTGGAATGTTCTCCCTCCTTATTTCTGCTTCCTAGCTTCAGTGGATTCCTTCAGTTTTTTTTCTGTTGTTATTCTGAACATAAAGATTGGTTTCTTAGCGCACAGCTTTCTCATAGGAAATTTGAAAGATTAAAAACAAGTCTATTATAAAATATTTTCACCTTTTAACTTATGTAATAGTGAGAGGTCTTGGGAAGATAAGACTAACTGGGAAAAACTGATGAGACTAACTTTAAAATCCAATTGCCTTTTATTCTGGCATTCTTGGTGCTTTGAGATATGTGGAACATACTTTGATTGTGGAGTCCTACCTTCTGCAAGAAGCTTTTACCAGTCTTTTTAAATCTTAATGCTTCCTTTTAAGAGTACCCCCCAATTTCTCTTGTTTATACAGGGATATTTTTGGTATGTTTTCTGCTTTGTGAGCTCCTTGAGAATATGGGCTATGGTTTTTTTTTTTTTTTGATGGCCGGAGGTGGGGTTTGCCTTTCTTTCTAGCGTTTAGCACAGTGCCTGGGCTAATAGGTGCTTAATAAATGCAGGTTTCCTGTCTGACAGATGAAATTGAAAGGATATAAGTCTTCGTGTGATTATAGACTTAGAGCTGTAAGGATCCTTATAGGTCATCTAGTCCAAGCCACTCATTTTACAGATGCGGAAACTTGACCCCCAAGAGGTTCAGCTACTTGCTTCAAGTCATACAGATAAGAAGTGGAAGAATCAGGATTTGATCTGATGCTCTCAGGTCCAGATAAGAGCTTTTCCCCTTGCTCTGTACTCCTGTCTTCTTTCCTAGCAGGGGGTCTCATACACCCAAGCGCCCAATATGCTTTAATAAGCACGGTAACTTTCCACTTATTTCCACTTGCTGTTATAACGATTAAATTAGTGAATAACATAAATGCTTCAATTATTTTGGTACTGAAGGGACACTGAAATTTATCCTCTGGCCAATCTATAGCAGGAATAAAATCATACTTTGCTGCTCCTGATGTGTAATCAAAATAGAAACATGGTCTAGTACAGAGAGAATATGACTTTCCCTCTTTAACTTACCTCTTGCTATGGCTCAAAACCATTTGTAGGTAAGCCACATAGGACCCTAGTAGTAGGTGAGAGGATTTAACTCCCATTTAAGTTGTTGTCATTCAGTTGTTTTAGTCCTGACTGACTTTTCATGACCCTATTTGTCCACTCCCTGAAGGAATTGTGTCTGACTCTTAGTGGCTCAATTTGAGGTTTTCCCTTGGCAAAGATACTGGAGTGGTTTGTCATTTCCTTTTCCGTCCAATTTTACAGGTGAAGAATCTGAGACAAAAAGGGTTAAGTGACTTGCCCAGGGTCACGCAGCTCGTAAATAAGTGTCTGAGGCCAGATTTGAACCCAGGAAGATGAATCTTCCTGAGTCCAGGCCTGGCACTCTATCCACTGTGCCACCTAACTGCTGTCCCAATTAGGTAGTTAGCTGTAACAGAAGGCTTTGGTTTCCGGCTAGACACCGGAGTAGTGAAGGGAAAATTTGACAGAATTCTCCCTGATGTGAGATGATGTGACAGCTTTGGCTTAAAAAGATGTCTGCCTATCTTTCTGAGGAAAAGGTTCTAGCCTCTGTGCCCTGAAAGACTGAAACCAAGAGGGCTTGACTGGGCCTGAAGAGATATGATGTGAAAGCAGGGACTTGTAGCAGCAAGCACCCTAGTGTACCCAGGATGGCTTGCTAGCACAGGTTTATTTTTAAAGGAGAGCAACTTTAAAGGGATCAGCAATTTATTTTAATTACATTCACTAGTTCAGGGGAAAAGTCAGCACCCTGAACATCAGAGAAAATACAAGCAGAGAAATTACAAGCAGAGAAATTAGCACAGACCAATAGACAAAGCAATATTGCTATATATTTTACATATATCACTGGATCGAGAGAGCCTTCACATCTGAGCAGTCGGGGAGCTCTGAACATATGACTACTGAGAGTCTCGACCAGGAAATTAAAAGATCCTTCTCATAAGCAACTCCCCCCAAAGCAAAATACCAACTCAGAGTATAATATATACTTCTTAGAGTCAGAAGGCATCACAACCCTCATAGCTCAGTGCCTAATTAACTTAGTACCAAAAGGTGTGAAAGCCTTCCTACAAGCAAACCTCCCCCTAAGCAAGCTCCTTCTTAGTCAAGTCCCTCCCCAATGGGCTCTATATGACTCAGGATATATCACAACTGGGCTGAAGCTCAAAACAATAAAATATCCATGACTGAACACGTGTTCACATAGGCCTATTAATGGACAGGAAAGATCTTCCTATTCCACTAACATTACAGGAGCCAAACCCTATGAGCTCAGCAGATACTGGAACACCATCCTACTGAGACCAGAAGGACCAGCAGAACAACTGTCCTCATGAGATGCACAGTGGTCACCAAGAAACTGGTGGAGACTCTGTCCTAAGGCCACCAAGACCTTAGCAGCACCCCGCAGCAGAGACATTATTTGTCAAGACTGGTGAACTGCAAACCCAGTGAGGGCAGCCCCATGACATCATTGATGATGCAACATTGGTGGTATGAATTGCCCTTCCATATGTATTCCCCATAAGTGGGCCTACATGTTTACTCTCCCTTTCGTTTCTGAGCGGATGGGGAATGTTTTGTTGAAAACTTCTCTTCTCACAATACTATTTCATTAAAATCTTTGCTTTGAACTAATTGTCTCCTTCGGCTGACTAAAGAAAAATAAACATGGAGTAATCATTTTGAATGGATGTGGACATACAGGGTATCTTGAATCTGAGGTAGTGATTTTGGGGACCTTGAAGGTTACAGGGTAATGCTATACAATGTAGTGCTACAGGAATTTGTTTTTCTTTATAGAGTACAGATGATATCTTTCTCAAGAATCTACAGTCATATTAAAATTAATTATAATAATGAAATATAATAATGATTAGCACAAGACTTGATGGTGACAAAATACTTTCAGATGCATTATCAAACTTGATGCTTATGACAACCTGTGAAACTGGTTGTGCAAGTACTGTTATTCCTATTTTTAAAAAAATATTTATTTTTAGTTTTCAGCATTCAATTCTATAAGATTTTGAATTCTGAATTTTCTTCCCCTTTCTCTCCTTCCCCCTCCCCAAGATAGCATGCAATCTGGTATTGGTTATACATATACAGTCATATTGAACACATTTCCACATCAGTCATGTTGTAATGAAGAATTAGAGCCAAAGGAAAAAAAAAACATGAGAAAGAATAAACAAAAGAAAAAAAGAGAAAATACTATGTTTCATTCTACATTCAGACTTCATAGTTCTTTCCCAGGATGTGGATAGCCTTTTCTATCATGAGTCTTTTGGAATTGTCTTAGATCCTTGCATTACTGAGAAGAGCTAAATCTATCAAAGCTGGTTGCGGTGTACAATGTTCTCCTGGTTCTGCTCGCTTCACTCAGCATCAGTTCATATAAGTCTTTCCAGGTTTTTCTGAAGTCTGCCTGCTTATCATTTCTTATGGAACAATAGTATTCCATTACAGTTAGTTACCACAACTTGCTCAGTCATTCCCCAATTGATGGACATCCCTTCAATTTCCAATTCTTTGCCACCACAAAAAGAGCTGCCATAAATATTTTGTGCGTGTGGATCCTTTCCCCATTTTTATGGTTTCTTTCTGGTAGAGATTTAGAACAATATGGCTTGGTCAACAGGTATGCACAGTTTCATAACTCTTTGGGCATGGTTCCAAATTGCTCTCCAGAATGGTTGGATCAGCTCAAAGCTCCACCAACAATGCATTAGTGTTCCAATTTTCCCATGTCTTCTCCAACATTTATAATTTTCGTCTTCTATCATGTTAGCCAGTCTGATAGGTGTGATGTAAGACAATCTCAGAGTTGTTTTAATTTGCATTTATCTAGTCAATAGTGATTTAGAGCATTTTTTCATAGAATTATAGATAGCTTTAATTTCTACATTTGAAAACTGCCTGTTCTAGTATTCCTATTTCACAGAGGAGGAAATTGAGGCTCATGGAAATAAAATAATTTTCCCATGTTCATACAAAGTAAAGTGGTAGGGCCAGGATTTGTGCCACAATCTTTTGAATCAGAGGTCAGTGTTCTTTCTATTATGCCATATTAACAACTCCGAAAACATCAAAGTCAAAGAGTATGTTGGGTCTAGTCATCGCATTGAAATTTAATAATTTGTTGTGATATTTTATCTTTGTGGTAGTTTTCATTCAAAGGAATCTCAAATTTCAAATCGCATTGCCAAACTACATTTTACCCAGTGAATCGTTGTGTTTCTTATTTTTGTTATTATTTCATCTTGAGTAAGGAACAAAATTATTCTGTAGCCACAAATAAATAGATAAACAAACAAACAAATAAATGTGACCTTGATTTTTACCTTATTCTCTGTAGTGGTTAAAGGCAGTGGAGTTAATACCAGAAGACCTGAATTTGATAATTGGCTCTGTTGTTAACATTGTGAACTTGGGCAAGCTTGTCCCTTGGGGCCTCAGTTTCTTCCTTTATAAAATATAAAGGTCAGCCTAGATGATCCTTTTTTTTTGAGGGGGGAAGGCAGGGCAATTGGGATTAAGTGACTTGCCCAAGGTCACACAGCTAGTAAGTGTGTCAAGCATCTGAGGCTGGATTTGAACTCAGGTCCTCCTGACTCTAGGGCCAGTGCTCTACTCACTGCGCCACCTAGCTGCCCTGGCCTAGATGATCTTTAAAGTTCTTTCCAGATCTAACTCCTATGATCCCATATGTTTTTTCCTACCATCCTCACAGGGTGGTTATGAGGCAAATGTTTTTAAATAAATCACAAATGGGAATTGTTATAAATTATTGACACTTTGCTGCTGGAAGAGAAGCAACATTGTCCAGTAGAGAGAGTGCTGGCCCAGGAGACGGAGGACCTGGGTTCAAATTCTGATTCTGTCACTAAGAGTGTAAAACAGACAGATCACATCATCTTTCAGTGACCTCATCTGTGGAATGAGAGGGTCCGGAATGGGTTCTGGGAAAAATTTAACTGTGTCACTTCAGGCAAGTCACGCCTTCTTTCTGGGCCTGTTTCATTGTTTTAAAAAATGGGGATAGTATGATTTGTCCCGCCTATCTAAAGGAATTGTTATGGTGGTGATAATGATGCTGATGCTGATAGTAGCCAGCATTTATATAGCACATTAAGGTTTATAAAATATTTTACAAACATTATCTAATTTTATCCTTATAACAACCCTGGGAAGTAGAAATTATTATTAGCCTCATTTTATGGATGAGAAAATTGAAGCAGACAGAGATTATGCGAATTTCCTAGGGTCATAGAGCAAATAAATGTCTGAGCTTGGATTTGAACTCAGGGCTTCCTGACTGCAAGTCCAGTGATCTATCCAATATATAACTCAGATCATATGGGGTGATTTATAGAAAAGGACTTATCCTTTTTCTCTTTGCCCAGCTGCTGTTGGGGATGGGAGAGAAGAGGGAGGGAATGAGGGAAGGACTCAACCTTTTCTTTGAATTTGCATCTTCTTAGGAATTTGTGGAGGTTTGGGAAAGAAACCTTAGATTTTTGCCAAGTGTCCTTCCTCTTCTGGGAGAGAAAATGTCAGCAAAAGAAGAAATGGCATTTAATAACAAGGTTTTTCTTCTCCCTACATTGGTATTAAGAATGTTGATGACTTTTATCACCAAGGAGAAGTATCCAAAAGTGGGACAGGATGCCTCAGGATATAGTGGGTTCCCTGATCATTGACAGTATTGGAACAAAAGCTATATGACCACCTGTAGCAACCATTTGGCTAGCAGCTGCTGTGGGGTGAAAGACCAACACAAGCCCAACAACAAGAATGCTGCCAGCACAGGTTCTTTTGATAGGCTTTACTAAGGAAAGCAATGTTAAGGGGTTAACAATCTTACTTTAGTCCAACATAGACATATAAACTCACTGAGTTTAGGAGGAAAAGCCAGCAACCTGAACTTCAGAGCAAGTACAAACAAATTACAAACATACACAATATAAACAGACCAAGTCACAATTCACAGTTACCAGGAAAGCATCAACATCTGGGTTGATGAGCTGGGAGGCTCTTAGAGCAGCTGCCCAGAGTCCCATGCCAACACTCCTCCAGGAGTGAGAGCCTCAAGCAAATGACTCTGTTCTCTCTTTTTATAGAGTCTTCAGACATCATCAAACATCATCTGAGTGACCAGAACTTAGGCACCTATTATTGGCTCTGGTCTTAGCAACTCCCCTTAGGGCCCTGGGGGTTTCCCACTTCTCTCAAACTAGTAAACTAGTTTGCTAACCAGTTTTGCACCTAGTAAGACTCAATCAAAGACACTTAATTAATTTAGCATTCTAAAACAGTCAAAATAAGTCCCACCTTAATTACCAATACACCACCTTGTAAGGTCTGTTGTAATAATTCTTGTTCAGTCAAGGGTTGGACTCTTTGGCTCCTGAGGTCCCTTCCAGCTCTACAAGTCTGTGGTTCTGCTCATTTCCTCCCTATCTCTAAGCCAATAATACACATGCATAATTCTAGCCTTTGTTTAATCTCTTTTAAGCCCCTTCTCTGCTATCTCACACTCAGCAAACTCTTTAAACTTGAAACACCTGAGCAGCCTTCCAGGCCACCTGAGGGGAACAGAAATTGGACTGGTGATATTGTTGGGATACTGATTTTATCCAGCAGAGATTGTTAAGCAGTAATGTTAATGCCACATGCCATATGGTGTAGCAATAAATTATATTGAATAAGTAAAACCATACCATGGAAAATCACAGGGACTTAGAGGATGTCCTCAGGTTGGAAGTCTGGATGGAATGCTGAAGTGAATGCTCCTAGCTTTAAAGAAAATTTTTATCCTTATCATGGATCAATTTGGAGTCAGAAAACCTAGATTTGAATCCTGACTCTGCCCCATAAATGCCTATATGATCTTGGGCAGGGCATGGTAGGTAGCTTTCTGCTACTAGGTGGCTGAGGCTCATGGATCTCTCGAGTTCAAAAGTTCTGGGCTTCAGTGGACTAAACTAATCCTGTGTGTTTAAGCTAAATTTGACATTAATATGGTGAGCCCCCAGGAATGGGGGCAAGGGCAACCCTGAGCAGAGGAGCAAACTAGCTCAGGTTAGATACATAGCAGGTCAAAGATCCCACATCGATCAGAGTGAGATTGGATCCTTGAGTAGCCCCTACCATTCTAGCCTGAGTGAGATAGGGTGACTGAGTCTGAAAAAATAAGAAGAAAAAGTCATATTGCCTTTTTGTTTCTCCCTCTGTAAAACGAAGGGGCAGGGTTAGGTGGTTTATAAGATCCAGTGCTTAGCATAGTACCTGGCACATAGTAGGTGCTTCATGAAGTCTACTTGACTGAGTGAACTTCCAATTCTAAATCTTACGATCTGATGAACAGTGACTGTAGTTAGGAACACTGATTCAGAAGGAAAGTGTGGTATAGTAGAAAGTCAGCTGGACCAGGAGTCATTGGATCAGATTTAGAGAGAAGAGACTTCAGAAATCGATTTCGACCCCTTCATTTTACAAAGGAAGACTCTAAGACCCAAAGATCTGCTTTGCTATGTCATTTCTCCTGGTGTGATTTTTTACATAACCCTTCACCTTTCTGGATCCTAATTTCCTCAACAATCAAATGAGAGGTTTGAACTAGGTGGTCCCACCCTCACATCCTGTGGTCCTGTCCTTCCTGCTGGGTATAACAGAAATAAATGAGTAGATATTTGCATGGGGAATGTGAGCTTACAAGTTTTGGGGGCAGAAGCCATCTCAGACTTACTTGGTTTGTACAGGGCCTCACACTGTGCCATGCCTGCTGTTCAGTCATGCCCAACTCTTTGTGACCCTATTTGGGGTTTTTTTTTGGCAAAGATAGTGGAGTAGTTTGCCATTTCCTTCTCCAGCTCATTTTACAGATGAGGAAACTGAGGCAAACAGGGTGAAGTGACTTGCCCAGGGTCACATAGCTAAGTGGCTAAGACTGGATTTGAACTTAGAAGATGAGTCTTCCCGATGCCAAGCCCAGCACTCTATCTGCTGCTCCCCCTAGCTGCCCCGGGTCCTACCTAAGAAGACATGTTGCTTTTTGATTGATAGATGTTATTAATTCAAGACTCAGCACCTAATGTGCTAGTCTTAAACATGCCATGTTCAACGGCAGGGGTGGTCTGGCACCTAAGGTAAGCTAAATGACAAAGTGGAGAGACCCTTGGGTCCGGAGTCAGGAAGACCTGAGTTCAAATCCAAACTCAGATACTTATTAGCTGTGTGACCCTGGGCAAGTCACTGAATAGTTGTTTGCCTTAGTTTAATCACCTGTAGAATGAGGATAACAACATCTACCCTGCAAGGTTGTTGTGAGAATCAGATGAGATAATATTTGTAAAGCACTTGGCACCATACTGGCACATAGTGGGCACTTAATTGATGTTTATTAATTTGATTAAAGTAGCTAGTACAATACCCAGCACATAATAGCTACTATGTAAATTCTTATTCTCTTCCCTTCCCTCTTAAACAGACCAGGTTCAACATAGGGACAGTTCTTTCTTTTTATTTTTTAATTTTTAAATTTTTTTTTTGCAGGGGGGGAAGCAGGGCAATTGGGGTTAAGTGACTTGCCCAAGGTCACACAGCTAGTAAGTATATCAAGTGTCTGAGGCTGAATTTGAACTCAGGTCCTCCTGACTCCAGTCCTTTCAAGTCACTCTCTCTTTGCCCATTTTTTAAAATCCATTTAAGAGTTCACTCTGGGAAATCTCTGAACCTAGCTCATGCCTAAATCTCCATAGTAGGGGAGTAGGGTACTTAGCTCTCACATCAACATTCAATGTGAAAATATGTAGTACAGACTTTATTTTGTTCTACTAAAATTAAGAAAATGTGTAAAGGAATCCCAGCATCACATAAAGAGTAAATATAATTCTTCCTTCCTTATAAATCCTAGGGCTCTACCTAATCTCCCAGAGTTAGTTAACAACACCCTGAAGGAGCTCAGCGTTGCTAAATAGCCAGCGATCAGACTGGAGCTGCCTGGGACATCTTCTGTAGTTAGAAGGTTGGATTCTGTAACTTGGGATCCAAAAGCTCTTGTCTCCACCCACATCAGGCACCTGATCAATATACATTTATTAAGTGCCCAGTATGTGCCAGGCACTGTACTAAGAGTTGGGGATACAAAAGAGGCAAAAGACAGTCCCTGCCCTCAGAAAGCTTACAATCTAACAGGGGGAGACAACATGCAAACAAATATATACAGAGTGAGCTAAACAGGAAATAATTAATAGATGGAAGGCACTGCAATTAAGAGGGGCTGGGGAATGCTTCCTTCCCCAGGAAGTTCCCCTGGAAGGAAGGTGAGGTTTTAGCTGGGATTTACCAGAAGCCAGGGAGGTCAGATCGTAGACAGTTTTTGAAGGTTGTTCAGTTGTTTTTCAGTTATATCTGACTCTTCTTGACTCCATTTGGGGTTTTCTTGGGAAAGATACTGGAGTAGTTTGCCATTTCCTTCTCTAGCTCATCTTACAGATGAAGAAATTGAGGCAAACAGGGTTAAGTGACTTGTTCAGGCTCACACAGCTAGTAAATGTCTGAGGCTAGATTTGAACTCAAGTTTTCCTGACTCAAGGGCTGGCATGCTTTCCGCTGCACCACCTATCAGCCTTGTAGAGAGTTTTAAGAAGACCAATATCTCACTCACATGGCATACCGACTTACATTCCAAACACAGACATTCCTTGTTTTGCTGCACTTTGCTTTATTGCACTTCACAGACACTGCATTTTTTCACAAATGGAAGGTTCGTGGCAACCCTGTATTGGGCAAGTCTATTGGCGCCATTTTTCCAACAGCATGTGCTCGCATAGTGTCTCTGTGCCGCATTTTGGTAATTCTTACAATATGTCAGCCTTTTTCGTCACTATTCTATCTGTTATGGTGATCTGTGAGCAGTGATCTTTGATGCTACTGTTGTGATTGTTTTGGGGTGCCAGGAGCTGCACCCATATAAGACAGTGGACTTAACTGCTAAAATTGTGTGCGGCCTGACTACTTCACTGACCCAGTGTTCCCCAGTCTCTCTCCCTCTCCTTGGGCTTCCCTATTCCATGAGACGCAATATTGAAATTAGGCCAGTTAGTAACCCTACAATGGCCTCAAAATGTTCGAGCGAAAGGAAGAGTCAGTCTCTGCCACAAACTTCGTTGTTGTCTTAAGAAATTGGCAGATCTTCAGCAGCCAATACCCTGACCAGGGAGCAGCCAACTTTGAGGTAAGACCCTCCCATCAGCAAAAAAGACTGACTTGCTAAAGGCTCAGGTGACGCTTAGCATTTTTTAGCAATGAAGTATTTTTTAATTAAGGTATGTACATTGTTCTTTTTTAGACATAATACTATTGCACACTTAATAGACTATAGTACAGTATAAACATAACTTTTATATGTACTGGGAAACCAAAACATGTATGATTCTCTTTATTGCAATATTCACTTTATTGTGGTGGTCTGGAACCAAACCCATAATATACCCAAGGTATTCCTGTATGGATGACTTAAAATATCAAAGGTGATATCATAAGCAAATTAAAGGAATAAGGAAGAAATTACCTTTCAGATCTATGGTAAGGACCAAACAAGAGAGAAAGAGAGAGAGAGAGAGAGAGAGAGAGAGAGAATCACAGAAGGTAAAATGGTCAATTTTGATTATATAAAGTTTAAAAGTTCTTGCACAAACATATGTAATGCAGTTAAATTTAGACAGGAAATAAGTTACTGGGAAAAAGCTTTGCAGCAACTTTCTTTATAAAGATCTCCCATGCTTCTGCCTCAAAGTAGCTACCAGAACTGGGAGGAGGGGCTGTTTGCAGGAATAAGTTCTTGCTCTCAGAATGCAGGTCAGCTCTTAGCTTGGCTGCTCTCTGGTCTGTCTTCTGACAGGGGAAAACAAGAACAACAAAAAGGATAGAAAGGCAAAGGCAGATCCTACCACTGACCTCCTTTTTTATAGGCCTAGTATAAAAAAAGGGGCTCAGACCAACAACAGTTGGAATTAATCAATTCAGCCCTAATAGATGAGACATCAAATGCTCAAACAAAGGCTTTAGAACTTTAGGTTCATCAGGAAATCGGTCTATCAATATTCCACACAAGCATGGTGTAATCTGTCAGCAACAACAGCAACAAAAAGAAAAATGAGGATAAAACTAAGCTCTTAAATAGGGAAATAAAAGATCTCCCTGTCCTAGGTAGGAAGTTATTATAGCTGAAAAAAATCCCTGAAAAAATAAAAAAGGACGTATTTTAGGGTTTTGAGAGGAGGAATGAATGACTATGAAGGTGATCGAGGTATATAAAGGAGCACAAGAAAAAATGATTCCTGTGTAAAATGAGGGTTTTATTTTATTTATTAAATTTTATTTAAGAATGTCAACATTAATTAGTAAATTCATAATTTAATAAATCAAAATTATAAACATTATAGTATTTACAATGAATATATTATTATAATCAATATAATCTTATCACAAACATAAACAATAAATTATTAAATTTATTAAAATAAACAACAAATGATTTGTTATTAGTTTATTGTATTGATGCTGTTTAGGGTTACTGGGAACCCTGATATATCAGAGTACAGGGGGATCTGCCTGGAATGAATTCAGGAACTCAAACCTTCTTCCAGTCAAATGACAAGTTTTATTGTAATGCCAATAGGAGTGGGCAAGGTTCTTAGTGAACCTGCAACTTAATTGGGGTAAGACTGATGCTTATATATATATAAAAAAAAAAAACCACGACAGTGTAAGGATCAGGATAGGATTGAGGAGTGGTAAGTAGTTGGGTGAGCCAGGAATGACACTGAAAGCACTGTTAAGTAAGCTAATTAAGTGATCTAGGTGGGCTGGGGTAGGCCAGAAGCCTTGGGTGGAGGTGCCAGTGATCTGGGCTACTGAAAGGTATGGGAAAATTCAGGAACTGGGTTGCTTTCAAAAACATGTTTTTTTCCTTTTAGGGGTCCAGGTCCCATCACCGCATCATTATATTTTATTATTTATATATTTCTCTTTATTTATTAAAAACGAATGGGTTTAATTCAATTGCTCCTTATGGATGTGAGGATTAAAGAAATGTTTTGAGCTTTGTAAGAGTTGCCCACCATTGTGCTATGTGTTGAGTAAGTCGGCACTGAACCTCCAGAAGAATAAATAATGTAGGGAAGGATATGTGTAATGTAGAAAGAACACTAGACTTAGAGACAGAAGACAAGGATTCCAGTTCTAGCTTTGTTAATTACTACCCATATGATCTTGGGCAAATCATTAGGACTCACTCAGAGTGTTTCTCAATAGCCATGTAGTGTTGGCCTTGGAATTTCCCTCCTTAACCTATAGAGAATGCATGTCTGCTTAAGGCAGTACCACACCCAATATGTTACAGTTGCTCATTTGGCTGACTTCTTGGGGCAGTTAAAATTCCCCATAGTCTGAGGACACTCATCTAGGTAGAATAGACACTGGTCTACTTGGAATGAAGAATGAGGACAATCCAGTCCTCTGCAATAGCCCATAAAACCCGACTCTTGTCTCAAGTGGAGTCTTTGGTTTGAACACAAGCATCCTCTTGCTTTTTTCTACACTGCTTCCCCCTCTGCCCCCATGCTTGCCCAGTAAGACTAAGCTGGAGGTGGAGGGGGAGGCATACATTCTATCTTCCCATTCTACCTCTCCCCTTTGCTTCCAAACCTGCCAGTGTTCAAATCAGAATCCCTCCCAAAGTTTACTTTCCTGTAAAATGGGAAGAATAAAGCCTGTCCTACAGGGCTGTTATGAAAATCAAAGGAGATAAAGTACGAGAAAAAACTTGACAAACTATAGAGTGGTCTCGTTATTACTGGAAGAATATTTTTCTAGTAATTAAATTATTAAAATATCTATACATTGACGAACAGAATTTATTGGACAATTGTTATTTGTATTATAGAAAAGTTTACTATCAAAGAAGCATCATCTTAAACCTGCACTACTGGTCAACTTGAATTTTAAGTGGCTACTATCTACAAGAGACACTGCATTAAGCGGTTATCCTAAGATGTGTTTTCTTGATGTTAAATGTTTTTACATTTTTACATTTACAATCTTACTAATGTTATTAATGACCTTTTACATTGAAGTCATTTCCCAAAGAGTACTCTCATAAAACCCTTCCTTATAACAAAGAAATTTGAAATTCCAATTTTGACAACACTTATGCCCATAAATTAAGTGCCTCAAAGCACAGGCTAACCCAAGCAGAAAGCACCATGAGTGAATCCTTCTCTTCACCCAAACAATAAGAAGAAACATGATCTTTTATCTAACTTTTCACACGCTAATAGAAGTTGCTTGAAGCAGCTGCCAGAAAACACAAGAGACATCGATATTAATTGTAACTTTGCTGCAGACAAAGGGAGGAGGTTTTCTGGGTGTGTGAGGAGCTGACTATTCAAACTCAATTAACATTAGGGAGAATCATGTTGCTAATCCCTCATGCATTGCGAAAGTAATGTGCCCCCGGATGTCACTGTTGCTTGCAGATGTAGAGAAATGAACTTGTCAGTTTAAAATAAAAAAAAAAGAAAAAGGAACTAAACAAAGCCAGACTGCAAAGGAAAGACAATTAATTGACGGCTGCATCGAATGCTTGGCACACGTCCCAAGTTCACGCCATTGAAAATTTTCTGCTCTACTAATTTTCTTCATTGTTCTCCACGCTAATGACCAATATCATCCATGATGGACCTTGGTACTGAAAATTATTTATATGAGCATTTTCACTTGAAAGACAATCTCTCGGTGTTTTGTCATGAAGGCACTTCAGGATGAAGCCCTTGGTGGCATATTCTTTGTGCGGTAACTGAGAATAAGTGATCACTGAACAGGGTATGCAATATTGCCCCAGAGATATTAATGTTGATTTTAATTTGCTTCAAGGTGGAGGGTGGAACTTAATCCAGGCTCAAGCAAAGAAATTTCCTTGAGTTTCTTTGACAGGTTTGGTTGATAATCTCTGAGTTGTGATTTCATAGGTCAATACTTTCTAGGTTTCAGATGTAGAGTAAGAAAAACAAGGCTATCCCTAGAGAAATGCAGGGCCCAGGGCAAACAGCACCCTGTGCCAGCCCCACCGGTAATATTTTTTGTAGTTGAATTCTAGTTAGAGTGAATTTGAAGGGCAACCTTGAAGCTGACTAAAAGCCAACATGCAACCTATTTGGAAGAAAGCTAGGCAGATCACTATTGCCAGACAGCCAGATCCAGACCCACAGGCAGCTTGGTGGTACAGCTAGTAAGAGCACCAGTTTGAGTCGAGAGAGGCCTGAGTTCAATTCCCACCACAGATGTTAGCTGTGTGACTTTGGGGCAAGTCACTTATAGTGTTTCTCAGCCTCAATTTCCTCATCTCTAAAATGGAGATAATAAAAGCAACTCCCTTCTAACTTTATTGACATGATGAAATGAGATAACATATGTGAAGTACTTTACAGATAGATTTTATTATGTGTATATATGTTTATCCATATGCATGTGTGTGTATCCATATGCATATACATCAGCCCTCCCTCACTCAAATCAAAGTTAACTGCAAGTCATGTCATCACTTCCCTGATGTCTGGGTTCTCTTCGAGAACAAAGGACAAACACAACAACATATACATATATATGCATATACAAATATATATGTATGTATATATATATATTCTGATTTCTGAAATTAGTCCTAGTCTAAAAATAGCTCTGAGACATTTTTTTCCTTTTAACTACAGCTGTATCACCCCTATTAAAACAAACCATGGGTGAGTCTAAAAGGAATCCATTAAATTATTCCTCGGCTAACCAGCTCTAACATGAACTGAGCAGAACTTAGTCCCAGGGTACTGGCAGGGGAGGGGCATATTTTATCCTCACTGCCACAGGCGTCACAGGTTTCTATCAGCTAGTGGCTACGTGTGGGGCCACTACCTCTAGGCTAAAATTAGTTTTCTCCTTGAATTTCTTCATCCTGGTTATTAGGAAGCCATTTCTCCTTATATTTTAAACGGCTCAAGAGGAAGATCTGTGTCATATCTCTCTTTGTATCTTTAGTGCCAACAACAGTGTCTGGCTTAGACACTTGATGAACTTTTTTGGGGGGGGGAGTGGAATGAAATAACAGACTGCCTTCAATATTTCTGCCATCACCAACCCTCTTTGAAGCATTCTTCATTGGCTGTTCAGTCTTCCCACAGAAAGCCCAGTGACCTTTGACATACATTCTGAGTCACACATAGCTGTATGAATTACCTTATTGTGTGAATTCGTTTAATCAGATCCAGTTTCATCCAAATGCTTTTTGAGGTTGTTCAGTCATTTTAGTTGTGTCCAACTCTTTGTGACCCCCTTTGGTGTTTTCTTGGCAAAGATACTGCAGTGGTTTGACATTTCCTTCTCCAGCTCATTTTACAGATGAAGAACTGATGCAAACGGGGTTGTATGGGACAGAATTTTTAAATAATAGGAGAGACATCTTTAAGAGAAACAAAGTAAATTTATTATACAAACCTTGCAAGACTTGGGCACACCTCCATAAGGGAGGAGGCAAGGTAAAAGAGAACCTGCCTTAATTTATAGTCTTAATGAAAAAGATTCCCACTCTCCTCTATCCCTTCTCACCATTGGCTGAGAGGCGGGCTTCCAATCTAGGCACAAAAACTACACAGAGGACCAAGATTGATCCGGTTCGTTCAGGTTTTTCCCTATCAGAACTCAACTGCCAAGGTGGCGTCTGAAAGTCTAGGAGGAGAAATGGGATGGGGGAAGGAGAGACCCTTCCTGGAGCAGAGAACAAATAGCTCACAGGAAGTTCATTATCTTCTAATATCTGAGAGAGAGAGGGGAAAGGGCATGCCTTCCCAAAATTACAAGGCCAAATCCCAGAACCTCTCCATTAGACATACCCTGTGAGGTCTTCACAATTATCCAACCCACACAGGGTTAAGTGACTTGCCCAGGGTTACACAGCTATTACGTATCTGAGGTTGGATTTGAACTCATGAAGATGGGTCTCCATGATTCTAAGCCCAGTAGTCTATCAAATGTGCCACTTAGCTGCCCAACCCAAATACTTAGATAAGTCTATTTGCTGGGGTAGAATGGGAGTTTGGATTTATTGTAAGGTGATTTTGGAGTATAGATCACTTCATTAGGTAGGGAAGGCCTAATTGAAGGTCTGCAGTGTGAGATTTGAGGAAACAGGAAAGTACAAGGGAACCTGGGGAAAGGAGAAACAAGAGGACCAGGAAGAGATAGAAGGAGAGGCTGTAGGCTGCTGCCAAAGATAAACTTCAGCTATTTGTAAATTTTCCTCGGGGCATGTTGAATTAAGATCAGTGAGGAGGTCAAATAGCCTTTATATTCATTAGTCTCCCTTGGGAGGTAAAGACACTTTGTAGGACTTCTATAAATCAATATTTCCTATTGAGCACAGATTTGCACCATTTGAGGAGCTCAGATTAGCAAGATTCAGATTTTTAGGTCCTTTATTGCATGACTTTCGGGCAAGAGATCTTGGAGGACCTCTGCTTCTTCCTCCAACAAACACTTGTTGAGTGGTGTCTTTGTGACCCCATCTGGAGTTTTTTGTTGAAGATGCTAGAGTGGTTTGCCATTTCTAGCTCATTTTACAGATGAGGAACCTGAGGCAACCATGATTGAGTGACTTTCCCAGGGTCATACAGATTGTAATTGTCTGAGGCTGGATTTGATCTCAGATCTTCCTGACTCCAGTCCCTGCAGTCTTTTCACTGAGCCACCTAGCTGCCCAATAAGCACACTGTTAAGGAAATCTTAGAATCATATTCTTAGATGGATCAACATATTAATTATGGTGGGGTGACCCATCTTAGATGGATCACAGAGATAGAGCTGGAAATGACCTCAAAGGACTTCTATTTCCACTCCCTCCTCCAACCCCCATTTTATAAATAAGGAAACTGAGGCCCAGGGAAGTCTTTTCCAAGGTCACACAGGTACTGATCATTAGAAGTAGGATTTGAACCTACACCCCTTGACTCCAAATTTTCCTCTGGGAGACCAGCGTTGAACTCTTGAATCTTCTTTTCAGGGATTATGTTAACCCCAAGGCAACCCATCCTTGGTATCTCTAGTATCTCAAAATACCCATTTTCAGGATCTCTAGTCTCCGACCTATGCTCAGAAAAGAAAATGGAAGGACAGGAAAGTATCTAGAAATTGGAAGTCCTGAAACTTCACTCTCAGGCTTGCCTAGGCAAGAATAAGTTGCTGGTCATTGGTTCACTTGTAAGTCACTATTTTCAGCTTATAGCAGTAAGGCAAGATTCATGACCTCAGAGATGATCATGAACATGCCTGAATGGTTTGGAATCGCAAAGTATAAGAAATTCTCTAGATAGAAGGCAAAGGAAGTATAGCATTTATTTAGACATGAGAGAATCCAATCCTAGGACCAGTAATTCCAATTCCATAGAGTAGCAATTATATTCCAAAACCACTAAGCCCACCTCAATGTAGCAACAAGGAAATTATAACAAAGTATTATAGCAAGGAACCAAGTCATCCTGTAAACCACCCCCCCCCCCCCCACCCCTAGGGCCTTCCCGTAAACAATCACTCAGGAATGCTAATTCTCCACTCAGCACTCTCTCCTGCAGCTCTGCTGACTCCAAGTTCCTTGATCTCTGCAACTCTCCCTCGTTTTGCACTCTCTGCTCTGCATTCTCTCTTGATGCTGGCTCTCCCTCAGTGTCTGCTGCCTAGGTGTCTTCTTGATGTCGGCTTCTGAATCCTGCCACTCTCCATTCTGCTGCTCCCAGTTCTGGGCTCTCTTTTTATACAGTCCTAGCCTTCATCTGATTGCCTAGAACTCAGGACACATACCATTGGCTCTGGTCTTAGCAACTCCCCTTAGGGCCCTGAGTGCTTCACACCCACAACTAGGCTTAGCATCTAGTAAGCAGAGGCTTTAGGCCTATTTACAAACAAAGACATAATTAGGCTTTCCCACCTAGGCCCACCTGAGGCCTACTGAATGGATGGGGAAGATCTTGATCACAACAATATTACACAGCTTCTTCTGCTGGAAGTGGGACTTGAAAAGGAAGGAGAATCTTTTCTCCTTTTACTGAATTGCACTCTGATCCAAGGTACAGAAATTGTGGGAAGAGGCCAGCAGTGTGCTTTCGCAATTGGCACTCCAAAAAGGCAAGACACTTTTAAGTCTAATCTGCATTATTCACATTTTTTTCCCATTACTTTCTCAAGTCTAGAAATCAACAAACCAGTAAATCCAACCCTTATTGGTGGCATTTGCTGATTTCTGAGGTGTAAATGCTCACCCTGAAAATTTAATAATCAGCTCTAGCAGCTGGCTGTAGCCTACCTCTGGAAGACAGCAAAGAGGTCCTTTTCGTATTTTTGTAAAGAATGCCCTTGATACATGTCCTTCAATCTCACAGAAATTTTATAAAGATACAAAAGTAGGTATATAGATCAGACCTTATTGAGGCCATCTCAATTGCCATTTGGAGACATAATGTTGTCTATGATTCCTCACCCTTCATTTTTTTGGGGAACACCATCCTTCCAGGTCCCCCAGGATCCCAAATTAGGTATCATCCTTGACTCCTCACTCCACCATAATTAATATGTTGCTAAAACTTTTCGATTTCACCTCTGCAACATCTCTCCAATACACCTCCTTTTCTCCTCAGACACTGAGATCACTATGGTGCTGGCCCTTATCATGCCCTGCATAAACTATCTCCTTCCTATCTTTCTAGTCCTTCTTACACCTTACTCTCTGTCATGGACTCTTTAATCCAGTGACACTGGAGCCTCCTTGCTGTTCCTCAAACAAGACCCTCCCTCTCTTGGCTGCCACCATTTTCTCTGGCTGTCCTCCATGCCTGGAATGCTCTGTCATCTTCACCTACTGGCCTCCCTTAAATCTCAGCTAAAATCCCATCTTCTGCAAGCCTTCCCCAACCCCTTCTTAACTCTAATGCTTTCTTTCTTTTATCCTGTATTTAGCTTGTTTTTCTTGTTATCTCCCCCATTAGACTGTGAGCTCCTTGAAGGGAAGGGTTATCTTTTGTCTCTTTCTGCATCCCCAACATTTAGCACAGTGCCTGTCATATAGTAGATACTTAATAAATGTTTATTGACTGATCCACTTTTGGTATCTTCCCCTCCATGAAATATCTTATAAAATGATCTCTCAGTGTTTCAAGATTGTGTTAGTTTGAGAATGGATTTTTTCCTTGTAGGCTTGATCTGCTTCAGTTGCTCTTCTAGTCTATTTCATTATAAAGGTACAAATACAGTCATTGATGATGGCAGCCACTATCCTTGATGATAAAAATAGGCTGATTGGTGGCTCACAGCCCTCAGTCAACATCCAAAGAATCACGGCGGCATCTACTCCAATTCTTAATTCCTCTGGTTGATCTGTCATTTTAATCTCACTTTCCTCATGTCCTTCCAGGGTCTTCCGAAAGACAACGATGTCGTTTAGCTATACCAACACTTGCAGGTAGTTTATATCTCCAACTATTTTCTCTAGCATCCTTTGGAAGGTAGCAGGTACTCCAAAGACACCTTGGGTCATGTTTTTAAATAGGTGGAATCCAGTTGGACCTATGAATGCTTTCATATCCTTATCTTCCTCCACCATAGGAAGCTGGTAGTAGTGGCTTTGCAAGTCCAAAACAGGAAACCTAACAGATAAACCAGCACATCTTGAGGTCTTAGCATTATGCACTGGTTCACTTTGGTTCCTTTGGTCAAAGTCTGATAATTTACATATACATACATCTTTCCATTCTTTGGAAACATCACTCTGGGTGATGCAGATGGGCTATTAGGCCTTGTGATGGTATCATTAACCAACAAACTCTTGAGATGTTTGTTCTGTGAGGTCACATATCACAAAGGAATTTTCCTAGATCTTTCCCAGATTGATCAGGAATTGGTAAGCTGAACCTAGGTGGCATAGTGGTTAGAGCACTGGGCCTGGAATCAGGAGGACCTGAGTTCAAATGTGGCCTCAGACACTTACTAGTTGTATGATCCTGAGCAAGTCACTTAAGCCTGTTTTGCCTCAGTTTTCTCAACTGTAAAGTGGAGATGAGTACCTACCTCTCAGAGTTGTTTTGAGGACCAAGCGTTTACACATTATAGGTGCTACATGAATGTTAGTGATGATGACGATGACGATGAGTTTCTCCTCAGGCACTTTCTGTGTCCTATTCATTAAGTGAGACCAAACCTACCTTATTGTTGGGCTGCCTCCTCAACCATTCTTTCCTCTGGAATTGGGCAAGCCTCAAAGTCAGATTTCTCTGTATCCTTTTAAGAGGTTCAAGGGCCAATGCATGTCAATGATATTCACTATCATTACTTGAGTCTGCCCTCCCAATTACTTCTGCTTAGGCTACATAAATGGTCAAAGCACTCAAAATTCAGTCTCATCTTATTTGTGGTATTCTCCCAATGTCTTGAATAAGCTGGAATTGGTTCTAATTGGAGCTGAAATTCCATTTATTCCTATTTCATCTGGACACACCAGAGCTAAGACATCCATTCCATGGTTGACACTAGTGATTTCTTCAGAAGATTCCAAAGTCACATGAATATATGAATAGTTTTTGTGGACATCTTCACTGTAGCTATAATAGAATGTAGCTCTGACTCTCGGTTTTCCCCTTGTAGTGATGTTTGTGTGTCAGGCCGGCTTGGCCTCCATTCTTTTGTTATATTACCTTTCTAGATAGAATGGTTTTTTCCCCCCTGTCATCCCATCTATTATCAGATTTTCTAAGGGCTTTAACCATTGAATCTATAACAGCAGTGTGATCTTTTTGCCTTGTTTCCAAGGCATCCATGCATGAAAGGAGCCCTAGGTCTAGATGAGCTGTCTTCTCTTGATGCGTTTGTGCTCACACTTCACTTGCATACCAATGTCTATTAAATTTATGAAATATGATGGAGGCTGCTTCATGTCAGTGTTAACTAGACACCATTTTAGTTCCAGGTTGTATCATTATGCAATTCAACTTCACCTTCTGCGTCTGGCTTTCTAGCTCCTCTCTGTAGTAATCTCTTTAATCAGTCATTCATTTGACCTTCAAACTTGGTGAGTTCTTCTCTTTTGTACTGAATAGTAGTTTTGACAAAGGACTCATATGCTTACCCAGTGTCCCACTGATACAATTTTTTTTCTTTTTTTGTTTTTATAAGCAGGTTTGCTAATTGAGTTGAGGCTGAAAGCTGACCTTATGAGTCATTCCATTAACCCGCTCATCTTTTCTAACTCATATGCCTGACTTGTTTGTCCAAAACTCCTATGTTTATTTCCCAGAGAAACATGGTACTTCCTCAGAGAAAGTCCTTATTTTAGGCTTAATATATCTCTCTTCAATGATATATCTAGTTTTGTTCTTGTTTGGCCCTCTCTAGATAAAAAATTGTTTTGGCAGAGAGAATATGGAATTAGCCTTATTCATAGAGGAAGTGTGTGATTCAGAAGGCAAAAATCTTACCTCAGTAGTCTTTATGGGTTAATCTCCTAGAGTAGATCTAATTCGCACCTCAACTGCTGTGTCGCAAGTTTTTATAGAATTCCTCCACTTCCAATGGTGGATTAAAAACCAATTTCCAGGTATTGTTCCCTATCTGCATTTTGCCAGGTATTTTTAGGTATTCAAATGAGCCTGGTAAGCCACAGGGCACATCTTTAATGCATTCTTCAGTCCTCGTTTTAACATAAACTATTTTACAATCCTCCAACTCTTTTCCTCTGTTCAACATTTTTGTAATAATCTCATCATACTCAGAGTCTATTCCAGATATTAAAAATCCCCTATGAAATCAATGCCCAGAAAATGAAAATATATTTCACATGCAACATGCACATTTTTATAATATTTATCTATAATGATAGTATCTGATGTATGATAGAATGAAAGTGAACTATTCATTCAGTCTCATACCATAAGCAGGGGTGTGTTGGAACCAGCTTGAATCAGTTTGTAAGGAGCAATTGCTGCATGTTCAGTATAAACATTTACATATTGAAAATCAGCAAGTACTCCAAATTGGGGCCTTATTTATTTTTATTGTCTAGATTTAAGAAAGGGATGGGGAAAAAGTTAATGATGTGATTAAATTTAAAAGTATGCCTTACATATTTTTTTTTCCTGGAGAGTTAAACATTTACCAATATATCGCTGAACACAAGGACATTATAGAGCCGTGCTTTAAACAAGTGACACACAGCAAAAACAGTAAAACAGCCATGCAGATTAGTATCAATACTAATTAACAATCACTAATTATTAGCAGCATCAATTATAAGAAAATGATCAATGAGGCAAAATAACAAAGTAAAATATTTAACAATAGTATATTCCACTTGCATATCACAAATGAGAAAGAAATCCAGAAAAACGCAAAATTGGAATAAAAAAGAATTCAATTCGATAGTGACAAACTTCCTCAAAAACAGCCTATGCAGGACTAGTTTCAATCCTAAATTCAAAATGAATTAACTTATGATACAAAAAAAAATATTGCAGAAAATATTGAAATTCTTGTAAGGTAGATATATAGTGATAACATAAGAAATTCTGTTTCATTGCTTCAGTTTCCACATACCCCTATAGGTTTTTTGGGGAGCATGGGATAATGTCCTCAAAATAAGTTTTGTGGGGGTTGGATTCTAATAATGGATATAACAAGATTTAAAAGTAGTTTCCTAACCCTAAGTTAGATAGTTATCCAGGTCTAAGATCTTAGAATTAGCATCAAGCATAGTGAATTAAAAATAGAATGGCCAGTTTTAGCTTGGGAGCATTTCTCTGTTGTTTTCTAGATCTTCCTGATTATTGATAGACTTGGTTACTTATAAAATATAGACTGCCCTTGATCTGAGAGAGGCTTGCTAGCCAACGCACCTTAGTATATGGGAGCAGTGAGCATGCCGGTAGATAACCTTAAAGAGCGAAAGTCATCTGATATCTTCTGATATCAAGGATGGCATCAGAGAACAGTTTGGGAACTAAGAGATCAGGAGATGCATGGAAGAGGCAGTGTAGCCCATTGCAGAAAGTGGAGAGAACATAATATCCAGGAAAGAGAGGTGCGATGGTGTCACCAGAGGAAGTCAGCAGCCCTGCAACACTGTAGTAGACGTGATTTGCCCATTACATGGGCTCTCTGGCCACCTGGGTTCGTGATATGCAAACATCCACACATACTCCTTAGCCACATGTGTTCTTTACTGACTGGTAAAAATAAACATCTGGGTGGAATTGTGAGCTTTGGCTTTGAGTTGGTCCTAATTCACAGAATCCCCCAAATCTTTTGTGGGCCCATTTGTGAGGGGTGCCTCAGCTGTGATGAAAAATAAATAGTTTTCAAGCATAAAGAGACTCCTTCCAGAGCTTTAACTAGAGTGTGGAGGCCATGTCTTTGCTCTAGAGTAGAGATTTGCCCAAGGACAGGAAATTTGCCCAACAGTGAGAAATTTGAAATGTTCACTGATAGCATTTGTTCCTCTAAAGAAGAAGGCAGAATAGAGTCTGGTGTACAGGTAGGAGTGGAGCTTTGGACACCCGGAGCAAGTGACAGGTTCCTATTATGGGAGCCTTTCAACTGTCTCCCTAGTTTCTTGGGTGAGGAGAAAGAAAAGCCAGGGGATCCAGCAGGTGGAACTCAAGCTTTGGCCTTGCCTAGTGCGATATAGGCCTGGTCTTGGCTCAGACAGCTCTCAAGGCCAGTAGTAGTGGTTCTTCTGGTGCTATCACACAGCCTTTCTTATGGCTTTGGGATAATAGATAGTCCAGGAACCAGTGCTGGGCCAAGGAAAAGACTTGCTGATGATTGGCTCATGAAGTTAAGGAAACCCTTCAGGAGAGGCAAGGCAGGGGAAAGTAGACAAGTCTCTGCTTCTCCTTCTGGGGATTCCTTTGCCTCATTTATCCAGAAATCTTTCCTTATTCCTAAAACTTAGCCCTATCTAGCTTCTCAAACTTTTCTTCTGATGCTGGTCAACCAGACCTGGTTGAATGTTTTGGAGTGCTCTGTGAGGTGAGGGGAGGGCGCATCAGGGCCCCTGGCTCTGGGTGCCTTAGGGAGGGGGAAATAACATCTCAGGTCTATAAGTGATCTTTCAAATCTCAACATAGTCCACAAGGAGAGAGAGATGGTGGGAGTGGGACATTTAAAACACATAAATGCAAGGGAGCCATGCTGGGGAGGCATCCCCAGGAACTTTTCTTTCCTTGACAGCTTTGCTCTTCCAAAGCCCTAGAACTTTCCCAAGATGTGGATCCCAGCACAAGTGGCTGAACGTTGGACTGAAATGCCGCTGGAAGGACAAAGAGGCCCTTCCTCCCTGCTCAGCAGCTTGTCCCAAGTTATGACATCAGGAGCTGCTGTCCAGGAAGGGCTAGTGCTTCATGCCCTCAAAGGAGGTCAAATTTCTGGAATTAGGACACTTGGCTGCTAGTGCCCAAGTTTAATCCAAGGTCCTTTACAGCTCTAACAGGCGCTTGTGAAATTTGTACTTCATTTGATGATTTCTCAGTTCCGTCTCAATTTTAATAAGATGTGAATGGATTGTAGTCTTGGGCAATCACTTCCTTTTTTCTGGAGTCTCTGTTTCTTTCTCTGTAAAATGAAGGAGTCATACTGGGTAATACTTAATGTCCTTTCTATCTCTGACATCCCTTCTAAAGTATTTTGTTGTGTAGGAGAGGCATTCATTTAAGCCATGGGTATGTTAGTAAATGTCTAACAACCAGTTCTCTTCCCCCATTTTGCATGACACTTTTTAGTTTAATTTGCATTCTTTCCATCACTTTCTTGTCTAGAAATCAACAAAGAAATAAACCAAGCACTAATTCAAGGAATTTGCCATTTTCTTTGGTATAGATGCTAAAAATGAAAAACTTAATAATTGGTTCTTGCTTGCTCCATCATACCCCTACTTTTAAGTGCTCTTTTAGTTCCCCACCACAAGCTATTTATTTATTTGGGTGGAGTTACCACTACATTCCCCAAGGCTTCTTGGATGCAGGTGAAGGAACAGCTGATCTTAGCACATAGTTAATAGAATTGATAGCTACCAAACTAGCTCTCTGATAGCTCTCTGTCTGTCTGTGACTTTGTGTCTGTCTGTCACTGTCAGTCTCTCTGTCTCTGTCTCTCTGTCTGTCTGTCTGTCTCTCTCTGTCTGTCTTTCTATCTCTCTCTCTAGCAGCCTCTCTAGCAGTGGCATCATGGTGTCCCAGGGTCTCTATCTATCCCTTTCCCTTCCCCACCTTAACTGAAAGGTAAATTTCATGCTGTTTTGCCATAGTGATAGTTGCCCCAGTTGCAAAAAAGTCATGGTTATGGTTATGACTCTTTCTTTAATATACTGCCTTCCTGTATCTGAGGTTTGACTCAGGCAATATGTCACTGACTCTGCAAGACTGGTCTCAGTTCTAATTCCTGACATCTTATGGAGTGTTATTAGATTCAAGTTCTGCTCTTCTGCATTTCTTGGCCTTTTTGAATTGTTAATAGTGAAATAGATGCACTCAGAATGAGATAAACCCTTTTAATTTCATTAAATCTAAAAATAAAAACGTATCTGTGACTCATCCCTCTTTTTTTTTTCCATTTAGTGCTTATGGCTGGCTTCTGTGCTCCTGACCACAGAGAAAGACTTAGGTTGGCTGGAAAGTTAAAATACTGCAATTTGGTGCCAGACCCTACTTCTGCCTTGCTTTATGGCCTTCTATCATTCCATCAACTTTTCCTTGCCAGAGTTACAAAATGAGGAGAATGCTAAGAGAATGTGCTCTCCAAAATGGTTGGATCAGTTAAAAAAACCAAAAACCAAAAAACAAAACAATGGACAATGTAGGCAAAACTAAAGATTCAATGTATTTTAACAGTACCTTTCCTTATTTGCCATTTGAATTTATGTCACATTCAAATGCCTAAGTTCTCATCACCCTTCCCTTGATTAACACAAGCATTTATTTTAATTCTTTGCTAGTCTCTCGGATTTGTCTTTGATCTGCCTTTGCAGCTTTGGACAGCTATGCTTGTCTTCCTGAAACACTTCTTTCAGGATAGCATGGCACAGTAACTAGTCTCTTGGATTCCTGTCTTTGTCCTGACTTTCCAACTTTGGACAGCTATGCTTGTCTTCCTGAAACAGTTCTTTCAGGATAGCATGGCACAGTAGGAAGTAGAGGCCTGCTGATCCAGAGATCTGTCTTCTATGTCTGATCCTGCTTCTAATTGGGTAGAACACAATTTCTTTGCCTGCAGAGTGAGGAAATTTGCCTAGTCAAATTATGGTCTGGGGATCCCTCAGGATGCCTGGGGCTCTTTCAGGGGGATCTGCAAGGTCAAAACTATTTTTACAATACTACGGTGTTTAAATTTCTTATACAATAAATATTGTTAGATATAACCTACATTTTAAAAAAAAAGCTCTCAGAAGGGCAGCCTCAATAATTTTAAGAGTGTTAAGAGTGTGAAGGAGTCCTGAGACCAAAAAGTTTGAGAATCACTAGACTAGAAAATCTGTTGTGCACTGTGGAAGTCTAAAACTTTCTGCTACCTTTCTGTTAAAGAGAGATATTACTTCTTTTGTATATCTTACGGGGGCCTGCAAAAATCCTGTCCTCCTCCCCTCCCATTTTCCATAAGAGCAAGGCAAATACCTTAATTTGGGGGTGGGGAACCTGTGGCCTTAATGCCACATGTGGTCCTCTAGGTCCTCAAGTGCTGCCCTTTGACTGAATCCAAACTTCACAGAACAAATCCCCCTAATAAAAGGATTTGTTCTATAAAACTTGGACTCAGTTAAAAGCTGCACCCAAGGACCTAGAAGGCCACATGTGGCCTCAAGGCTACAGGTTCCCACCCCAGCAATAATTCAAGACTGTCCATCCATCAGTCCCATATTTTATAGAGCTTAATTTCCCATTGCTCCCTAACATGAATTCCCATCTTTAAACAAGGTGAGCTACCCATTGTTCTCTTCACATGAGAGAACACTCTCACCTTTAAGCCTGGACTCCTACTATTCACCGACTTCTCATTGTCCTTCAAACATAACATGTATATTCTTGTTTCTATTTCTTGTACATATAGGTCCATGTCCTTATTTGCCCTCTCTCTTCTCCTCCTTCTCCCCAAATCCTACTTAGCCTTCAGGGACATGGCCAAGTCCAACTACATTCATGAAGCTTTCCTAGAGAACTTATACTGGTGAGGACATGCTGTTCTTTTCTCTTTTCTCTGAACATCTTTTGCATTTATAGTCTGCATTTCATTTTAGTACTTCCTTGTTCTTTAATGGTTTCCTGTTTATAAATCTTACCTTCCTAACTAGATCATAAACTTTATAATGTCATGGCCTTTAGATGTTATTCCTCCACAGAGCCAAGCACGGTGTTTGATGCATTGGAGGTGGTCTATAAATTCTTTTTGATTAACTTAATAACATGAAGACAAACATGCGAGAAAAGAATTACTTGGATGAAGCTAGGCAATAGTTACTTATTTATGAATCTGGGTCCATCATTCATCAAAACAATTGTTTGAAGTCAATATGTTCTGTCATAAAGGGGATGCTGTTGTGTTTTGTGCTATGTCCTTACTTTGTTATTGGTTGCTAATGGTCTCATTTTAAGTCATGATTAAAATGACAGGCTGAAGATCAAAACCTTTGTCCTTTGGACCAAGTTTCTGCCCATCTGTACCTGTAATACAGGATTCTAGCCACAATGAGTATGTAGAATTGTCAAAATTGGTGAACTATTTTAATTGTTGCAGTATTTTATTGTATACCACATAAAGAGTCTTTAGGGATAGGAGAAAATATTTTGGTACACATTTTAATATAACATTCTGGGAAACTATTGCCATATTGGTTCTAGTTATTGCTATTAATTTGTTGGAGGATTTTCAGTACGCCTTAATTTATTAGAAAATTTGAAGTTTGTTTGTGATCACAATGTAATAAATTATATTCAACAAAGGACACTTAAAGAATTAAAAAATTAGAGATGAAATTGTTTAATTCTAAAGAATTAGTGGGTCAAGAACAAATTATAAAAATAATAGAAAATTTCATCAAATAGAGTGACAATGATGAAAAGATATACCAAAAATTTATGGGAGGGATCTAAATGAGGTTCTTAGAGGAAGATTTATACCTCTGAATACTTTCATCAACAGAAGAGAGAGAAAAAAAAACAAATCAACGAATTAGGCATGAAATATTGAAAACAACAACTAATCACCTCAACCACCACAAAATAACAAACTAAAAATTTCGAAAATCAAAGAAGCATTTAATGGAGTTGAAAACAAAGTAAAACCATTGACTTGATGAATAAAATTAGGAACTTTAAGAAAAAAATCCATCAAGATACTATTACACAAATTGAAAAACAAATGGGAAAAGAAGGCACCCTTCCAATTTTTTCCTATAATACAAACATGATCATGATGCCTAGACCAGGAAGAGACAAAACAAAGAAAAAAGGCTATAGACCAGTATCTCTAATAGACAATTAACACAAAAATTTTAAATAAAATATTAGCAGATAAGTTACAACAATATAGTGGAAAAATCATACATTATATCCAGCTTGGTTTATACAATGGATGAAGGGTTAGTTCAATATGAAGAAGACTGCAGATATAATAAAACCATATTAATAACACAAATAATAAAAACATTATTATACCAGTAGATACTGAAAATGCTTTTGACAAAACCCAATATGAGTTCCTATTAAAAACACTAGAAAGCATATGAATAAATGGAACTTTTACCAAGAGCAAATATTACATGTAAAGGAAAAAAGTAAGAAGCGTCTCAAATAAGATCAAGAGGATGCCCATTATAACTACTATTGTTTTACATAGTCCTAGAAAATTATCAACCAAAGGACTATTTTATAGAGATAGAGAAAATAATAGCAAAATTCATATGGAAGAAGAAAAGATCAAGAATCTTAAGGTGATAGTGAAAAGAAAGGAGGCTAACAGTATTAGATAAGTTCCCAAACTATACTACAAAGCAATATTCATCAAAATGATTAATCAGTGGAACAGAGTAGGTACATTGCATAAAGAAGAAAACATACTAGTAAGCATAGTGTTTGATAAATCCAAAGAGCCAAGCTAATGGAGTAAGGACTCAATATTTGGAAAAAACAAACAAAAATCCCCCCAAAAAACAAACAAACAAAAAAAACTACTGGGATAACTGGAATTTTCTCTGGCAGAAATTAAGTATAGATCAGCGTATATATTCAGCATATACCAAGATAAACTCCAAATGGATACAGGACTTAAATAGAGAAGGTGACTTTATAAGCAAATTAGAGGAACAAGGAGGAAATACCTTTCAAATTTAAAAATAAGGTGAGAGTTTATGGCCAAACAAGGGAGAAAGAGTCTCATAGAAGATTGAACAAGCAATATTGATTATATGAATGAAGTTTTTGTACAAATAAAACTAGGGTTGTGGCAGCTAGGTGGTGCAGTGAGTAGAGGACTGGCCCTGGAGTCAGGAGGACCTGAGTTCAAATCTGGCCTCAGACACTTGACACACTTACTAGCTGTGTGACCTTGGGCAAGTCACTTAACCCCAATTGCCCTGCCTTCCCCCCTGCAAAAAAAAAAGATTAAAAGAAAAGCAAATAAAACTAGGATAGTTAACATTGAAGGTAAACAACTAGTATAGTTACTATTAAGAGACATACAGGTAATTGGGGAAAAATCTTTGCAGCAAGTTTTTCTTATAAAATTCATATTCAAGATTCATAAAGGAATGATTAAATTTGTAAGATTAAGTCATTTCCCAATACAGGTATACCAGTGGTGGGATTCAGCTAGTTTGCATGGGTTCAGTAGAACTGGTACCTAATTTTAGGTTGGATTCGTCAAACAGGTTTTTAGTGGTGATGGGGCCTGCTCCGGTCCACATCAGCAGTGGGGGTGGTGCCTCTGCTCAGTTCCATGGAGAACCAGTTGTTAATTCATTTGAATCCCACCACTGGATACCTCAGAAATATTTTTGGTTTGGTTCCAGACCATCACAATAAATCAACTATCACAATAAAGCAAATCACTTGGATTTTTTGGTTTCCTAATGCATATAAAAGTTATGTTTACACTATTCTGTATACTCTATATATTTTACACTACATATATACACTCTATTAAGTATACAATAATGTTGTCTTAAAAATGTATATACATTAATTTAAAATATTATATTGCTAAAAATGCTAAATAATTATGTGAGCCTTCAATGAATAGTATTCTTTTTGCTAATGAAGGGTCTTGCCTCCATGTTGAAGGCTGCTGACTGATCAGGGTAGTGGTTACTGAAGGCTGGGGGAGCTATGGCAATTTCTTAAAATAAGACAAAATGAAGTTTGCCTCATCAATTGACTCTTCCTTTTACTTGAACACTTAGAGGCCATTGTAGGATTACACTTAATTTCAATAATGTTGTATCTCAGAGAACAGGGAAGTCTGAAGAAAGGGAGGGAGATGAGGAACAGCTGGTCAGTGGAGCAGTCAGAAAACACACAACATTTAACAATTAGGTTCACCATCTTATATGGGCAGACTTTGTGGTGCCCCAGAATGATTACAATGGTAACACCAATGATCACAGATCACCATAACAGATATAATAATAATGAAATAGTTTTAAATGTTGTGGGAATTACCAAAACATGATATAGCGACGTGATACGAGCATATACTCTTAGAAAAATGGGGCTAATAGACTTACTCCAGGAAGGGTTGCCACAAATCTTCAACTTGTAAAAAAAGCAGTATCTGCAAAGTGTGATAAAATGACGTGTGCTCGTAGATTAATGGTCAAAGGATATGAATGGGCAGTTTTCAAAGGAAGAAATCCAAACTATAAACAAGCATGTTAAAAAATGCTTTAAATCACTGATAATTTGAGAAATGCAAATTAAAACAATGCTAAGGTCCTACCTCATAAGCACTGGATTTACAAAAATGATTTAAAAAAAATGAAAAATATTGAAGGGATGTGGGGTAATAGGTACACTAGGACACTCTTGATGGAGCTGTGAAGTGGTACATCTATAGTTGTCCCTTCCACATCACAACTTTCCTTGTCGCAGTTTTGCTATATCATGGATTGGCATAAGAAATTGAATGGGAAATTTTTGGGAGTTTCGTGGAAGCTGCAGATGACACACAAAGGCCAGAAGACAGAAGAGAAAAAGTTTAGAAACTCAGAAATCTGTAAAATATATGCACAGTCTTGTATAATGTCAAAATATTTTATCTTTTAATACAATAATAATTCATATTTCTGCTGTAGTGCAAAGGGTGGGCCAAAACATTTTTGTGTGGATTTTGCAGATCTGAGGGTTGGAGATTGTGTGTGTGTGTGCGTGTGTGTGTATGTGTGTGTGTGCGCGCGCACCCCTAGCCCCTGTGATGTGGAAGAGATAACTAGATTCCGCAATTTGGAACTATTCTCCAAAAGTCTGTAACCTGTACTTCTAGGCCCATATCCCAAAGAGATCAAAGACAGATGAAAGTTCTCATATGTAGAAAAATATGTATAGCAGTTCTTTTCGTAGCTTAAGCCCAAATTGGAAACCAACATCAGTTGGAGAAATGTGAAATAAAGGCATATGAATGTAATAGAATATTATTTTGCCACCAGAAATAACAAAACAAACAATTTCACAGGAAATTGGGATGACCGCTATGAAAAGTGAGATTAGACAAACTGGATCAATGTGTAAAATGACAGCTCTATAAAGAAAAGCAGCTCTGGAAGACTTTAGAATTCTGACAAATGCAATGACAAACCATGATTGCAGATTAATAAAGATGAAACATACCATCCACCTCTTGCCAGAAGGTGATGCACTTGAAATGCAGAAGGACACATTTTTGGATGTGGCTAGAGTGGGAATTTGCTTTACTAAACTATGCATATTTGTTTTGTGGGTTTTATGTTAGTTAATTTTAAAAAATTGTTCCTTTATAGGGAAGGGGAAATGGAAATGGAAGGCACAGATAATAAATGCATGTAAAAATAAATCATATTTTTATAAAACAAGAAAAAAAGAAAATTTGAAGTTTTACTAATTGCAAAAGTTACACGTGGGATCATCAGACTATGTCCGTGGAAAGCATACCATATATAATTTTTTTTTAACCATAAGGAAGGCCTTGTTGCAGGTATTTGGTGCCCCTCTGATTGTATTTTTGCTACCATCATTTTATACCCACAGGGTCAAATCATTTAAAAAAAAACCACCAATAGTTTCCCTACATGACCTTACATGAAAAGTTAATTTTCCATTTCTTTTAGTGTTTTTTTTGAGATGTTTATTTTAGGTAATAATTATACAGATACAGGTCTATCTGTAGCTATAACAAGACCACACTTTTTTAGTTTTATTTTATTAAGGTACAAATCATTAGAGATTATTTAATGTATTACATAGGCTTTACGAGAGTATGTAAATAAAGTTGCCCGCTGGTTTGAACTTTTTCCTTTGAAACATACATGAATAGATAGTCAAATGTTTTTGCCTCTGCTTCTTTTAAATAATGGATAGGTTGCTAAAAACATTCATTTCAGGTTTTTCTGACTTTGGTAGATTCTGTTAGAAATGTAAAATTACCATTGAATTCAACTAACGGAGGACAGTAAAAGAAGAGACATGAAATATTTTCATAGCCTTAAAAGATGATCGTTTAAGATTTATTTGAGAATTATTCATGTTATTTAAATTATAGGGGAATATCTCTTCCTTACCTACTTTGCATTAAAGCCTGTGTTAGGAGAGAATAAATTGTAGGAGAACTTATAAGCAGCTTGCAATACTGATGAGAAATTCCTAGTTTTGAAGACTGAGTGCATTCAGGAGAACACCAGGCTATTTGTCAAAATGTAAATCATTCAGATAAAATTTTTTAGTTCGTTCAGAGTTAGAATTTTGAAAAAGCCTTGTTTTACCTGCACAAGTAGGGATTGACTTGCAATTTGATCAATAAATCAATCCAATGGACATTTATTAAGTATCTACTTAATGTTCTCGACTCTGAGCTGGATGCTGAGGGTACAAAGACAAAAAAGTTAAATAGTTCCTGTTCTCAAGGAATTTATGCTCTACTGGGTATACAACATCAACTCTCTCTATACTATATATGTATATATACATAGTAAGAACCACATATGTAGTATACATTGCATATACACTACATGCTATAGCTATGTAGCATATGTACTATGGCATGTAATATATGTATTTCATAGAATATAGCAATATATTATATGCTATACTATAAATATATGTTATAGTATATATAATAATAATAATAATAAAATAATAATAGTTAACATTTATATAGTGTGTACTACGTGCCAGGCATTGTGTTAAGCACTTTCCAGTTACTCTCTCATTTGATCCTCGTAGCAACCCTGGGAGGTAGGTGTTGTTATTATCGATGTTTTACAGATGAAGAAACTGAGGCAAACAGTGTTTAAGTGACTTACCCAGAGTCATACAGCTAAGTGTCTGAGGCTGGATTTGATCTCAGATCCCAGGTCTGGTGCTATGTCCACTATGCCACCTACTTCCCATATACACATATTAAATATAATATATAGAGTATATATGTATATGTATGTTTATATGGAGAACTAGATATGTATACACATGTTATATATTATATGGATGTATACATAATACATATAATACTGAACATTATAATATATCTAAAGTATATATAAAGGAACTATAAGTTAGTTTCAGAGCAGGATTGGGATCGAGGAAGCTCTTCCAGCTATGGGTCAGGGATGCGTCAGGAAAGATCTCACTGAGGAGGCAGTGCTTGAGCTGAGCTCTGAAGGGAGCTAGGGATTCTAAAAGGCAGAAATGAAGAGAGAGAACATTCTAGGCATGTCTGTGCAAAACCACAGATCCGAGATATATAATGTCATGAATAAGGAACAAGAAGAAGGAAGGTTTGACTGAATGCCTACCAAGGTGAGTGTTCTAAATTAGATATGTACATATAAAATCAAAATATCCATATCTGTCAAATATTGCATATTGCGCCTGACTGATAGCACCAGGAAAGGACTCACAAATTATTTACTTCAAAGGTCTGTGATTTTGTCAGTGTGAGGACTACCTCTATGGTTACAGAGCTGTGACTTAGGTCAATCAATTAATGAACAATAATTATTAAGTACCTACTATGTGTCAAGAACTACCGTAAGTATTGGGAATAGAAAGACAGAAGTGAAAGTTTTTTCCCTTAAGGCACTTACATTCTAACAAAGGAAACATCATGCACATATATAAGTATAGCAGGTATTGCACTTCATGAAGCATGTGTGGGAATAATTCTTTAGGGCCCATCCTGGGGAGTATTCCATAGAGCTTCCCTGAAAACTTCCCTGAATTGCAAGGACATCTGCATCTCAATGTTAAAAGATGTTTGGTGCTTTGAGATGAAGATCTATTGTCCACTAAACATGAAATCAACAATTCAGTGGAACTCGAAAAAGGAGTTATCCTGCCTTCTACCTGTCTCTGTTGCTTTAACACTCAAATTCAAAGATTGCACTTAGCTCAGGCTTTCTCAACAGGAATCTTTGGAAGTCCTTTATTTCATTTCCCTATAGATTTATACTCAGTTTTTTAGGACAAATTAACCTTTTTCTTTGACTTTTTGGTATACAATTTCTCAAGCCTTCCTTTCCCTTTTAGTTACAGATTTGTCTTTGCTATAGTATATGTAGTTGTGGTTCCTTGGTACTTATTGTCTTTCTTTTTAACTGCTTGTATTTTTTTTTCTTCAACCTGGAAAGTCTGGATTTGGCTTTGATAATATTGGATGTAATCATTTTGGTGTTCCAGGAGACAATTTTTTAATTCCTTTTGCTCTTTGTCTTGGGTTAAAGCAAGATGAAGTATCTGAAGGTGGATATAAGAATATGGCACGATGCTGTAGAAATAGTTGTGTTAAAGCTCAGAATAAGCTAAGACAGACAAATAAAGAGGGGTAACAAAAGTGTTTGCTTTTAATTTTATAGTTATATTGGGGGTAAGATCAAGGAAAATACTGCTTCTGGTAAGTTGATGATTACTGAAAAAAACAACCAACCAGGGCTTCTTTGTTTATTTTGTTTCTGTTTTCTTTCCCAAGGAGAATGACTTTGGGAAATGACAGAATATGAAATATAAGAGAACAAAAATGGCTAACAAGGAATTAAGAGAAAGTCATCTGGTGAAGCAGACAAGGCCTGACACCTATTTTCCATAAAGGTAGAAATCATATTAACCTGAAATGGGACATTCCAGATCCTCAATCAAATGTCTATGTGTCCATTTCATATGCAGGATAGCCGTTTTATGTTGGACACTTCCCATCTGTATTACATGTAGGTTGGGAGAGTAAGTCCCAAGATGGCAAACAGGGTGGGACTTTTTGCCTTTGTTTTTTCTTTAGGAGGCTTCTCAGCACTAAGGCACTCCACTATTTTTGATGAGTCTTGCCTTTCAAATGTAATGGCAAGCAAAGTGGACTTTTTGTTGTTTTTTGTTCTGGAATGCTTCTCAGCTCTAAGGCAATCAAGTGCCTTTGATGAATCTTGCTTTTGTTTCAGTCAGAGTCTTTGATTAAATCAAGAGTCTTTGATGACCTGCTTAAGAAACAAGAATGCCACAGGCCCCAGGCCCCATGACCCAAACCCTTTTGCTAAGTAGGTGGTAAGCCCCTGGGCCCTGAGAAGTATATATATATATATATATATATTCTGAGGTTGGGTTTTGTTTTGGGGGGGGTTTCACTCTTTGGAAGAGTGGTCACGTGGCTTAACCAGATGAGACTCTGCATAGCTGTTAAGAGCCGCCCCACACTCCCTTCCTGGCTTTGAAAACCGGGTTGTTGGTGCTTCTCTCTCTGGTAACTATATATTGTGATTTGGTCAGACAGATAGAAACCTGTCTGTTGGTTTCTTTTATTCTCTCTGCTCGTAATTACTGTTTGTATTTTCTCTGAAAGTTCAGGGTGCTGACTTGTTCCCCTGAACTAAGTGAATGATATATGCATGTTTAATTTAGGTAAGATTGTTAACCCCTTAAAGTTGCTTTCCTTAGAAAAGCAGATTAAAGAACCTGTCCTAGCAGCCCTCCTGTGTGCTGCTGCTGTTGGTCTTATGCTCCCACAGCAGCTGCTAGTCCCATGTTGATACAAGTCCTAGCTACATTTACATATTTTCTTTTCCTTTAGGAGGTAAGCTCCTTGAGGGCAGGGAGTCTTCTTTCCCCCTCTCTGGTAAATATTAAGCACTTAAAAAAGAAAAAAAAGTTTTTTGAGTGACTTTGTCTTTGTATCCCCAACATGTAACTCTGAGCCTGGGGAAAGGCAAATAAAGGCTTCTGGAATTTTTGATAAAATGAGAGTTTCAGGCTTTACTATGAGTAAAATTAATGAGATTTTACTTGATAAAGTTTTATGTCCATAAGAACATGAATTTTGTGCTATGCATTTTGACTATAGAGAGATATTTCTACTTACTTCCTGGTCTCAGCTTTATTCTGGATACCTAACTTTGAAAGTGACTATAGGGGAAGTATTATTGTACATTTCTTCATAAAACCACAAAGGACAGAACAGATAGGAGGAAAAGAATATCACGTCAAGTCATTTTCTACTTAGGGTAATTCAAATAGGTAAGAGGAGGAATTAATGCATAGATGTCTCCTTTTGGGAAGCACTGACTGATGCTGAAAAGATATTGAGAGGGTAGTCTTTGAAAAATAAAAGCCTGATTCAACTGGTTTTAAATTTGGTTCTGAAGACTAACAAATCTATTAGTACCAGAATATGTACTTGTCTGCCACGTATTTACCAATATAACAGCAAGGAGAATTTCTGGCATAAAGCAGTTGCACACCATGCCATGACAAGCATTTCTCATTCTTATTTTAAAAATTTTATGTGTCCATTTTCTAATTTACTTTAGACATCCCTTGCGTTTATGGGCCTGTTTTGATTTACATAGCAATTCTAATACCACTGAAGACTATTCGTTCCAACTACTTATTGACATTAGGAAGCTTTTTCCCCTTAATGCTGGTAGGAGAGAAGCAAAGTCAGGCATAATTATTTTGAAATGGCTCATATTGATTCTTAGGACAATTTGAAATTGATGCTAAGATACAGGTGAATTTCTTTAACGATCTATGGCACAATTAATGTGAGAAGTTATGTCTCTAGATAGAGTGGACAATGGAAGATGTCACAGTGGAAGAGTTAGCAGAAATGTTTTCATTAAAGGTTTCAGAAGGAAATGTTCCCCAAGGGAACTTCTAAATTAGATGGGCCTAGAACAAAAAAATCATTTGATCTAAATGAAAAATAAAGATGAACATAATGACATCATAATGCCTGGGAAATACTGAAAATTCAATGGAAATCCAAGGTTGATAATTTCATACTTTCTTGAATATTTCAAGTTAAATAAAAATCATACTTTTCAGCCCAGTCTTTTGTTATTCACTTTTAAAAGGGTACAGATTTTAAAACGAGGCATGTTAATTGAGCTAAACTAGGCATTTGCCAGCACTGTTACCCACATTTGCAATTTTTCCCCCATAACATCATTTTGTCTTTCTATAGGGTCCCTTTTTCTTTCAGTAGAGTTCTTTTGAGGCTTTCACTCGACAAATGGACAAACCTCAAGCATCCTGACTTCTAATTTCAATTGATTAATAGAGGCTTTTAGAGTTTTGAAAGGCAGTCAAGCACTGTCATGTTGGTGGAGAGTTATATAAGCAGTTATTTTTATTCACTTGGAGACTAAAATATCAGTGTCGGATGATGGTGGCACTAATGGAAATGACATTGTGATGACAGGGAGCCGGTGAAAGGAGAGTGAAAATGTGTGTGTGTGTTTGGATGTGTGTGTGTGTGTGAGCACACGCATGTTTGTGTATGTGTGTGTTGTGATCATACACAAAACTAAATGGATACAAAGCAGCACATAGTTCTAGGCTCAGAATCCTTACATCACCAAAGTTGCTCCCCTCCCCAGAGGAACACAGAAATGAAATGATGGAAGTGGTTGTGGTCTGCCAGGAGTGGTATAGCAGGGTTCCCTGTGAATCTTCCATGAAAAGGAAGGTTTGTGGGCTTTTCATTTCTCCTCCCTCCTGCACACTTGAATCCAGTCAAACAGGCCTTTTCTCTGTTTCACACACACACAGACACACACACACACACACACACACACACCCCTGTAGAACTCTATCTCTAATCTCTCTGCCTTTGCACTGCTCATCCCAATGTGCCTGGAATTCTGCCTCATGGAATCTCCCTCTTCCTCTAAGACCTCGTCTTCTGTAGGAAGCCTTCCTAGTCTGCCCAACTGCTTTTTATTTTTGCTGTTTTGTATATATTTGTACTTGTTAACTTTATGCTATAATAGGTCACTTCTATATAGAACTTCAAGGTTAACAAAATATTTTATCCATATTTATTGTTTCATTTTATCTCTTGCTTCAAAAGGACAGAACAAGAAGCACCAACAGTTGAAGCGCTGGAGTCCATGGGATTTGATGGGAGCCAGATGGTGAGAAGCAAAATCTTGACCTGGTTTGCTCAGCATAGATCAAAGGCAACCAAAATGGACCTATAGCGATTTATCCATTGGCTATGATGTTTCCAACGTGAACTTGGTGGTAGTGGTAGACGTGGGGATGAATGTAATGTAGAAACTGCTTTATATTTTGGTTAATTTGTCCACAGGGACTCAGGTACTTTGGGGGTGGGGAGGATATCCTAAGGTGTGGGGAGAAATGCTCTGTAACTAATTTTGTTCTTGCTTTACCTTTGCTCTAAATATGCCTTTTTTAATTGGTTAAAACTAGGCACTAGTCATTGGTCGTTAATATTGGGGAGAACACACCAGAATGGGTGTGCAAGTTGATAGCACTAAAGAAAGATAGTTCTAAGCCCTTGGGCTTCTCTCTTCTGAACTCCTCTATTACGTTCTAGCGTACTACCATTCTCCCCATCACCCAGGCTCACAACCCAAGTGTCATCTTCGACATCTTGCTCTCTCTCACCAACCATATACAATCTATTGCCAAGTCCTGTCAATGCTGTTGTTATGTAAACAGTCCTCCTGATGGTGCTTACTTTAATGCATATCAATTTATACAGGACATCTAGGTGGCACAGTGGATAGAGTGCTGGGCCTGGAGTAAGGAAGACTCATCTTCATGAGTTTAAATCTGGTCTCAGACACTTAATAGCTGTGTGACCCTGGACAAGTTGCTTAACCCTGTTTGCTTCAGTTTCCTCATCTGTAAAATGAGCTGGAGAAGGAAATGGCAAACCCCTCCAGTATCTCTGCCCAGAAAACTCCAAATGGGGTCATGAAGAATCATAGATCACTGAAAACAACCAAACAACAACAACCACAGTTTATACAAGTTCTCTCAGGTTCCTCTGGGTCTGTCATTTTCACAGTTTCTTTTAGTGCAATAATATTCTATTGTATGTATAACCACAGTTTGTTCAGCCATTGCCAATTGTTGGGAAATGGCTTCCCAATTTTCCTGTTCTACAGAGGATACCACCATTATTTTAGTTAATCAGCCTTACAGAGGGGCAGAGCCAGGATGGCGGAGTGAAAGCAGGGACTCGCCTGAACTCCCCACCAAACCCTTTCAAATATCTTTAAAAATGACTCTGAATGAGTTCTGGAGTGGCAGAACCCACAATGAGGACATCACATGAAGAGGCAGCAAGACATATTACAGTAGAGGGAAGGAGGGTGAGGAATGGGCATTGTTTGAACTTAACTCTCTTCAGATTTGGCTCAAGGAGGGAATAACATATTCATTTAGGTATAGAAATCTAACTTGCCCTATAGGCAGTAGAAGGGGAAAGGGGAAAGAAAAGGGGGGGATAGAAAGGAGGGCAGATTGAGGGAGGTGGTGGTCAAAAGCAAAGCTTTAGTGAGGAGGGAAAGAGAGAAGGGAGAAAGAAAAGCATAAACAGGGGTGGGGGAAATAGGATGGAGAGAAAGATATAGATAGTAATCATAACTGTGAATGTGAATGGGATGAACTCTCCCATAAAATGGAAGCAGATAGCAGAATGGGTTAAAAAACATAATCCAACAATATGTTGTTTACAAGAAACATTTGAAACAGAGGAATACTTACAGGGTAAAGGTAAAAGGCTGGAATAGAATATATTATGCTTCATCTGAAGTTAAAAAAAAGAAGGGGTAGGAATCCTGATCTCAGACAAAGCAAAAGCAAAAATTGATCTAATTAAAAGAGATAAGGAAGGAAACTACATTCTGCTAAAAGGAATCATAGACAATGAAGTAATATCATTACTAAACATATAGGCACCAAGTCATATAGCATCCAAATTCTTAGAGGAGAAATTGAGAGAGTTACAGGAAGAAACAGACAGCAAAACTATACTAATGGGAAGACCTCAACCTCCTCCTCTCTTAACTAGAAAAATCTAACCACAAAATAAACAAGAAAGGAGATAAGGAGGTGAATCAAATTTTAGAAAAGTTAGATATGGCAGACCTCTGGAGAAAATTGAATGGGGATATAAAGGCATATGCCTTTTTCTTTTTTTAATTTTATCATTTTTATTTAATATTTTAGTTTTCAACATTGATTTCCACAAGATTTTGAGTTACCAATTTTCTCCCCATTTCTACCCTCCCTCCCATTCCAAGATGGCATATATTCTGATTGCCTTGTTCCCCAGTCAGCCCTCCCTTCTGTCACCCCACTCTGCCCCCCATCCCCTTTCCCCTTGCTTTCTTGTAGGGCAGGATAGATTTCTATGCCCCATTCCCTATATATCTTGTTTCCCAGTTGCATGCAAATAAACAACTTTGTTTTTGAGCATCTGCTTTTAAAACTTTGAATTCCAAATTCTCTCCCCTTTTCCCTTCCCACCACCCTCCCCAGGAAGGCAAGCAATTCAACATAGATCACACATGGATCATTATGTAAAACACTTCCACAATGCTCATGTTGTGAAAAGCTAACAATATTTCCTTCCATCCTATCCTGTCCCCCTTTATTCAATTTTCTCCCTTGACCCTGTCCCTTTTCAAGAGTGTTTGCTTTTGATTACCTCCTCCCCCTATCTGCCCTCCCTTCTATCATCCCACCTTTTTTATCCCCTTCCCCTTACTTTCCTGTGGAGTAAGATACCCAATTGAATGTGTATGTTATTCCCTCCTCAAGTTGAATCCAACGAGAGTAAGATTCACTCATTCCCCCTCACCTGCCCCCTCTTCTCTTCCAACAGAACTGTTTTTTTCTTGCCACTTTTACGTGAGATAATTTACCCCATTCTATCTCTCCTTTCTCCCTCTCTCAATATATTCCTCTCTCACCCTTTAAATTTGTTTCATTTTTTTAGATATCATCGCTTCATATTCAACTCACCCTGTGTCCTCTGTCTATATATATATATATATATATATATATATATATATATATGTATATTCCCTTCAACTACCCTAATCTTGAGCAAGGTGTCATGAATTACACACATCATCTTTCCATGTAGGAATGTAAACAAAACAGTTCAACTTTAGTAAGTCCCTTATGAATTCCCTTTCTTGTTTACCTTTTCATGCTTCTCTTGATTCTTGTATTTGAAAGTCAAATTTTCTATTTAGCTCTGGTCTTTTCATTGAGAAAACTTGAAAGTCCTCTATTTTATTGAAAATCCATAGCTCCTTTGACCCCTGGAATATCATATTCCAAGCCCTTTGATCCCTTAATGTAGAAGCTGCTAGATCTTGTGCTATTCTGATTGTGTTTCCACAATATTCAAGTTGTTTCTTTCTGGCTGCTTGCAGTATTTTCTCCTTGATCTGGGAGCTCTGGAATTTGGCAACAATATTCCTAGGAGTTTTCTTTTTGGGATCTTTTTCAAGAGGTGATCAGTGGATTCTTTCAATTTCTATTTTACCCTCTGGTTCTAGAATATCAGGGCAGTTTTCCTTGATAATTTCTTGAAAGATGATGTCTAGGCTCTTTTTTCGACAAGGAAAAAGACAAACTTTATTAATGATTTGCCATAATGTGTTGTCTTAAGAAACCCCACCCTTTGTGATGCTTGTTTTCACAAGCGGGCCACATTCAATCTGAGCTAGATTGAATCTGAGCACCTTCATGGAGGCAGGATGAAACTTATATACACAAAGATTGTAGGAGGGATCTAGGGTGGTCTTGGGGTGATGGGAGGAGGGGTTTAGGGAGAGTCCTGAGGAGGAGTCTAAGGAGGAGCTTGTTGGGACTGGCATGAGGTCAGACTCCCGGAACCAAGAGAATGGGATTAAGGGTGGGAAGTATCTGAAGGCCTGGATATTGATAGTATCAAGGGTGGGAGGTAGCTGGACCATAAAGGGCAAGGCTAGGTAGAGATTTGGGCCTAATGATAATGAAAGGCTTATGGCCTTAGGGGAAGGCCAGATCTAATGGGAAAATTCAAGGAGAATTCAAGGGGGTTCCCAGAGACTGTACCCTCATCGGGTTCAAGGGGGTTCCCAGAGACTGTACCCTCATCATTCCCCCCTCAAACAAATAGGGCCCAAATTCTTTTGGGGTCCAAGGTGGTTCCCACAGTCTAAACCCCATCATTCCCCCCTCAAACAAATGGGTCCCAAATTCTTTTGGGATCAGGGATGAAGGTTTCAGCTTCTGAAACTGCTTCCTGCTGGCAAGGGGTGTAGAGCTGTCCCTGCCTCGATGGATTCAGTTCAAGGGGTACATAGTCTGAGCAGTCATCTGGAAGTTTATGGCTTGGAGCCTGGAGGAGACAAACCTGGAGAGGAGGTTAAGCAAATAAACAGACAGTATTGGAGTATAGAGAAAGGACAGTTTCCCTGGTATAAAAGACAATTTCCCTAGAGGAAATTAAAGGTGACTATTTCATACCTAGCTCCCCTAATCACTTGTTCTGTGTACCACACTGCTTCGGGGTTCAGGAGTGTGTGGCACACCCGAAGAATTAGGTCAGGGGTTTCTAAGAGCAAGGTTTGATATTCGGTGAGTCTGTGGCTAGCCAGCCATTGGTGGCCCTCTGCTTCTAGGATGCTCTGAACTTGATGGGGAGTCAGAGCTTCTGAGGGCTGGTCTGCTAGAGGTTTAGAAGCTTCCTCAATTAGAGTGGCTGTAGCAGCCATGGACTCTAATTGTTTTGAAAAATAGGCAGCTGGCTTGGGGTCAAGTCCTAAAGGATTGGATTAGGATTCCCAAGGCCTGTCCTCTCCTTTCATCAACATACTGAGTGAAAGGTTTTTCTAGATTAGGTAGAGCTAATGCTGGAGTGGTGGTCAATTTAGTTTTCAAAGTTTCAAAAGCTTGTGCTGGGTAGGGGCCCCCTCTAGAGGCAGTGAGTCAGGGCCTTGAGTGGCAATTAATGATTGCAGTCCCTCCCAAGCCTTGGGCTTAATTGGATAATGAAGGTGATGGAGGGGAACTATGGCTGGGGTGGCAGAAGTAGCTTGCCCCGGAATTCCCTGATCCCAAACAATTGGCTCAACCCTATCCCACACCTCTGAGGATACATGGGGAGGTCTGTTAAACAGAGGGAAAAGGGAATTATGAGGTTTAACTAGAGAAAATTGGCTTCCCAATTTCACCATCAGGTCCCTTCCCAAAAAACGGACAGGGAACCTGAGTAGGGGTTGCCTCAGGGGTAAGGCCCATGGTGGTAGATACTGCAGAGCCTGAAGTAGGGGCAGGCCATGAGGCCAGAACCTGAGTAGGGGTCCCTTCAGGGAAAGGGGCCACAGAGGGAGGCACCTCAACAAGACCCTTGGCTGAGACCTGATCAGGGGTCGCCAAGGGGGGAGGGGCCATGGGAGGAGATGCAGGGTAGGAGACTTGGACTGTGGAGGAGGAAGGAAAAGAGGAAGGTTGGGCTAGATGAAAAGGGAAGGCAAACCAAGGGAAAGAGGGGGTGGCCAAGGAAGGGGGGGCACAGGAAACAAGGGTGCTCCAGGGAGGTTGGGAAGCAGGAGGAAAGGCTGGGGCTGAAACCCTGGGAGCCATAAGGAGGGGGTTATCCAAAATGTCCTGTTGACCCCCATTGCCTCTTTGTGGGGCAGCTCTAACTATGAGTATCTTACAATCTTTTCTGAGAACGGGGTTCTGAGAGAGCTCGACAAAAGCCATTATGTAGGAAATTTCTCTCCATTTTCCTTCTTGCCGGCAGTACAACTCTGGCTGCAAAAGAGTATTATATCGTAAAGTCCCCCCAGTTGGCCATGATTCATGGCCTTCTAGGTGATACTGAGACCAAACAGTGTCACAAAAGAACACCAGTTTTTTCTTTTTAAGTTGTTTAGAGAAACTAAATTTTTTCCAATTTTGTAAAAGATAACCCAAAGGCAAACTTTTGGGGATTGAAGAGGATTGACCCATTATGGGCTTGGGGGGCTGGAAGTCCCTTCCTCTAAGGAGGATCTGGAAGTAAGCCTCAAAAAGGAACAAAATAAGACAGAAAAAAAATAAACACAAAAAGGTACCTGGAGTTTTCTCATTCCCTAGAGCCAAGAGAATTGAGAAATTGGGCATGAACTTCCAGACAGGGTGTCCATCCTTGTCTTCTATGCTTCAGAAGCTGAGCCCAGGTCCATGGCCTCAAACATAAACCACTGGACTGAGAGCGTCAGGCTGAGTACAAGACAGCAAGCAACTGTCTGACCTACTGGGACCTGGGAAGTCAGGCCCGAAAAGCACCTCCAAAATGCTTGGAGGGTGAGAAGGGGATAGGGCAAAGGGGAGGCTTACGTACAGTCCAGTCTTGGCTGAAGAACTTGAGATTAGTAGTATTCCTGGTGTCAGGGAACCAAAATGAAGAGGTTAAAGAAAAATGATGATGGTAGGGAACCATAGGATTTTAGGGGTGCTTGAGACCCCAAAACACCTATATGCCAGGTCCTACCAAAAGAATTCGACCCAAGCCTTCTCAGCCAAGGAAAAAGACAAAGTTTGTTAAAGATTCACCATAATAGGTTATCTTAGGAAATCCCACCCTTTGTGATGCTTGTTTTCACAAGCCGGACAGATTCAATTTGAGCTAGATTGAATCTGAGCCTAGGCTCTTTTTTATGATCATGGCTTTCAGGTAGTCCAATAATTTTTAAATTATCTCTCCTGGATCTATTCTCCTGGTCAGCGGTTTTTCCAAAGAGATATTTCACATTGTCTTCCATTTTTTCATTCCTTTGGTTCTGTTTTATAATATCTTGATTTCTCACAAAGTCACTAGCTTCCACTTGCTCCAACCTAATTTTTAAGGTGGTATTTTCTTCAGTGGTCTTTTGGACCTCCTTTTCCTTTTGGCTAATTCTGCCTTTTAAGGCATTCTTCTCCTCATTGGCTTTTTGGAGCTCTTTTGCTATTTGGGTTAGTCTATTCTTTAAGGTATTATTTTCTTCAGTATTTTTTGGGTCTCCTTTAGCAAATCATTGACTTGTTTTTCATGGTTTTCTTGCGTCACTCTCATTTCTCTTGCCATTTTTTCTTCTACATCTCTTACTTGCTTTTCCAGATCCTTTTTGAGCTTTTCCATGGCCTGAGACCAATTCATATTTTTCTTGGAGGCTTTCAATGAAGGTTCTTTAACTTTGTTGACTTCTTCTGGCTGTATGTTTTGATCTTCTTTGTCACCAATAAAAGAATCTAGAATTTGAGTTTGAGTCTGAGTCTGTTTTCACTGCCTGTTCACGTTCCCAGCCAACTACTTGACCCTTGAGCTTTTTGTCAGGGTATGACTGCTTGTAGAGTAGAGAGTACTTTGCCCCAAGCTTTAGGGTCCAAGGACTGTTGTTTTCAAAGCTACTTCTATTCCACAGTCACCCCACGCTCTGTCACAGCATTGCTCCTCCTACCCCAAGATATGCCAACCAGGACCACAATCCAGATCCAAGCAGGGCACAGCAAGAGAACCTGCCTTTGTGCCCACAAAATGCTCTTTGCACTCCTGCTCTGATCCACTGCTAGGTTCCTCCCACCGTGTGAGCCAAGGACTCAGGAAGCAGCTGATGCTGGACCTCTGGAAGCATCCTCAGGAGCTTCCTGCTGCTGCCACCACCACCACTACACCACCTCCGCCACCCCCAGGGCTGGTGGTGGGACCGCTCTGAGCTCAATCCTCTAGTTTCCCACTAACCTGCTCTTTGGCATTTGTGGATTAAGAAGTCTGGTATTTGCCATAGCTCAATGATTCACAGCCCTAAGTCCTGTTCGGGCTGGCTGACTCAGGGTCTGGTCTGTCCTGGCGTGGCCCATGCTGGGCTGCACTCCTCTCCCAGTATCATGTGATAGACCCTTCCCAGTGACCATCCAGGCTGTCCCGGGCTGGAGACCTGTTTCTCTCTGCTATTTCGTGGGTTCTGCAGCTGTAGAATTTGTTCAGAGCCATTTTTTACAGGTGTTTAGAGGGATTTGTAGGAGAACTTAAGCAAGTCCCTGCTTTCCAGCTGCCATCTTGGCTCCATACACCTTTTTCTCAGTGGTACATGGCACCTAGACAAAAATTGACCATGTCCCAGGGCATAAAACCTCACAATCCAATGCAGAAAGGCAAAATATTAAATGCATCCCTTTTAGATCATGATGCAATAAAAATTATGTGTAATAAAGGGCCATGGAAAGATAGATTAAAATTAATTGGAAACTAAATAATGTAAACCTAAAGAATCAGCAATTCAACAGGGTTCTTCCTTGACTGCATGCTCTTTCTGACCCCACCATCCCCCCATAACTCTAGTATGTGACTCTTTGTCTTCTCTTACACTGCTACCACTTTGGGCCCAGGCCCTTATCACTTTGCACGTAAACTGGTTGGTCTCCCTACCTCAAGTCTTTCCCCACTCTAATCCATCATCCACTAAGCAGTCCAGTTGATTTTCCTAAAGCTTAGGTCTATGTCTTCCCCTCTCTTCATTAGGCTTCAGTGGCTCCCAATTACCTGTAGGATTAAATATGAAATCTTCTTGTTGGTGTTCAAAGCCCCCCATAACCCGGCCCCTTCTTACCTTTTCAGACTTCTCACATTTTACTCCTCCCTCCATTTTATAACCCCTGAATTCTGCAAAATAGTGACACTGGCCTTCTTACTGTTCTTCTCACAGGGCACTTCATCTCTTTACTCTCTGCTTTGTCACTGATTGCCCCTGTGCCTGGAATTCTTTCCCTCCTCATTGCTCCCTCTTGGCCTCCTTAGCTTACTTCACATTTCAGCCAAAATCCCACCTTGTACAAGAAATCTTTCACAACCTCCCCTAATTCTGGTGCTTTCCCTTTGAGAGCATCTCTGACTTATCTCGTATATGTCTTATCTGTACATAGTTGTTTGCATACTGTCTCCTTGATTAGACTGTAGGCTTTTTTGCTTTTCTTTGTATCTCTGTGATCAGCACAGTGCCTGGCACATAATAGGTTCCTAATAAATGCTTGTCAACTGACTGATTGACCCATGTAATTCACTCATTTCCACACAGTTTTAAGTAATCTAGAGCAAGGGTCTGTGACCTGAGGACCATGAACTTGTCTTCTTTTTAAAAAATCTTCTGATAATGGTATTTGAATATAATTTATATATATATATATATATATATATATATATATATACATATACATATATATATATGCATGTATAGATAATGAATGTAATTGAACTCAATTTTGCAATCTTACACATTTTATTTTATTCATGTTAAAAATGTCATTCTGAAAAGGGACCCACATACTACCAAAGGAGTTCATGACAAAAAAAGGTTAAATACCCTTGATGTAGAAGAAGATTCTAAGTCCAATGGGTGGATTCCATGTGTCTGATTTATGAGAGGACCTGAACAAGAGTCAAGAAACAGCAACTGTCCTGGATGGGATATGATCTGCATTGTTGGAAGGAATATCTACGTTGATAAGATCAAGGATTCATTGAAATATTAAAGATAAATAAAGAAAAGTAAAGTTCTCATATGTGTATATATAACATAATGCAATGTAATGTAGAATAAAATATGATACGATGTAATACAGTATAGTATAGTACAGTAAAAATAATAAAATATAATATAATGTAATATAATATAATATAATTAATATAGAAAGAAAAATGGGGCAGGTAGGTGGTACAGTACATGAGGACTCACCCTGGCGTCAGGAGGAGTCTCAGTCATTTACTAGCTGTGTGACCCTGGGCAAGTCACTTAACCCTTTGTTTTCACAATCTAGCTAGCAGCTTCTGTGGGGGTGTAAGATCCACCAACAACCAGCACCCAGAAAGCTGCCAACACACTGCAAAAACACAGGTTCTTTTGATCTGCTTTAGTAAGGAAAGCAACGTTAAGGGGTTGACAAGCTTACTTTAATTCAGCACACAAATACCATTCACTTAGTTCAGGGGAAAAAGCCAGCACCCTGAACTTCTGAACAAAATACAAACAAAGTACAAACATGGACAAACAGACCTTGTCTGATTCAAATACCAATACATACTTACCAGAGTTTAACAAAGCCCCAACATCTCGGTTCACGAGCTGGAGGGCTTCTTAGCTACAGCTGCCCCGGAATCTCCGCATCAGCACACCAGCATGGGTGAGAGCCCTAAACAAATTACAAACATCGACAGACAGACCAAATACAGATTCATAGTTACCAACATCTAGGTTCAGCCCGGGAGCTCAGAACAAGGGCTGGCCCAGAGTCATTCGCGCCACCACTGCTGTGGCAAAGAGCTCCAAAGAAGACAAAGCCAACCCCTGGTTTTATATCTTTTTCAGCGTCAGGGGTGAGTCACACATGCGACTCACCCACGTGACCTAGAATTGTCACAAAGAGGCGACTTAAACCCATGTGGTCTAAAAGCCTCTGCTCTCCCAGACATGTAAACTAGGCCCTCCCTGGAGTTGGCTCTACCTTGGGCCCCACCTTATTTGCCAATCCACACCCACTAAGGTTTTACACCTAATAGGGGTTTGGGCCTGGGGCTTAGCACCTAGTAAGGCTCAATGAAATATACTGAATTACTCAAAGGAAACAAAAGCCAAACTCTTCAAGGGCACTTGGTTGAACTAAGTGCTAAGAGCCCATTTTGCTTGCCAACACACCCTTATTGCCTCCAAAAAAAAAAAGAATAAAATTAATCATATATAAACTGAATAGTGAAAGAATAAAATTCATATTATGCAATATTATTATTCAATAGTATATTATGTATAATACATATTAAAATATGTACTATATAAAATAACGTGTGATATGATAATACATATCATACAATAAATATATTAACTGCCAAAAAGAGCTAGAGTAGGGAAGGGAAATTCTGAAAGTGGATTTTGAAATTTGATAGCATAGCAAGAGAATAGAAGTGTGGCTGCTGTTAAGTATGTGGATTAATCCTGTTATAAATAGATCACATGCACATATTGCTGTGAACGAATCCGGTGTCATGATAAGTAGCATAGAAACATAGAGTATCCTGTTGTGTGCCAGAAGCCATAGTCAGAAATAGCAAGCATTAAACTTGGTGAACTCTCTTCCTGTCAGATCTGGGAAATCACAGGGGCTAAGAGAAAGATATCAGGAAGGAAGGGCAGCACGAACTTGATGTTTCTGGCACCGTTCCAGGAGGTAGCACTAATTCACATTTACAGACCAATTTCACGTACGTTGTGTACATCATCTCATTTGATTCTTGCAACCCCTTTATGAGGCTGATAGTACAAATGGCATTACCCCCATTTTGCCGATGAGGAAAATGAGGCTCAGAGAGATTAAATGACTTGTTTTAGGTCAAAGAGCTAGTAAGTGGTAGAACTGGGACCTGAAGATGGATATTCGTAATGCTCTTTCCATTTGACACACTGTTCAAGAATGTTCAAGACTGAAAAAAGATTAGGGAATAGAGGAGAGGGAAATGGGCTGTGATTTCATTAGTATAGGGAATTTCTGAGTGAACGTACTCCCTCTAACAATTCAGGTTGGCATCTTTGCTGCAACTTAGAGACTGAGAGAGTTGTCTAGAGCAGTAAGAGGTTAAATGGCTTGCCCAAGGTCACATGCCAGTGGACCAAAGTCTTCCTGGCTAATATTAAAAAAAGGAGAGAGATTAAATGGCTGCTTAATGGATGCAGGCTTTCTAGCTATAACAGCCTATGATTCTAGAATTACCTGGATATCAGACCCTCCCAAATATAACTTTGACAGATATAATTATTAAATAACTAATTATTAATGTTAGGGAGAAACAGGATTTATTCCTCTTTGAAACCTTATTCTCTACTAGGCCAAACCAGCATCTGAAGGACATTGCTGATCATGAGACTGGATTTGCTTTCTCCTCAAACTTGTTCAGACTCTTCCCAGGTGGGGAAGCTCATTGTGTTCTACTTAGATTTGGGTGGGGATAAATTCTTTTATTAGACTTCCCAGGACTGGGGGTGATTTGAAAGTAAATGACATTATCAAAGTTATATTCACCCAGCCCCTCATTAGAATAGATCCACCTCTCATTATAATATGCGTTCTCTCATTACATGTTAACCAATTAGAGTTGATTGCCATACTCAGGGACACCCACTCTTCCAAGGGCATATAAGCATTTAGTGGGTTCCATGAGGGATCTTTGGCATTCACTGACCCTTTTTATTAATTATTGCTAGCACGATAATAAAATGATTGCCCAGAAATTATGTCTGTTGAACTTCTTAAATGTCTTGGCTTAAGAAAAGGAAAGAAATGAAATGACTGCCACACAGCCATGAATTTTATGAGAGGTTCTTTATATACTTGGTACATCTGTGGCTTAGGACTCCTGCAGACTCTGGGTTTACACAGACTAAGTTTGATCTTGGGAGCTAATGCCCAAAAGGATTATCCATTCTCTATGGCATATTGAACCCTCTTGGAGTTACTATAAGAGCATGGAGTTTATGTTTGACTTGTGTCTAGGTTTCTTCAAATGGATTTTCAACTCACTGAGGGTACCCAAGGTAGTAATATATCTGAATACGAAAGCCTTTATTTTACCCCAGATAAAATGAAAGTTACAAAGAACTTAGAGTTACACACACACACACACACACACACACACACACACACACCCCACTCAAATAGTCCATTAGCTCCCTTTGGAAGGGTACTGAATTAGAGGTTGACATTAGGGCAATGCCTTTCACAATTCCTCCCAGATTCATTATATTGCTTTGTGGTTTGGATTCCCCCAGAAAACTAACACACTCTGTGACTTCTCAACTGTGATAAGCTAAAACAAAGAAAATCTTAACCAGTTATAAGCTCCAGTCTCCCAACAGACCTTCAGTATCTGAACAACTCACTGACTTTACTTTTCAAATAGGATGCTGCTGAGAAAGGACTGGGTGATCTTTCTGTAAGAGGCAATGCTGCTCCAGAAATCTTCCCCCTCCAGTGTGCCAGGTCTCGGAACTTTCTTACTGGGGAATTCTTGAATTTGGAGTTAGCCTTGAGGAAATCCCCAGGATTGTTACTGCCTAGAAAAATTTCCCTTTTCTGGCTAGAAGAATAGATTCTGTGAATATGTTGCCAAGGGAAATTAAAAATCCCCTTCTTTCATTGAAGAGTTTGTGGTTCATGGACCTTATTCATGAAGTATTCTCTCAGACCAAGTCAGTATGCATATGTCAGACCACGTGCTTTTGCAGGGCATCTATCAGTTTCCCAGTTGCCTCCCTTTCTTTATCCAGAAAACTTCTCTCATGTAATCTCTACTTTCGGACTGTAAGTGCATACGATATCCCAGGTAGCCATTTTTTTTTAGTCCTGGAGCCAGAGTCTGCATGGACATAGACTTCATTCCCCTCCGAACCAGGCTTACCCTGCTATGCCCAGATCTGTCTTCTGACCATGAGAAGGTGAAAAATGAATCCAAAAGAGACCAAGCAGGTGTCTCACTTCACTTTCTTTTTAGGTTCTTATATCTTAATACTTTAATATTTAGTATTTAAAATAAGTTGTGTAAAAGAAAACCAATATCAATGCATGAATTCAGAGTCAAGTTAAGATATAAGAATGTCAGAATTTTTTGGTAATGCAGATTTTTTTTGTCAGTAACAAACAACACATGCATGATTGTATTGTAGACAATCAGTATTGCCCTTTTAGATCTGTGCCCATATTAACTTTAGCAGTTTACTCAAGGCCAAATAATGTAAAAAAGGGACTAGTGTTAAAATTTCTTTAGCAGTTTGTCCTAACACATTCATTATATTTATAAAACTGTGGCAAAGTAATTAAAAACTTATTGCACTCTTTTAAAAAATCAAATTGGACGTGATTGCTTCTTCTAAGAACTTTGGTAATTGGAATTGTGTGCTCAAACTTTATCAAATGACAAAATATAACTCTGAAAATAACATTCTCTTAGTCTCCTCACCTCTGGGCCATTCTTGGTCTAATATAAAAATGTTACACATTCAGACATTAAAAACTATAACAAAATAGTACCCATCTGGGCCACATTTCAATGACATTTAGGGGAACTAACTGGTTTAGGTGCTTAAAATCTTGGGGCAGTATAAAACAATGCCTAAAATTGGTGTGGGCCTCGAGAATAGCTGAAGGGGGAGGTCTCCAGGGTTAAAGAGCCACGCTGCTGGTTTGGAAACATCACTTTTGTTTGGAGCCATGTTTGGTTGGTGTGGGATTTTGCTAATGACACATATCACAACTCATCTGTGTCACACAGCAGACTGTCTCCAAGAGCTTGGTACAGTCAAGTAACAAACAGCTCTCAATGGCCAGCCTGGTAAACATTGCTAGAGTGGTCCTTGGATGATAAGCACAGAGTCTGTTGCCAGGCCCCACACTGGAAGCTCAAGTTTTTTGTCAGCTCATGTTTAAAAATTTTTAAAATAAGATTTTATTGATATTTTCTGTTTCTTACATTACTATAATATGTCTCCCCTGTCTTCTGTCTCAGAGCCATCCCATATGGCAAATAGTAGTTTCTAGAAAAGAAAAAAAAATCAGCACAACTGATTGATATATTGAAAAAGTCTGAAAACATGTATGATATTTAAATATATGTGGACCTCCCACCTCCCTAAAAGGTTAGCTGGGAGGTGTCTTCTCATTTTTCTTCATTCGAGTCCCACTTGATTTAAATTTTTTTTTTCATTTTACTACTGATTTTTTGGTGTGTTCTTGCTATTTACACTACTGTGGTTACTGTGTATATTGTTTTCATTGTTCTGCTTATTTATTCTGCATCGGTTCATATAGATCTCCCCATGTTTCTTTGGATCATTACACCCATCATTTCTTACAGCACAGTGATATTCCATTACATTTATGTACCAAATGGGTTTAACTATTCTTCAATTGATAAGCATCTACTTTGTTTTCAATTCTTAGCTATCATAAAAAAGTCTTGCTTTAAATATTTTGAAGTATATAAGGACTTTTTTCTTATTGATGATTTTTGTGGGCCATCTTTTAAGCTTAGTAAAGAAGTCTCTGAATCAAAGGGTATGAACATTTTAGTCAAAAATATTTGCATATTTCCAAACTGCTTTCCAAAATGGTTGTACCATTTCACAGCTCCACTAACAATGTACAAGTGTGTTTATTTTCCCACAACCACTCCAACATGGGCTGTTGTCATTTTTGTCATATTTGTCAATTTTCAGTGTGTGCAGTGAAATCCCAGGATTATTTTGATTTGCATTTCTCTCATTATTAGTGATTCTGAGAATTTTTTCATGTCATTGTGAATGGTTTGCAGTTCTTTTAAGAACAGTTTGTTCATATCCTTTGACCATTTGTCTATTGAAGAATGGCTATTAATCATACACACACACGCACGTGCACATGTGTGCACACGCGTTTGTGTGTGTGTGTGTGTGTGTGTGTGTGTGTATCTTGGATACCAAAACCCTATCAGAGAAATTTAATATGAAGATTTTTCCCCCATTTGATCACTTCCCTTCTTACCTTACATGCATTAATGTTTTCTGTGTGGTTTTTCAGTTTCAAATAATCAAAAGTATCTATTTTATCTTGTATAATTTCCTCTATCTCCTTTAGTTAAGAATATACTTCTTACCCACATCTGTAAGAAATATCATCTGCTTCTCTTTTAATTTTTTTATAATATGACTTTTAATATTAATCTCATGAATCCTTTTACAATGTGTTATGGAGTATGGTGTAACTTGTTGGTTTTAGCCTAATTTCTCCCAGACTATTTTTTAGATTTCCCATAATTTTTTTAAATCAAATAGAGAGTTTTTCCTTAGGCAACTTATGTTTTCCACTTTATAATGATGAACACTGGATTATCGAGTTCTATTGTTTCTGAACCTCCCTTGTCTAGTCTGTTAATTACTTCAACTAGTTTTTTAGTTGATTCTCTAGGATTTTCTAACTATGCCATAATCTTGATTGAAAAGAGTGATAGTTTTGTTTCCTCATTGCCTATTCAAATTCTTTCCAGTCTTTTTCTTGTCTCATTGCTATAGCTAACATTTCTAGAACAATATTGAATAATAATGGTGATTGTTGGCCTCTTTTTTTTTTTTTGATCCTGGGTGTCCTAGACCATGGAAACAGCTGAATTTGCTTTGTCTTCGGTGCATACTTTCTGTTTTGGCAAGGTTAGAGAGGACGTGGGGATCAGAGAATGTGTCTAGTCTGCTACCATGTTGCTCATGTCTGTCAGCTCATTTTTCATGGACCACAAAGAGAGGTGATGCTTTGACATAAGTCTGTTTTCCTGAGTCCCAGCCAGCTAGTCACTTTGGAGAAATCCCCAAACACTGAGAACCAGCCAGGAGTCCTGTGTTCTCTCAGTGAGGTGCCAATGAGCTTGCTCATACTCTTCATGGGGAGATGCCCCTCAGAATCAATGTTACCAAAAAAAAGTTATGTTCTATAATCTCATCACTATGATTGAGTGACTTATCAAATTGATAAATCATTTGCCTGGTCAACTCTTCTTACATTAGTATCTGATATACAATCAATTTTCCTTTATTTAACATGCAAATTCTGAATGGGATTAACATTTTGATCTCTCAGGCACCAGCAAATTAGATACAGAAAAGAAATTGAGGGAAATGTTTAGAGAGAAACATGAAAACACTTAGAAATGAGAGTTGATAGTCTAACAATAAAGGAAAAGACAGAAAAACTAAGAAGTAGGCACAGAAAAGGGCTACATTTAATAATAATCATAATAACTAGCATTTATATAGCACTTACTACATACCAGGTACTTTATAATTATTCTCTCATTTGATATTTATAACAGCCCTGGGAGGTAAGGGCTTTTATTATCTCTATTTTACAGATTAGGAAAGTGAGGCAGAGGTTAAATGACTTACCCAGGGTCACATAACTAGACAAGGCCAAATTTGAATTCAGATCTTCCTCACTCCAGGCCAAATGCTCTACCCATCATGCCGCCCAGCTGCCCCATTTTGTGTCACTTATAATAACAGATATTTATACTGATTACTATCTACAAAAGAGGTCAATTTATGTTCAAATTTATGGTACATTTTTGGAAACTTTCTATAAAGACGAACAAAATACACAGTTATAGAATTTGAAAGGGCAAATTCAAGTTAAATGGAAAATTTTCTCATCTAGAACAGCTACTTTCCTAATGATGTAGAATAAATTCATTCATTCAGCAAACTTTTTTAAAGCACTTATTCTCTTCCAGGCTCCAGATTAGACATAGATGAGGTATTAACTATATTAATGACTGGTGTAAGAAGATAATTTGGTAGATTTAAAGTGTTTTCATTATGATTTTCATTCATGATTTGAAGTATTCTCATTATGATAAATTCTTATTGATTGATAGTTGTAACGGGGTGATTTAGAGCCGACCCCTGCCCTCGCTGGACCTCCATGCCCAGGGCCTGCTGAAGTAAACTCAGGGCTCTGAGGTAAGGGTGGGACAAGATGGCGCTAGGAGGAAGGGTCTCACCTTTGTTGACAACGTGGCATTTCCGGGTCTTTGTCTGGACTTGCCTGATCACAAGGGAATCATGGGAGAGCACAGGAAGGAGAGGGGAGAAGAGTAGGAGGAACCAGGGCAACCCTAGTGCCTACGTAACCAAAGACATAAAAGTTTTGCTGCTAACCTGAATAAACGGAGTTGTTCACCATCTTGCCTCCCGCCTCATTCACTGTCCGTGAGATCAGGCCTTTGCTGGACAAAGGCCTGGGATTTGGGGGGTTAAAGACCCCAACAGATAGTCAAAAGCAAAGTGACACTTCCCCCCTGCCCCCTGATTTAGGATTGTTTCATGCAGAAACACTGTCAGGGAAGCTTCAAGGCAATGAGCAATAGAGAGATTGAGAGTAGGTAAAGGACTCTGCAACTGAATATTTGTTATTTTCATAAAGAAGAACCACATGGAGGGTGGTATTTAGGTAAAGGAATAATGTACTCCACTTTAAATAAGTGATTTCATTGGACCATTGATGTAGAACTTAAGATACAGTAGGATGCTATAAACTGCCCAAGGACCAAGAAATCTGATACATTTTATTTTCTAAAAATATTATGTTATTTAAGGTTCATTAATAGTTGCTATATTATTCATTCAAGAAAGAGGCTCTTAGAACATGTAAATATTGAAGATATTAGATTTGGGAGCCAGATTTCTTTTTAAATTACAAAGTCTAAAATTTAAATAACTCTACTTGACTATAAGTTTTGTATCTTAGTCATCTCTGTATTACCCCATAATGCCTAGAATAGTATCTTCCACTTAGTGAGCTAAATACATGTTTGTTGAGGGAATAAGTAAAGCATGAATTAATGTCTTGGTAAAGATTCTGTTAACTTGAAGGTCAATATTTTATGACTGAATTATAACTAAACTAAAATGTGATTGTTCCTGTGAATTATTTAAAATGCATGTGGTTGTAGCACTTATTTTCTTTTAGTACTTTAGTGCGTGAAGGAGCTTTAGAATAAGAGTTATAATATGAGAACATGAGAGAAATCAGCAACTCTTATATCTGAATAAAAAGCTATCTCAAGGGGGGCAGAGCCAATATGGCAGCTGGAAAGCAGGGACTTGCCTAGGGCTCTCCCCCAGGTCCCTCCAAACACCCATAAAAATGGCTCTGAACAAATTCTAGAACTGCAGAACCCATGAAATAGCAGAGGGAAGCAGCATTCCAGCTCAGGACAGCCTGGATGGTCTCTGGGTAAGGTCTATCACACACGGAGCTGGGAGTGGAAAGGAGCAGTGTGGGCTGCACCTGGACCAACCAGACCGGGAGCCAGATGGAACAGGCCCTACCACCCAGAATAAGTGAGCTGTGGCAGTTACCAGACTTCTCAACCCACAAACACCAAAGACAACAGAGAAGGTTAATGGGAAAAGCTGAGGGGACAGAGTGAAAGGAGTTCATGGTTCGGCCACTGCCCCAGGAGTGGTGGAGGTGGTGCAGCTCTGAGGACAGAACTACAGTTGTGGTTGCTTCCAGCCCCAGGCCCACCTGGTGGGAGGAATTAAGTGGCAGATCAGAGCAGGAGAGCAGAGCCTGTTTAAGATCTGAGTAGCAGTCCAGGTTGGTGGTTATTGGGGGAGGAGGAGTGCTGGTGTGGCAGAGCTTGCTGTGTAGAAATAGCTCTGAAAATAATAGCACAGCCCCTCAAGCTTGGGACAAAGTACTGTCTACTCTACAAGCAGTCATACCCCGACAAAAAACTCAAGGGTCAAGTAGTTGGCTGGGAACATGGCCAGGCAGCAAAAACAGACTCAGATTCAGACTCTGGCTTTGGAATCTTTCTTTGGTGATAAAGAAGACCAAAACATACAGCCAGAAAATGTCAACAAAGTCAAAGAGCCTACATCAAAAGCCTCCAAGAAAAACATGAACTGGTCTCAGGTCATGGAAGAGCTCAAAAAGGATTTGGAAAAGCAAGTGAGAGAAGTGGGAGGAGAAATGAGAATCATGTGAGAAAACCATGAAAAACAAGTCAATGACTTGCTAAAGGAGACCCAAAGAAATACAGAAAAAAAAATACTGAAGAAAACAACACCTTAAAAATAGACTAACTCAAATGGCAAAAGAACTTCAAAAAGCCAATGAGGAGAAGAATGCCTTGAAAGGCAGAATTAGCCAAATGGAAAAGGAGGTCCAAAAGACCAATGAAGAAAATACTACCTTAAAAATTAGGTTGGAGCAAGTGGAAGCTAGTGACTTTATGAGAAATCAAAATATTATAAAACAGAACCAAAGGAATGAAAAAGTGGAAGACAATGTGAAATATCTCATTGAAAAAAACACTGACCTGGAAAATAGATCCAGGAGAGAGAATTTAAAAATTATTGGACTACTTGAAAGCCATGATCAAAAAAAGAGTCTAGATATCATCTTTCAAGAAATTATCAAGGAGAACTGCCCTGATATTCTGGAGCAAGAGGCTAAAAGAAATTGAAAGAATCTACTGATCACCTCTTGAAAAAGATCCCAAAAAGAAAACTCCTAGGAATATTGTCGCCAAATTCCAGAGCTCCCAGATGAAGGAGAAAATATTTCAGGCAGTCAGAAAGAAACAATTTGAGTACTATGGAAACAGAATCAGAATAACACAAGATCTAGCAGCTTCTACATTAAGGCACTGAAGGGCTTGGAATACGATATTCCAGAGGTCAATGGAGCTAGGATTAAAACCAAGAATCACCTACCCAGCAAAACTGAGTATCATGCTCCAAGGCAAAATACAGATTTTCAATAAAATAGAGCACTTTCAAGCTTTCTCAGTGAAAAGACCAGAGCTGAATAGAAAATTGGACTTTCAAACATAATAATCAAGAGAAGCATGAAAAGGTAAACAAGAAAGAGAAATCACAAAGGACTTACTAAAGTTGAACTGTTTTGTTTACATTCCTACATGGAAAAATGATGTGTATGATTCATGAGACCTCAGTATTAGGCTAGTGGAAGGGAATATATATATAGACAGTGGGCACAGGGTGAGTTGAATATGAAGGGATGATATCTAAAAATTAAAATCAAATTAAGGGATGAGAGAGGAATATATTGAGAGAGGGGGAAAGTGAGAGATAGAATGGAGTAAATTATCTTGCATAAAAGTGGCAAGAAAAAACAGTTCTGTTGGGAGGGAAGAGGGAGCAGGTGAGGGGGAATGAGTGAATCTTGCTCTCATTGGATTTGACCTGAGGAGGAAATAACATACACACTCAATTGGGTATCTTACCCCACAGGAAAGAAGGAGGAAGGAGATAAAAAAGGGGGGATGATAGAAGGGAGGGCAGATAGGGGAAGGAGGTAATCAAAAGCAAACACTTTTGAAAAGGGACAGGGTCAAGGGAGAAAATTGGGTAAAGGGGGATAGGACAGGAAGGAGCAAAATATAGTTAGTCTTTCACAACATGAGTATTATGGAGTGGTTTTACATAATGATACATGTGTGGCGTATGTTGAATTACTTGTCTTCTTAGGGAGGGTGGGTGGGGAGGGAAGAGGGGAGAGAATTTGCAACTTAAAGTTTTTTTTTTAAATGCAATTTATTTATTTAACATATTTGGTTTTCAGCATTGATTTTCACAACATTTTGAATTACAAATTTTCTCCCCATTTCTACCCTCCCCCCCACTCCAAGATGGCACAACTTAAAGTTTTAAAAGAAGATGTTCAAAAAAAAAGTTTTTGCATGCAACTAGGAAATAAGATATACAGGCAATGGGCCATAAACATCTCTCTTGCCTACAAGAAAGTAAGGGAAAAGGGGATGGGGGGAGTGGGGTGACAGAAGGGAGGGCTGACTGGGGAACAGGGCAATCAGAATATATGCCATGTTGGAGTGGGGGGGAGGGTAGAAATGGGGAGAAAGTTTGTAATTCAAACTCTTGTGAAAAATTAATGCTGAAAACCAAAAATAATAAATAAATAAAGATTTTAAAAAAAGAAAAAAATGCAAATACTCAGAAAAAAGCTATGTCAAAATTATGAAATAGAAGACCATGGGGATACATCAGGGCACTACTAACCTACTAATTCCTTCACCCACACCTCACTCATCAGCTTGAACTTAATCTAATAAAAATGTTCGTGCCTTCCATTGATTTGCGTATGAAAGCGATGGGAGAAAAAAAAAGAAAATGAAAAAATTTTAGTGTCCGGATCCTAAATGGCTATGCCCAAACTCCTATTTAATTTAAACTCTTTTTTTGTCAATTCCTGGCATTACTTTATTTTTCTTTTAATTAAGATTTTTTATTTTAACTTAAACTCTTATAGTGCTTTTTCTCTAAGTTGTGAAATGTAGGGGTGGTCTGTTGTTGTTGTTCATTTGTTTCAGTCATGTTTGATTCTTCACCATCCTATTTGTTTTTTTTTTTTTTTTTGGAAAAGGTCCTGGAGTGGTTTGCATTTCCTTCTCCAGCTTATTTTACAGATAAGGAAACTAAGGTAAATAGGGTTAAGTGACTTGCCCAGGGTCACACAGCTAGTAAGTATCCGAGGCCAGATTTGAACTCAGGTCTTTCTCAGAGCTCTATCCACTGTACCACCTAGCTCCCCAGGGGTACCAAGTTGAATATAAGTCATTGTATTATAAAGATTAAAAAATTAATGCATATCACAGGAGCATTTTATAATAAATGTTGATTATTCACTTTATTCATTCATGGCCAAAATGCAATCAATGATTGTTATTTGCTGCCTTGAGAGGAAGGGGTGGTGTAGAGGATAGAGGACTAGCCTCTCAGAGTCAGAAAGTCCTTCCTCTGACATCTATCTTCTGTGCATCTCAATGCCCCAAGCAGCTCTCTATGACTACAAATTGCAGAGCATGTGTTGATCTGCTTTGGTTGAGGCAGTTCTCTCTAGAATTCCCTACACTACTGAAATCATGAGCTTGGTCCCAATAAATCTTCCAGCTCCTTAGGTTCTCAAGGTCAATGCCAGAGGATCAGACTCTATAAAGCTGAAAAACTTGGATGGATGATGTGTTTCTTGTCTGAGCACCAGATGAGCTATGTTCATATAGGCTCAACAACAAGGGAGCCACAGGGTCATGGATTTCTGGCCACAGCAACTCTCAAACACCAACTACCAAGTCGTAAAGGAATTACGATCTGTATCGGTGAAGGGTTCTTAGCAACATAGACCTAAAGATGGAAGGACCACTGGACTCAATCTCATTTTACACATGAAGAACCCATGGTTTGAATTAGTTGTGAATTTAAATTAACAATCAAATTACTTGTCCAAGGGCACAAAGGTGTTAAATGGTGAAGTGGAAGCCCTTTTTTCCTCCTCACCCTGGGGTTTACCTCAGGTTATCTTTAAATAGTAAGCGTCTCCTGTATATTTTAAAGCATGAATCTAAGGGCTTACACACAGTGCTTTCTGTGATGTAAAGTGAGATATTTATGTTGTTTCCAAATATCATACCCAGTGCTGCTAGAATGTTAGAATTGGGAAGAATCACAGAGCCTTAACATATTGGAGAATAAGTGTTTGCTGGCTCTGGCGATAGATTATGAGCATCAATCGGAGCATCAGGGCTCTGAGAGTTGCATTGTCTTTTAAGTGATGGAGTGGAAAACCACTGAATCCATTCAGTTCTAGTCAGTTCTATTTCTGGCTTTTTTACTTACAGGTAACACCTGTAGACAGGTTGCATCGAGGCAGTATGATACAGTCGAAGAGGGTTCAACGTATGTTTGAATCCTAATTCTGACATTTAATATCTGCATGAGCTTGGAAAGGTCACTTAACATTTCTGTGGCCCTGGTTTCTTCTTTTGCAAAACAAGATAGTTGGATTACATGTCCTTTCAGTTCCTTTTGAACTTTGAGATTCTGTCACTGTGTGACTCTGGAACAGTCATTCATTTTCTCTGGGTTTCAGTTTTATTATGCGTAAAATAAGAAGGTTTGATGAGATGATTTCTAAAGTTTTTATGGGCCTAATTTATACGACTTGCTAAACCCAGAAATAGAAACACTAAGGTTCCCAGGAAAACCTTAAAGCATTATATATGTATGCATTTCTCTTAGCAGAGAAAAAGCATTTAAAATTTTTTAAAATTTACTCAATGTAATTCTTCTTAAAATGTAAATAGTACTTTACTTTTTCCAAGTACATGTAAAGATAGTTTTCAACATTCATTTTTTATAAGATCTTGAGTTCCAAATTTTTCTCCTTCCCTCCTTCCCATCTTTCCTCCCCAAGATGGGAAGTCATCTTAGTTTATATGTGTGAAATCATGTTAAACATATTTCCTCATTAGTCATGTTGTGAAAGAAGAAACAGAACAAAAGGAAAACACACACACACACACACAAATGCACACACAAAACAAAACCCAAAGAAAGTGAAAATAGTAAGCTTTGATCTGCATTCAGACTCCATCAGTTCTTTCTCTGGATGTGGATAGTATTTTCCATTATTAGTCTTTTGGGATTGTCTTGGATCATTGTATTACTGAGAAGAGCTAATATCAGAGTACTGTGTACAGTACTCTCCTAGTTCTGCTTACTTCACTAAGCGTCAGGTCATGTAATCCTTTTCCAGGTTGAGGAAAAACCATTTTTAAGGAGCTTAGAATGTTTATATGCCTAATATCTAGCTTTGAGCTCTTTGGTGAAAATTTTTACTTGTCAATCTCATTCATTTGACATTGAAATTACGTGTAAAATGTATTAAGAGGACTCTGGCTCCCATGGGGCTTATATCTAATAAAGGTGATAAGATATGCATCAATAATCATGATGCAAAATAGAATCTTTTTGGATTTCATCAGAGGGAGAGATTGCTTCTGGTAAGGAATGATCATAGGATCTAGTCCAAACTGAATTTTTTTCATTATACTCACCATAGATGTTTTTTTGGTGGTTATTTTTATCCAAATGGTTTTTAAATTGTCTCATTATTCTTCCAATCTCACTAGCTCTTTGGGGGAAACATGCCTTTGATTCTATTTCAATTTAGCACTATCAGAAGTATTCTAGGAGTTACCTAGGTCAAACTGTAAATGCAGTGAAAGTAGAGAAAGAATTGAACTGAGATAGGAAAGAGTCATCCATGAACAATGGCTTTTAGAAACACCATGTTGGGACTTTTTTCATACTGAGCTCAGCTATAAACCATACACATACATCAACCCCTATTTGAAGGGAGTTGATTGTATCTTAAAAGTCAGTAGAAATAAATATCTTGCAATCCAATAAAATCTGATCCAGGAGGTCAGGCTACAAAACAAGCCCCATCTGAAACGCTAGCATTGGCCATGTAACTCATTGATCCAACACCAATCAAAGGCTGAACTGCTGAACAAGGTCCAGAAAGACAGAGCAAAAGCTCCCACTTGAAACTTCCAGATCTTGCTTTGTAACAACCATAAAGTTAAAAGTGGACGTGAAGAAAATAGGATTGAAAGTCATGGGATAGTAAAGGAGAAGTTGAAGTATGTGGACAATGTGAAAGAAAATCAAAGAATGAAGTAATGAGAAAATCTAAAGCAGTGAATCAGACATTAAATCAGGATAACTGGTAAAGAAGACTATGAATCAAAATGGAAGAAAAAGGAGATACAAGTGATTCAGGAAGCAAGAGGCAAAATTCATGTGACAGAGGTGTTAAATTTCAAAAAAGAGATTCATGCAGAAAAGTGTTTCTAGTTTTTATAGTGGTAAAGCAGTAAAATCACCAAAAGACTTATAGAGTAATTACTCTTTCAAAGGAGCCTCGAAAAGAAAAGTTACATTTTAGAATTTTGCAAGTAGGAGCTGTTGGACCTTTGTTCCTAGACTAGAGTACAACTTGACATTGGCAATTTTTTGAACTTGGTCATTTCCAGTGCTGGCCTAGAATTAGGAATTATGGCTAATATTAAACACTTAGGAAGCATTTGTTAAAATGAATTGAATTAGGTGTTTGTGGGCAAAGTAGGTAGAGACTATTATGGTCTAGAAAACCCAGAGGCTTTTTAGGCCTAGTCTTTCATCGTCCAAAGGCTTGGTTATGTCCCAGTCATGCCACCTTCTTATACCTACCATTGCCTTTCCTTCTCTGCTGCTCTGGAATTTTCCATGTGTGGAAACTTGCTAGAAACTTCTAGCGAATAGGATTTTCCATGTAACCAGATATAAATCTATCCTGTCTTCTTTAGCAGATTGCTTCTCCCCTCATCCTCCCCTTTATTATGACCTAGAAAAACATTGTCAGATGCAAACATTTCCTATATAAAGAAGACCTGAAAAAGGACTGGTATATGAAACTTCAAATATTTGACATGTACCTTGCTTTTAAAAACTATTCAATTTGTTGTGATAGTGTCACTACTGCCCAGCTTGTCTGTGTTCCCTTCTGATCTTTTCTGTGTATTATTTAAACTTTTCATTGATTTGCTTTTCTTTTTTTTTTTTTTTTGCTTTTTTTGGGCATCTTTACTATTTTCCCTCCTGCACTCCCTCATCACTCTTCTCTCTCCCCTTATTTGTAACAATAAAGAATAGTCAAGGAAAACAAATTTATGATATGTTGAACCTGGCTGAAAATGTATGCCAAATTCTGCAGTTTCAGGTCATTGCTTCTTCACCAAGATTATAGGTATGTTTTCATCACCAGACACTCCAGTCACCTTCTTGGGTCTCACCTGCTGTCCTTCCATCCCCTTCTCCCCATCTGCACAGCTCTACAGTTCTAGAACTAGGACCAAATCAACTCTGCCATTATTTCTAGAAGAGGTCTGCCCCCACATGGCCCCACTCACCAGTCTTGTGACTTTCCAGATCAACATGGCCCAACATGGCCATCACTCCCCTAAGAGTATTGTGTCTACCTATTAGAATTGAAGCCCAAGGACAGAGACTATCTTTGTTTCTATATATGTATCCCAGCTCATCTCCATATGAAAATGGGTCTGATCATCAGGACAGGGTTTATATGGTCCTCAGGAATCCAACACAAGTGGAACCTTTTATGACCTTAGGTGTCTAGGAAGCCACATCAAACAGCCAGAAGTCACCAGTCCTGCTAACCAGACCCTGCAGGAAGATTGCTTTGGCAGTTGAATGGAGGATGGACTGGAATGGGGAGAGACTTGTGTCAACCACACCAACCGGTAGGTTATTGCAATTGTCCCAATGTGAAGTGATGAGAGCCTGTACCAAGGTGATTGCATGTCACAGTAGAGAAGGGGGCATATAGTAGAGATGTTATGAAAGAGGGAATAATCACACTTAACATATTGGACATGGAGGGGTGAGAAACAGTGAGGAGTTGAGAATGACACCTATGTTGTGAAATTGAGAACTGGGAGGATAGTGGTGCCCTTGATAGTAATAGGGAAGTTTGAAAAGGATGTAGGGGTTTTTGGGAAAGATAATGAGTTCAGTTTTGGACATGTTGAGTTTAAGATGTCTACTAGTTATCCAATTTGAGATTTTTAATAGGCAAATGGAGATGTGACCCTGCAGTTAGATGAGGACTGGATAAATATATTTGAGAATTATCAGCATGGAGATCATAATTAAATCCTCCAGAACTGATGAGATCCCCAGTCGAGATGGTATAGAGGGTGAAAAGAAGGGGCCCAAGACAAAGCCATGGTTGATACCCAAGTTAGCAACCCTGAGCTGGATGAAGATTTAGCTAAGGAGATGGAGAAGAAGAAGTCAGATAGGTAGATGGAGAGCTAATGAGTTACAAGGCATTTCCAAGCCTGAGTCAGATTGCTGTTTGCGACAAAAGACTTTGATTTAGCGTGAGATATTGTAAATTTAAAGAATAAAGAATCTTAGCTTGGGACATTCTGCCTGGCTTTTGTTTGGAGGTATTTTAGATCGGAGTGATGACTTATAGCTGAAGATATGAATAAAAAGCTGTGAGCCTTACCTTAAAAGGATTATGCTAATATAGTATAATTAAGAAGGTGTTAGATTTGGAGCCAGAGATTGTTCAGTCACGTCTAACTCTTCGTGACCCCATTTGGGATTTTCTTAGCAAAGATACTGGAGTGGTTTGCCATTTCCTTCTCTGGTTCATTTTACAGATGAGGAAACCGAAGCAAACAGGATTCAGTGTCTTTCCCAGAGTCACACAGCTAGTAAGTGTATGAGACGGGATTTGGACTGGATTTGAACTCAGGAAGACACATCTTCCTGATTCCAGGGCCAGCATTCTATGTGCTATGGAGCCACCTAGCAGAACTCCAGAGATAGTAGAGGAGTCAGAGGATCAGGATTCAAATCGCAGCTCTGGTACTTACTACCCTTGTCATCTTTGGCAAGTCACCATGGGCCAGAAAATTCCAATCTGTAACAGAAGGCACTGAGAGATCCAAGCAGGATGAATCAATTTGTTAGGGAGTCCAGGGATCCCTAATTAATTTAATCTAAGATCTTCCTCACATTCAAGGACCCCTACTGCTTGAGGATGGCCAGTATTTATGTAGACTGAGAGCACACTAAAAACAGAATGAGGTTGTACAATGTCACGATCACCAGAAATGGGGAAAACTCTAAGATCAATCGTAACCACTTTGTCAACAGGCCTTTCAGAGGCCATCAACTCCAGTTATCTCAGCTGGGCTTTCTAAAAGTCATAAGACTTTTGGAACAACAACATCCTGGGGCCTTCCACAAGTCATAAGACCCTAGTGTTTGATCAACCGTGTCTGAGGGTCCAAAGAAGTTGTGTTTTTGAAGCAAAGGTCACTAGGACAGTGATTCATAGGAGTGGGGAAGGGTGTACCACCAAATGAACCTATTACAGAGTGGGGGGAAAAAGTGTAGCAATTATACTCTTATTACGTATCTAACTAACAGCATGAATCTAGCTGATACATATAAGTAACAGAATTGTCAATATGTGGTGGATTAATCATAACTCTTATCCTGACAGCATTAACACATATAACTATCTTAAACTTAATTTTATCCTGCTTAACTCATTAATACAATCATTGATACCCATTAAATCACAATGAACTGAGTACATCCTGATTAATTTGAGTAGGGGGTTATCAAAATTGTTGTCACATTACCTAACTCTAAGCAATCTGGGCCACAGCTTCCTCATCTGTAAAATGAGGGTGTTGGACTAATTGAAATTTGAGGTCCCTTATAGCTCTAACTCTATGATCCTACGATCCTGGTCACTGCACCCAAGGTGACAATATGGCCAGCATTTGGCTCTGAAGGTACTTCATCTGAAGATTATAGCTGAAAGCCAATAGATGGCTCACTGAAGAGTGAAAGTGAGTAGACATAAGACAGGATGTAATGTATATCAGGCAGCAGAAGAATTACAACACTTGTCAGAAGTCCCAGAAGAGCAGCATGATCCTATCATTAGATGAGACAAGCACCAGAGGTATGAATTATGCCTGCCCCTCCCCATCACCCCAGAGTGTGCTGGCTACATCTTCCCTTTGTGTATATCCCCTACTTCCAACAATCCTGATAAATATCCACTTTTCCCACTGATTATGGATGAGCCTACATGAAGGGTGGGGTGGAATTGGTGAGAGGTGAGAGAGAAGAGAGATAAGTCTGAAGTTTCTTTGGACTCTTCCAGCTTTCAGTGATTCTTCTGGCTTTCAGCTTCATTAAAGATGATAGGCCATTCCAACTTCTCTTTAGGGTCGTGAAGGGGAAAGACTCTGGGAAGAAGCCAATATATACAACTTAAATCTCTCCTTATTCTGAGATTGCTATGCTAGAGAGTTGGAGGAATTTCCCCTTGGGTGACATCTGGGAGTCTTTGGTTCAATTGAGTTGCCTCACATCCAAAAGAAGAACTCCTTCACTCTGTATTGTCTGGTATATATTCTCCTATGTACTTTCTCTGACTTGTTTTGCTGTCCATTTGAATAAATGGAATTCTTTGCTATTTGCTGTTTGTTTGTGGAACTGGTGGAGCCTCCTATATATTATATATATATATATAAGGGGGTCCTCCTTTCTTAGAAGTTCAGCCTGGATCTTAAAATTATACCCTCTAGATTACCAATATTTAAGGGAGCAGAAAGATATAATTCTGACCCAGTACCCTCTTTCTCTGAGTAAAGCATAGCCGTGGCCCCCAAGCCCTAACTTCTTGTTTCTCTTCCTGGCAGGAATTAAAGTTTCCTTTGGAAAAGGGTCCAGGGAGAAGAGGTTAGAGATGTCTATTCTGCCTCCCTTTGAGCCACACCTTATGCTACATGTAGGGGACAGTCTTGCTACCCAGACAATCAACAGAACAATAAATAAAGTCCTGATTTGTAATGTAAAATGCCCAACACATTCCCAGTGACTCCTTCCAAATGCTGGCTAAAAAAAAAAAGTAAGGAACTTACATAAATAGTCAAACGAAATAAATGCCATGCATACTTGTTACAAGGGTTTTGTTGTTCGATTAAAAAGCCTTTAGTTTCTCTCCTACCTTTCCCACACAATTAAAAAAAAAAAACCTTTTAAATCGTGTGTGTTTGGAGGGGAAGTGGGAGAGAACATAAATGCTTAATTGAAAAATAAAATAAAATAAAATAAAATAAAATAAACCCACCCACACATACGCACACACTTACAACCCTCACATCAACTTGAATACTATCCAGGATTAGGAATGTGAGATTAATGGTGGCCATAGGCTTCCCCATTTTTCAGCCCTTAGAGTTGCCGTCCATCCTTTCTCGTGCTCTCTTCTTTCCCGTCCCGTCCCGCTACTTTCCAGGGGTTGCTAAGCAACAGCCAATCAGCTCTTAGGAACATTCTCTTTCCCTTCTCCTACTTCTCTGAGGTATAGGCGCGGAGTAAACGTCCTGACCCCCCCAGGGGGCATGCGCAGGAACGTTGCGACGGGAGCAGGCGGGTAGCTAAGCGACGGTCCTCACTCTAGACCCCCGTCCCCAGAGGAGCCTTGATCATCTGGGCCTCTTCTGTTTTTCTCCCCTCTCCCGCCCTCCCGGCTCCGGCGTCTACCTGCTCTCCCCTCCCCTCCTTTGAGCTATGGAGAAAACCGTGCTGTCGTTGCGGCTCTGCCCGGCCGAAGTGTGCTTTGCTGACGTGCAGGTGGGGATGATCTATAGCACCGAAATCAAGGTGCAGAACATCGGCCGCAGCAACATGAAGATCCGCTTTCTGGGGCCCGAGGACCCGCAGGTGATGAGGGCCGGGCCGGGGGAGGACCCCGGAGGCGGAGGGCAGCCCCCTTGAAGACACTCTGCCCGCCACCACCCCCTCCCCACCACCGTTCCTTTCTCTTCCTCCCAGAACTGCCCATGCCCTCCCGGGGACAGGCCGTGCTGGAGAGGGGTCCAGTCCGGGACCTTCCACCTCCTCCAGTTAGTCAGTATTTATTAAGCACGTTACTACGTGGCAGGCGCGGGGTTACAAAGAAAGGCAAAAACAATTCTTGCCCTCAAGTAGGGGAGATCTGTCCCTCAACGGGAAGGCAGCAAGAACGAATGAATACAGCATTTTTGAAACACCTACTATGTGCAAAGCATTGTGTTAAGCACTGGGGACGCAGAACAAAAAGATGGGTCCTTACACTCAACGAACTCACATTCTAATGTGGGGCAGGGTTGAGACAACACATATGGAAGCTTTCGGCAGGCAGAAGACTATGTACGTACAAAATAAATAGAAAATAATCTCAGAGAAAAAGGCCTAACATTGAGGGGAAAGCCTTTTTTTTTTCTTACAAAAGGTGGGGTTTTAACTGAGTCTTGAAGGAAGCCACAGAAGCCAGGAGGTGAGGAGGAGGAGAATTCCAGGTCTGGAGACTGGCAATGAAAATGCACCACTCGGAAATGGAGTGTCCTGTGCAAGAAACACCAAGGAGGCCAGTGTGGAGGAGAGTAAAGTGTAAGAAGACTGGAGAGGCAGGAAGGGGCCAATGTGTGAAGGGCTTAAAAAGCCAAGCAAAGATTTTTATATTTGGGGAGCCACAGGATTACCCCTATTGAGTAGGGGAGTAATATAGTCAAATTCCGGGCTGCAGGGAAATCACATTGGCAGCTGAGGGGAAGATGGACTGAGGCAAGGAGAACAAACAATGGGCTATTGCAGTTGTCCAGGCCTGTGCTGATGAGGGCCTGAAATAGGGTATCCACTGTATTAGCAGAGAGAAGGGGAGGTATAGGATAGAGGTTGTGAAGGGGAAAATGACAGGACCACCCTCTGTCATCACCCCAATCCTGCAATGATTTTTCTTTTTGTTGGAAGGTAGAGAAAGATTGGGGGAGATGCTGCTAGAACTTCCCAGAATGCACCTGGCAGGATGCTTTCCCACCAGGGTATCTGTTGGTTCTGGGAGATTCTCCGAAGTTGTTGCCACAACAATCCCTGAATTGTCTTCGTTTCAAGGGTGCATGTGTATGTATTTGTGTGTCTTATATTAGATCCTAAGATAACATGTACTCCAAAGCTAATGGTGGTAAGAAGAAATTTTCTATCCTGTGTCCTGACATCTGTGCATTCTGTATATTCATTCTATAAGGGAGAAAGGAACAAGCATTTCTTTAGCTCTATGTGCACTTTTTTAGGCAGGCCAGCATAGTAAATAGAATGCTGAACTTCGGAGTCAAGATCAGTACCAAATTCCCACCTGGGACACTTAACTGTGAGTCCATGGGCAAGGTATTTATCATCTCTGAGCCCCAGACGACTCTGTAAAACCTTATCTACTAAATTACCTGCTTTGGTTGGTAGGTCCTGACAGAATTTAAACTCACTAGGGGCATGCATTGTTCCTTTTTTTGCTTTTCTATCTCCTGGACCTAACATGATGCCTTGCATATAGTAGGTGCTAAAAAAGTGTGTGTTGAATGAATCAATCCTTTATGTAATAATAAAATGCCTGGAAAAACACCTGGAGTATTTGGAAGAGTAGTAGGCTGAGTCAGAAGACCTTGTTTGAGCCAGCGCTGTCTTGTGTGAACTTCAAAAGTCGCTTGACTTTTCTCAGCCTCAGTTTTCTTATCTGTAAAATGGGCATAGTAATACTTGGGCTACCTGCCTTATGGGGTTGTTATGAGGAAAGCACTTTGTGAGTTTGAAGCGCCATAGCAATATTGAGTTATTTTTATGATTATTACTAAGGTCACCTTTTCACCAACCTGAAAATACCTGTTTACTGTTCAATAATTTTAATTGGTATCTGTGTCCAATGTAGAATGACTGTAAGATTTCAGGTGTTCATTCTTAATGGAATGTATACACATGGAGGGAAGGCAGCAAGTAACATTGCTGACTTCATTTTTTCTCAGCCAATATGTCTAGTCAGTTATCAAATCTTGCCTTTTTTACTTTTATAACTTCACTCACATCACATCTTAGTCTTACTCCTTACACAGCTGACAGTAATTCATGTCCTCATCACTTCAATCCTTGACTCCTGCAGTGGCCTTCTCATTGGTCTCCCTGTCTCAATTTTCCCAGTAGAATCCATTCATCACGCAGCTTGCCAAAATAATTTTCCTTAAGGACGAATGTGACTATGTCAGCCCACTACCTAAACTCCAGTAGTGGTCTTTGGTCTAAGAGAGAGGGTCAAATGGCTATCCTTTTATTAATAACCTGCTGGCCTTATTAACAAAATGATTAAATTACCCAGAAACTATATCTCTTGAATCTTTTTAAATGTCACAGTTATGGTTAACCACTAAGGGATCGGAGCCTTTCACTCTAGAGTCTTAACAAGGAGCCCCAGCTCAATTGGACCCATGTGGAGAGTTTCTCCATGAGGAAAGTTTTCTCTTAAGACTCTGGCCGTGATCTGACTTTTCCTTTTGCTAATTCCAAAAGGTGAAAAGCAGCAGGGCAAAAAAGAGGGAAGATGAAGATGCTTTTACCTGATGTTATTCTATGGCAGTGTCAACAGCGATGCAGTTTCAAAGCCCAACATTATTATAGCAATGGCAGATGACCTTGGCATTGAAGATCCTGGATGCTATGGAAACACAACACTAAGAACTCCTAACATTGACAGGATAGCCAAACGCGGATTGGAATTCACTTGGCTGCATGTCCACTGTGTACATCAGGTAGAGCAGCTTTCCTGACAGGCCATTGCCCTGTCCGATCAGGGATGGCTTCATTCTCTAAGGTTGGAGTGTTCCTATTTTTGGCTTCTTCAGGTGGTTTGCCTACAAATGAAATCACTTTTGCCAAGCTTTTGAAGACGAGGCTATTCTACAGCCCTGACAGGAAACTGGCACCTTGGGATAGACTTTAACAGCAGAGATGACTTCTGTCACCACCCTTTAAATCATGGTTTTGATCACTTCTGTGGATTTCCAGTGACCAATTTGGAAGATTGCAAGCTCGGATCAGGCACTGTATTTACCACAGCGATTCATATATTTGTTTTCATTCCCCTGCAAATTGTTGGCATTGCTCTTGTCACTTTGGAGGCACTCAATTACCTTGTTCTGTTTCAGGTCCGTCACTGGGTATTCTTTTCCTATCTTTTATTAGCAGCCGCTGTAATTGTACTCAGCCTCTTTCCTTCATTTTTTTCTGACCTTTAAACTGCATCTTGATGAGGAATCATGAGCTTGTATATAGCAGCCAGTGTCTTATAAAAATCTCACTCAGAGGTTGACCAGGGAAGCTCTCAAATTCATAAACAGGTTGGTGTGACTTGCGTACTAGGATTTTGCTCATGAAAACTGGCTAACATTCATTTCCATGATGACAGTCAAACACTATTCTTATTTTAGTCTTCTTTTCTCTTCCATATTCAGTAAGTATCTAGAGGTGGAATAAAAGAGCACATGAGGAGAGCACTTGGTTTGAATAAAATAATGATATGAAAAATTAAAGAAAAATAAACTCCAGTGGTTTCCCATTATCTCAAATATAAACTCTGTTTGACTTTTAGATCCCTTCACAGCCTAGTCCCATCCTATCTGTCCAGTCTCATTATGCATTAGTCACCTTCCCACATCCCATGATCTAGCCAAATTGTCCTTGCTGTTGCAAGGTGTTAAAGAACACCTCCCATATCCATGCCTTTTCACTGGCCATTCGCCATGCCTGGAATACATTTTCACTTCCCCTCCACCCCAGGCTCCAATTTCTACACAAAGCTTTCATGATTCCCCCAACTATCTTATATTCAACTACCATGCATTTACTTTGCATTTATTCTCTATATACTTATATATGTACATATTATCTCCCTTTCAGAGGGCAAGCTCCATCAGAGCAGGGTCTTTTTTTTTTCTTTTTGTCCTCATATCCCCAGTGCCTAGCAGAATTCCTGGCATGTTCTCTCTTAGTAAATACTTTTTGGTAGATTGATGGTAATTAATTAGTTACCAGGCTGATTTTTGGTCAAGGAAACAATTTGGGAGAAATATTGTTATATTTTTGGGACATTAGTAAATGATTTTTTTGATGCCCTGGTAAGTCTGAAAGGACTTCTTTTTGAAACCAATTGAATTTATTTCCATATTAGGTGATGGATTTACAAAGCTATGACATTGTTCCAAAGGAAGTTATCATCTAATGAGGGAAGGAGAATTACACAGATAACTCTGATAAAAAGAAGCATGAAAGAGGTACAAAATAGAGATCTGGGCATAAGGCCATGATAAATATGAGGAAAAAAGGATTACTGTCACTTTAGGGATGAGGGATGTACCAGAGAAAGCTTCATGAAGGAGGTGGCATCTGAGGGGGCCTTGAACGAAGCAAGGGACTTTAACAGATAGAATGGAGATGGGCAGAGTCCATTCCCAGCATGGGTAACAGCATGAGCAAAGGTGCAGAGACAGCAGAGGCCAGAGCAGGATAGAGTAGTCCATTTTACTAGAATGTGGAATGTCTTCAATATTCAATATTAGTGATTTAATTTTAAAGGTTTTTGAAAGAGTATCTTATTTTTATTGATGTATTGTTTTTGCAATATCATTTTTTAATATATTTCTCCCCATTCCTCTCTACCCAGTGAGGCATTCCTTGTAACCAAGATTAGAAAAGAAAGAGAAACAAAAAGCATTTCAGTAAAACCAACTAGCACATTAACCATATGGGACAGCATATGAAACATAATGTACCACTAGTCCCTGGCGTCTGCCAAGGGAGGAGGGAGGTACAGTTTTCAACTCTTCTGTGGGGCCAAGCTTGGTCATTATAAGTTATGTAATATTCAGTTTGATTTTTTTTCCTGTTTACATTACTAAACCGATGATCTCTTAGTTGTTGCATCTGTTTTAATAATCCGGCTAGCAGCTCCTGTGGGGGCGTAAGATCCCCCCACAGCCAGCACCCAGGAGGCTGCTGGCACGCCGGGAAAGCACCGGTTCTTTTTATCTGCTTAAACAAGGAAAGCATGATGAAGGGGTTGACCAGCTTACTTTAATCCAGCATTCACTTAGCATACAGACAACATTCATTTAGTTCAGGGGAAAAAGCCAGTACCCTGAGGTTCAGAACATTCATTTAGTTTGGGGGAAATGAACCAGCACCCTAAACTTCAAAACAAAATACAAACAAATTACAAATATCAACAGACAGACCCAATACAATTCATAGTTACCAACATTTGGGCTCAGCCCGAGAGCAAGGGCTGGCCCAGAGTCACGCTCCCCACTGCTCCCACGCCAACCGGAAAAGGAAAGAGGGATCTTCAAGCTGTCCTTTCCCCTCTTATAGAGTTTTTGACATCGTCAAGCGCTGCCTGAATGACCACGGCCAATTGATTCTTGAGTTGGCCCCTTCCCCTAGGTTAACACCCAATAGGGCATGGCTCTGGAGTCAACACCTCCCCTCAGCTAGCCCCATGACTCATCACACAGGAAGTTCTCTGCTCACAGGCATGAGTCTCTGGGCTTCCTGCCCCGGAAGAGGTCACACAGGAAGTTCTCTGCTCCCAGGCATGGCCCAGCAAGGCTCAATGAGATAAACTGAGTCACTCAAAGAAAACAAAGGCCACTCTGGCCACAGCATCCAATGACCTTCTCTCAATTTTCCTCCTTCTTGAACTCTCTAGAGCATATGATTGTTGACAATATCATCCAACAAGCACTTATTAAATGCCTATTATATTCCAGGCCCTGTGGTAGGTACTGGAGATAAAAGAGAGTGGGGACAAAAGAGAGACAGTCCCTTCCTTAAAAAAGCTTATGTTCTATTGGGGGAACCAATGTATATACAAGTAAGGATATTCAAAAGAGTACAAAGTAAAATTTTTTTTTTTCCAGAGCAGGCACTACCAGCTGAGGTTAGAGGAGGGTAGAGAAGGGAATATACATAGGTGAAATGCAAAGGGCGGCAGCTGAGTAGAGTTTTGAATAATGCAAAGGATTCTAAGAAGCAGGAGTAAGGTTGCATAAGGATGGCCAGTGCAAATGTTGGGAGATGGGAGGAGTGCTGTATGTGCTAAATAGCATGAAAGTCAGTTTGGCCATAAAGCATGGAAAGGGAAGTAATGTATAAGTTTGAAAGGTAGGTTGGGGCAAGGTTGTGAAGGCCTTTAAAAGCTAAACAGAAGAACTTACAGTGGATCCTAGAACTGCAGGGAGCCACTGGTGTTTACTGAGTGAGGGGAGTGACATGGTCCTAACTGCATTTTAGGAAACTCACTTTACAAATATTATCCTCACAACAACCCTGGGAGGGAGGTTCTATAATTGTCCCCAATTTACTTATGAGAAAACTGAGGCAGACAGTGGTTAAATGACTCACACAGGGTCACATAGCTAGTAAGTGACTGAGCTTGGCTTTGAACTCATGCCTTCCTGACTCCAGATACAATGCTCCATCTACTGCATCCAGCTGCCTTGCTGTGTATGTGTGGTGAGCTAACTTTCATATTTCAGAGACAATACTTTTATTCCTTTAATTAAGAAAGCATTTGAATCATACTTGGGTTGTGATATGGGTGATCACATTGCGGCTTTCGTCCATAAATGGTGTTAGGTCATGTGTGTTAGACTACTAACTGGATGAGTATGATGATCTTATTTCAAGATTTTTATTGCAATTATTATTTGGAAAGAACAAAAAAGACCAGTCAACAGATTGATATCTTTGCTTGAGAGACATTTTGGAGAAGACCTTCAAATCTAAGTGTACTGTGCAATATCCAAATCTACCATCGGGTCTAAAGTGTGTTTTATCAAGTGAAGAACTACTGGCAGTGAAACAATCAACTTGGAATTCAGATGAAGAAGATAAACTTAATGATTCAGTTGTCAAGGTTCAGGCCTAGCGTAATGGGAGACCAGCAAGGTGGTGATTCTCTATTTGAATGGACTTTTTCCCCCTCTGACACAAGAAGATAGTAATAACATTTTTATTTTAATTTAGCCATTCTTTTGCAAGAATATACCTGCATGTTTTCAAAATATGAAGCTTCTCTTGAGAATCTTTAAATATGAAAAGTATTCTTAGAGTATCCGTGGGGATCTGAAAGTGACTGCTCTTTTTCTAGGATTACAATTTGGATATCATATTCTGCTATTTTATTTGTAAATGAAATAGTAGGAAAAAACAGCTACAGAGCAAAGAACTTATTTTAATAATGAAAAAATGTAGTAACAACTGGTTAGTCCTGCAATTTTTTTGCTAATATTGCACATTAACATTGATTAAATAAAAAAAAATTCTCCCAACTGTGGATTGAATTGGTACAGATTTCTTCAAAAAGACAGATTTCTAAGAATCAGCAAGGTTAAAATCAAAGAGGGCATGTCCTCAAATAAGGAAAGGGATAAAAGACTAACATTATGAAGGACAATTGAATGAAGTCGAAGGAACTGCATGGAAATCATTTTCAAAAGTGAGCAAAAACTTGAGGTAACTACAAAGCAAAAAATTACTAAGATCCTTAGAGCCTGTAACAACAGCCACACTGGCAAACTCAAGATGGCTGCTAGCACAGATCCTTTGATCTGCTTTTCTAAAGGAAAGCAACTTTAAAGAGGTCAGCAATCTTACTTTAATTGAACATATATATTATTCACTTGATTCAGGAGAAGTTAGCACTCTGAACTTCAGAGAAAATACAAACAGGTTACAAGCAGAAATTACAAGCAGAGAAAATAGCACAGATCAATAGACAGGGCTTCTAATTATCTGAGAAATTAGCACAGATTAACAGACAGATCCAACTGTACACACATAGTTACCAGAGAGAGAAGCACCAACATCTGGGTTTTCAAAGCTGGCGGGGGTGGGGGGGGAGGCTCCTTAACAGCTACCCAGAGTTTTGTCTGGCCAAATCACATGAACACTCTTACAATGAGTGAACCCCAAAGCAAAATGCTAGCCTCAGAGTGTATACACACTTTTCAGAGCCAGAGGGTATCACAACACTTGTGACACAGTGCCTAATTAGAAATTAGCAAAAGGTGTGAGCCTTCCTACAAACAAGCCTCCTCTAATCAAGTTTCCCTTAATGACGTCCAAGTGAGGCCTATTAATGGGTGGGGAAGATCTTCCCATTCTATTAACCTTAAAGAGCCTTAAGTTATGAGATATAATATATCATGCATGATCCAGTCCTTGAATTCACATTTGGACTTGTTCCTAGAAAACCTAGGTGCTCTCAGTGATGAAAATGAAGGATGTTTCCATGAATAAATCTCCATAATTGATGTTCTAGTCACTTAACCTTTCAGTCAATTGCATGACTTTAAGGATATAGTTTGGGGAAGAAAACCATTTGCAAAAGCCTGCCTATTCCTTCCTCATGTTTTCATCAAGGACACTCTTAATACATGTTTAAGTCATTCTCGTAAATATTTTTCAGCACTTGGTAAATAAAAAAAAATTAGAAAAAACATTTCTACAATGGAAAAATTACACTAGTGCAAGTATACTGGCATCTAACTTGTGTTGGCTGCTGTGGAGGGATGTTCCACAGGTGAAATAAAATGGAAAATGACCAATAGGTACATTTTAATTGAGTTAACAAGCACTATTTTGCTTAAAAATATATGAAATTGTGAATTTTCTGAAAATGGTGACTGATAGACAAAATTGGGAGCCATATTGGAAATGAGAAAAATACCTGTTTTATAGATGTGAAAGAGAAAAAAACCCTAATCCTTTGTTGTTGTTGTCCTGTGTTATTAATATCAAGATTGAATTAAAATGGAAGGATACATTTGCTAAAGGTGTTTGCTACTGGTATGGAGGATTTACAACATAGAGGCCAAATGAAGGAGGCAGTCACTCCTGTTTATAGATACCATTGTGATGATTTGCATCAAGCCTTGGAGAATTGAAGAGTTTCTTATATGAGACTACTAATCACAAAAGAATTTGGTCTATCTGCAGAGGAAAAACCCAGTGGCTGAAAAATGCTCATCAAACACTATAAGCTCAGATGAACAACCTGTAGATTGTTCCATCAGTACATTTTTTCTTGCATACCTATTTCAGATGGAAAAGGATTTGGGTTGATAATTGAAGGAGGAGGAGAGTAGGTTGGATTGCAGCCGAGGAAATTACACAATACTTCTAAAGATAATAAGCTTCTCCCTGAAATCTTCGAAGACTCATCCTCTGAACATTAATATTATCTGCTGAAATGAAATGGCTGGCAACTGTGGAACATCGCAATAAGAATTATGAATCACTCAAAGAACAACGAAGAGACACTTGTTAGGTGTAAAGCTGCAGCACATTATGAACAATGAACTGCGCTTGGTTCAGTGTAAAATACATCTTCAAAGAGAGAGATGACTGGGAAGGCAATCCTTTCCACCTTCCTAATTAACTCATTATCTCACCACAGCTGTTCTTTAAAAGCTTTTCACTCCTCCTCAATTCTCCCATGGCTTCCTCACCCTCACCCTCTTAACTGAGAATCTTGCCTATTTTATTAAAGAAATTGAGGCCATTTGCAGAGAGCTCCTTTTTCTCCTCTATCTCATATCATTTAGATACCTTCTGCCACAATTCCCTCCTTCATCTCATCTCACATGAAGAGGTGTCCCTTCTCTTTACCAAAGCAAATCCCTCTATCGCAAAAGTGATCCCATTCTCCATTAACCCCTCTATCATCCCCGCTTTCTCATTTTTAATCTCTCCCTACCTACTGGATCCTTTCCTACTATCTACAAACATGCCCATGTCTCCCCCATCTTCAAATGTCCCTCACTTGACCCCTCTATAAATCAGCCTAGATCCCAGAGTCCCAAATCCTTGGGAAAAGCAGTGCCTCCAAAACCACCAGTCTGGCTTCTAACCTACATTCCACATTACCACCACCAACTGCTGACCAGCTGCTATTAATAAGCAGATAGGCATAGGAGCCCTAGAAGTGGCACCATCCCTCAGACCACCATTCTTGTTACCTGGCTATCCTTCATAGGCATCATCCAGGAAATCAGCTCCTGTGGAAAGGGGACTAGCCATCTCTACCAGCTGCCCATCAATGGCCTGCCACACACTGGCTTCTAGCTGAAGCAGCAAGGTGCCCTAAAGAAAGGACAGGAGATAGCACGTGTCAGGCAAGGGAAGCCACCAGTCCACACTGATTACTATCACTCCTTATACCCTGATGGATACAGCCCAGGACTCTGAACCCAAGAGCCTTGGGAATAGCATTGCTTCCAGCCCAGTGCACTCAGACACGATCCAGGAAAGCAACCCTTGTGGAGATGCAGCCTGGCAACTGCTCTTGCAGATGCTACAGCCACAGCTACTGAAGGCATAGGAAGGAAATTTCTTGCCACTAAAGTCCTTAGCGCCATCAAATATTTCAACATCAGAAACTGATATAATTCTCTTAGTGAAAATGTCATTAAAGAAGAGATATTAATGTCTGTTTTGACACTGAGATGATGAACATTTTCCATTTTTCTTGCAACTGAATTCCATATGTGTTATCTCCTCCATCAGAAGGGGAGCTCCTTGAAACTAGGATTATCACTTTTTATTTATTTTATTTTTTTGGAGGGGGAAGGCAGGGCAATTGGGGTTAAGTGACTTGCCCAAAGTCATACAGCTGGTAAGTATGCCAAGTGTCTGAGTCTGGATTTGAACTCAGGTCCTCCTGACTCCATGGCCGGTGTTCTGCTCACTGCACCACCTAGTTTCCCCCTGATTATCATTTTTAAAATTAGTATCTCCAGTGCATAGCACAATAATTTGCACATACAAGTGCTTAATATATGCTTTAGTCATTCATTCAAAATATTCTTTAACAGAAACAGTTCGTTGACCCTAGATTTGGATTATCCGAATTATTGGAAGTCACATAATGTCAAAAATCAATATGAAGTCTTTTATGTATCTATTTGTAGTATACATTAAAATTTTGATTTCCAAATCTCTCCTTCTTTCCTGCCCCTCCCCCATGCATTGAGAAGGCAAGCGATAGGATATCAATTATACAAGGAAAATTATCTAAAACCTATTTCCATATTAGCCATGTTGCAAAAAACCCAACAACTATAAAAAGCAAAATCATAAAGAAAGCGAAAAAAAGTATGCTTCTACCTGTACTCAGAATTCATCAGTTCTCTTTTTGGAGCTGGATAGCATTTTTTATTGTGGAATTATCTTGGATTGTCTTGATTAGAGTAGCTAAGTAAGAGAAAGTTCTTTGTGGAGGATTGGGATAACATAGCAAGAATCATCTGAGATGAGAAGGGGTGAGGTCTTCACTGTTGGAAGGAGTACTTGTGGGTGAAATTATGGATATTCCACTTAAGTATTGAAGTTTGGGGCACCTACTCCTTTCATTAAAGAACCTCAGTTTCCTCGTCTCTGAAATGAAGGAATTATTTATTCAGGCTCCTCTCAATTCTAACTCCTATGCCACCTTATCGTGTTGCATCTTCACTCAAAAACATATAGTATTTCCTTACTAATAAAATATTAAGGCCAAACTGGATGCTCTCTCTGGCTTTTAGGTCTGATCTGGTCCCATCTTTCATGTTTGGCCATATTTCCTGTTATACATTCCTTCTGCTCAAATCAGATTAATCTCTTCCTGGAACATCGTATAATCATTCTAGCTTCTATGTCTTTACTCATTCTGTTCTTCCTATCTAGAATTCCTTTTCCATTACATCCAAATCCTATACATCTACTTCAATTCTTACCTTAGGTGGCATTAGTAACAGATAGGTGGTACAGTGAATAGAGTGCTGGACCTAGAGGTCAATTCCAATCTCAGACACTTGGCAGCTCTTTCACCCTAGGCAGAGTGACTTAATCACTGTCTACCTCAACTTCCTTAATTGTAAAATGGGGATCATAAAAGCATATACTTCCTAGGGTTATTCTAAGGCCTACATGAGATATTCATCAAGTACTTTGCAAACCTTAAAGCACTCTATCAATGCTAGCTCTTATTATTATCGCTTCTCCTATGATACCAACTTAAGCCCAACTGTTCTCTCCCTTTTCTTTTAAAAATAATTGCCTATTTAGTTTGGAGACTTGAGAGTAAGGTGACTTTTTGGAGGTAGGAGAGGTAATGAGGCAAATACTTTCCAAATAGGTGATTCTGTGCTAAGCTAGAGGCCATACCAGATAACTGAGGACAGCACATGCTTGCTTATTTCAAATCAAATTTGTTGAATGGTATTAAATCACAAATAAGTGATGAAGCTAAGAATAAGGTTACTGGTTCTTTCAGTGCTTTTTCCAACCTTTGGGGTTCCCAGGTCCTATGCCCACCCATGCCTTGACCCAGCCACTGCAAAGTACAATGTACAGGCCCAACTTACAGAATGATGGTAGCAGAATGGTCTCTCAGATACATCCCTTAAGTATAGAAAAAGTCCTTTGTTTGACATAGGCTGGCTACTGTGTCTTATCAGTTTTTCCTGTTTCTAAAATGTGGGGCTTAGGGTCACAGGACAAACTTGGAATGTGGAGTCCAAAGTCAGTAAAGACAAAACACTCATCAGAACATTTAACAAAAATAAGGCGTTAAAAGTCACCCAGTAGAAAGAGTATCTAATTCCACTTATAGTACAGGAAATATCAAAAGTCTTAATGCAGTTTTAAATTTTAATAACTTCCACATTAAAAAAAAACAACCAAACTTCATCAGATGCCTTTGCAAGTTCTATATGTGTATATGACTCTGTCTACATATCTATTTTAGCTATTCCAAATTGAACAGGTTTTGGCTACAAAGCAGGTCCTTTTGCTAGTGTTCCACATCCAAAAGAACTGTTATAGCATGAGACAGAGTATTGGGAGGAAAGGAGAGTAAAAGGTCCTGAGGAAGGCATTAGATGTTTTAACAGGAATGATACTTTTGCAGAAAAGGAACACTTTTGCAGAAAGTTATACATATGTATAAAAGTGAACATGTAAACTCATGTACATGTTATTTTTTTTTGTTTAAAACAGATGTCCCTATTCTTATTTTTTGGAAAATAAGTAAATATTTTTGCAAATATTTGTTTCCTCTTGCAGACAAGTTTTTTTCCTCCTTTCTAAGCAGATTATTTTAAGTAGAGACAGTTTCTCAGAAAGAAGAGATATGAATTGTGTCCTTTTAATTATGACATACTTTTGGCAGGTATCTTATTAAAGCTTCATTGTAATTATGTTGTTCACACATCCCTAAATTTGCATTTTTTAATAGTCCAAAATTCTTAGCCTGAAATTCAAGGCCATGTACAACCTTATCCTCACACTAACTGTTTAACCTTAAATTTTACTTTTACTCATATGAGCCGTTAGTATCAGCCAGGCTGACTTTCTCCTTCTCTATCAAGTACCTTTTGCTAATTCTTACCTCCACACATTTGTTGGTGCAATCTCTGTCCTCACCTGGACTGACATCCTCTCTCATCTCCAACTACCCTTCAAGACCTGGTTAAGGTTATACTTCCTTTATGAAGTTATACTTTCCTAATCATCCAGCCTAAAGTGATTTCTTCCTCTGAACTGCTATAATATTCACTGTCTAAATAATTCATTTTACTCCAAATTTTACGCGATAGTATGTGATTATATGTGTAGATTACAACATCATGGTGTCTTGAAAGAGATGGAGTACTAAATCATCTTACTTATCTTCTGAAGAACCTGTGCTTGGGTCAAGAATCAACAGTTAGAACCAAACATGGAACAACTGATTGGCTTAAGATTGGTAAAGCAGTATGACAAGGTCGTATATTGTCATCTCATTTATTTAATTTATATGCAGAGTATATCATGTGAAATGCCAGGCTGGATGAATTAAAAGCTGGAATTAAGGTTGCCAGGAGAAATATTAACAATCTCGGATATGCAGATGATACCACTCTGGTGGCAGAAAGTGAAAAAAAATTAAGAAGCCTCTTGATGAGGATAAAAGAGGAGAGCATAAAAGCTATCTTGAAGCTTAACATTAAAAAAAAAAAAACAACTAAGATCTTGGCAACTGGTTCCATTATTTCCTGGCAAAAGAGGGAGAAGAATTGGAAGCAATGTCAGATTTTACATGCTTGGGGTAAATGATCCCTGCAGACAGCAACTGCAGCCATGAAATTAAAATGATGATATGTTGATTCCATCAAGTCCTGGAATAGTAGAGAACAATGCATGTAAGCCCAAACCACTGATTGCATGGAAGAGATTGGTAATCACTCCATTTTTTTTGCCTGATCGTTCATGGAAGAAATACCAAGTGGACAGTTTCCATTGCCCTGCCTGGATTGCGTGGACAATCCATAGATCTTCTATGTCTGGAATAGACAGTACAAATAGACAATCAGAAGGGACCAGCATTTAACAGAAGAAAGAGTAGGTTGGATTGCTTCCTGTAAGCTGCAATGTTCTTTTTAATAGCATCAAACTTCTTCCACAAATAAAGCCATTTCATTTTAATAGCAATATTTTAGTGGTGTTGCTGTTTGTCAGTGAGACATGTAATATAGCAATCTCTGAAGAATTGAAAATGAATATTACCCAGAGGTCAATGGAGAGGTGCATGATGGGTGTGAGCAGGCTGAAACATGTGGCCAATGAGGAAGTTCAAAGATCACCCATCCATGCCTATCCTATGCTACTTATCCATGTCTTCCCAAAGGTATGTTGTGGGGATCCACCCAGTATACTAGACTACTTCTTTGATTTCTCTTGACATCAAAGGAACACTCAGTCATCCCTTACTCTCCATGTGGCTAGTCCATCTTCTCTTCCTTTACTACACTGCTAATTAAGGTAGATGTACCCTCCACATCTTTATGTCTCCGTATGGAAGCATTTCTGGTTAATGGCATGGTGATGGAATGACAGTCAGATATCCACTAAGTTTTGAGAACTGACTCTTCATGTGCTGGTGGCCTCTTTTGTCCCCTAAGATGACTGGACAACTGTTTCAATGGTTCATACCTTCCTTCTTTGGACCAATTAAGTTTAGGGAACAATTTCCTTGCCTTTTTGGGGCAGTGTGTGTGGGGAGGAGTAGCGTAACATTCATGGAAGGAACACTGGTAGATATTGCTCTTAGGAGACCTGAAAGTCCTAAAAGTCTTCTAGAGCAGTGGTGTCAAACTCTGGATCCCTACAGGCTGCATATTGGGTTAGGAAATCACAAATGAAAGTTATCTATGTTTTATTGTATTTTAATTTATTATGTTAAACATTTCTCAATTTGTTTTAATTTGGTTCGGCCAAAGAGCCCACCTTGAGTTTGACATCTCTGTTCTAGGGGATGTTCTATCACTGAAATGGCTGTAGGGCCATAATGGGACTACCTTAATCTCAGAGATATGAGAAGCCTGACATAGGCAGCCCTGGAAGAGGAAAAGAAAAAAGAAACTAAAATAGAAATAACTGCCTCTTCCCAACAACAAGCGATGTAATGTAATAGCCTCCTAAAGAAGTTACATGATATGGAGAAGGAAGAGCAAATTATAGCTCTCCCCTTCAGAAGCACCAAATTCCATATATTAATGATCTGTGATGTGTGATACCAAATATTTCCATTTCAGAAGGGTCTTTTGATGTAAATCAGTGATAACCACCAGGGACATGAGGAACATAGTATCATAACGATGACACTTTAAGAATAGTCTCTGATTGTCAACATGGTTCAGGATTGTTTGTAGTCAGGTGGCCCAAAGGTCATATGCTTATATGCTTTACTGAAGCTTGCACTGTACCATCATCCACACAGTATTCCTTGGCACACCAGCCAATACATCTCTCCTTTGGGAGTCCCATCGAGGAGACAGGCAGCCAATGAAAATACACAGAGTTGGAAGATAGATACTAAATCTCTGTACTTATAGAGGCCTCTGGTGAGGGGCTACCCCTTTCTTTTATAAGGTGAGATGGACTTTCCCTCTCCATTTGGAACTCAGGATTATTTCCAAATCCAGTTAAATATATTTACCCCAGTTATGTAGAGATAAATGGGTTTATCTCTTCCATGGCATTAGAGAGAATACTGCCTATTGGTCCCCCAAGTCCTTTCAGAGAAGAAGTTGTCCCAACCACCCCAAAGCAAAGGATGCTTGGACAATTTACCAAAGATGTATGTAGCTATCTTGAGTCCTGGGTAACTTTGTGCCTTGGATAGAATAAGGAAATTAGCCCATCCTTCTTGAATATGTCTTCTTGGAGGCTGGATTTGAGAAACTTCTGGCCTAGAGAGCTCTCTCCCTTCCTAGGTGGCAATAATTCATTGTAAATATGACTTCTCAGACATGGGGCACCAGATGCTGGTATTTGAGGTGGATGATGATGACAATATTGTTAGAGGTGAACCACTTGCCTCTGAGATGGAGGAAGAGGGTCAGTTTGCCAGTTGGGAGAAGGTATGAGACAATAAGGGCTAACTGGGCACTCTTTTTTTGGAAGGGGGAAGGCAGGGCAATTGGGGTTAAGTGACTTGCCCGAGGTCACACAGCTAGTGTGTCAAGTGTTTGAGGCTGGATTTGAACTCAGGTCCTCCTGACTCCAGGGCCGGTGCTAACTGGGCACTATTGATTGGCATAAGGAACTTGGTTGGGCAGAAATAGCCACGTCAATCCTTAGTGAGGGGAATAATATGGTCTCCTACTTAGTAACAATATGGCGTCACAACCCCCATGTATAGATTGGCTCCAACCTCTGATGTTTTCTTGTAACAGTAACATCTTGGTAGTTCATTTCATCAGAGAGTCTCATGTGCCCCATAAACAACTGTATCCAACGAGACACATTGGCAAAATCCCTTCAATGGTCTTATTCCCCAAAGGGGAGAGTCTTTGATTATCTAGTAGTGTTCTCCCCATGCCCCATGCCATTTGGATAGACCCATGGCCACCACTCAGAAGTATAGATGAAAATATTATCTGACCCATCTCTCACACACAATAGCCACATGACTGATAGCTTATCCCATTGAGAGGATCCTCATGCTTGAGCATAGCCCTTGTTTATGAAGGGTACTAATATCTGAGGGAGTGAAATCTTGGATGTACCATTTCCATTTAACACAATGTCTCCTTTGTCCTATCCTTTTTGTTAGAGTTAGTCTATCAGTGAGCATTTATTAAGTGCTTAGTATGTGCCAGACCCTGTGTTAAGTACTGGGGAGAAAAAAAGAGGCAAAAAGACAATTCCTGCCCTAAGGGGCTCACAATCTAATGGAAAGCAAATCAAGATAAGTCAACAAGCATTTATTAAGGCTACAATAGTCCTTGCCCACCAGGGGCTCACATTCTGATAGAGGAGATATCATGCAAACAAGTATGTAAATAGAAGATATATACAGGGTAAATTGGAGATTATCTCAGAGAGAAAACACTAACATTGAAGGGGTCTGGGAAAAGCTTGTAGAGAGTGAGATTTTAGCTGAGACTTCAAGGAAGTCAAGATGTGGAGATAAGCAAAGGCCCCATTCTAGACTAAGGGACAGCCAGCCAGTGAGGACGCACAGAGCTGGAAGATGGAGTTCCTTGTGAGAGGAGGAGGAAGAATGCCAATGTCGCAAGATCATAGCGTGTGAAGTGGAATAAAACCCCACTTCTGACACCTGGGCCCATGAAGACCTGGCTTCCGAGGAATGCTGTTTTTCCAGTTTACCAATGGTGCTGGCTTCTTTAAGAGAGATAATCAAAACTGAACTTCAGCAGCTGTTAATCCAGGAGCCTAGGGAAACCCTGAGGCACAGAGAAAAGAAATGAAGTATGTATGAGGAACAAAGACCAATTTGGCTGAATCTAAGAGTGTGGAACAGTAATGTTCAGTGATCCTGGAAAAATTATGTTGGGACTATTGTATAGGGCTTTAGAAGCCAAACAGAGGCATTTATATGTTATCCCACAGGAAATGAGAAGCCTCTGGAGTTACTGTGTAGGAAACATCTTTCATATATCCTAAGACCTGATTTTGTTTGGTGTTGACTACATTGGATAGCTTAATTAAAGCTTTCTGTTTGGCCCTACCCACAATAGCATAGAGATTTCCAAAAGGTACTTGTATGGTTACCTGTTTCCAAGAGCTTGTGATGCTCCTTCTTTCAGTAGTTTGATCTCCAAAACTACATATAGAAATTGGGGTGCTCTGATAGACCCTGTGGGGTCCTGTGATATGATAGTAGCTTGGTTTCCATTGTCTAGGAGCCCCTTATATCCAAGTACGTTGGGGGCTTTAGGGATGTCTTAGGCTGATATAGGGCTAATGGGGTCCTTATTACCCTGATGCTGGATGCCATGGTCTAGTTTTACTGACACTTCCATAGACTGTTGATCAATTACTTCCTTATCAACCTTATATCTCAGGAGCCACACTCAAAGCTCCCTCCAGGAGAGGGCATGGTCATTATCATCCCACCTAGCTATTCTATGACTAAATAACCCTCCTTTTAATAATTGTTAGATTATGTATGAGTGCTTTATTATGTTTAGTTTTTGAGTCTAAATTTTCACTCACCTACATTAGACCTACTGTCCAGTTCCCAGAGACTTGGGACATGAATTCTGGAGGTGTAAGTTTCAGCAGTTTAGGTCTGTAATGGAGAGTCTTGATCCAAGTAGAGAAATGAAGAGTAGCAGCAGCAGGCAGATGGTATGATGAATTGGTTGGACAATAGGGTAGCTGGGTGTGCTTTAGCATACCTGACACCATTTTTACAGAATGATGCCACTATTAGATATATCCCCTTTTACTTGCCTTTGCAAGGATGTATCTTCATATCTACCTCTTTAAAATCAAAGTTGGCTGATGAGGTCCCTATGCATACACCTTTCTCTCTTCAAACAACTCGCATTTTCCATACTTATTGGAATTTTTTCCTTTCATGTATTCATGATTTCATTTTTGAGATTCTTTCCTCTGTCTTGGACTGAGTTCTCCTGTGGAGTTGATTTTAATCCTTTGGATCCTATCTATCCTTTCTTTGTACACTTTGAACTCTGCAATCCCTAAAGTTAGGATACACATCAGAATATGCTCAGCTTTCAGCTCCTTCTCTATCACAAATTCAAGGAGGGGATGGCTATTTACTCCTGGAGAAGTCCTTGTCAACCTCTTTTAATATCCACTAAGGTAATTCCTTCTTGTTAGTTGGTGCCCTTTGTATATTCCATTCAGAGGGCTCTCCATGTGCCACCAGAAGGGCCTTTACCATAAGGTGTCATGGTACCATGTCTGGCTATCTGACCAATCACTCTATCCTCTGCATATATCCTTCCTTACTTATGCTACAGTGTGAGTTATGATGCCAATTTGATCAAATTTTGCCTTCTTATGTCAAATTATTATAGATCAGGGCTGACTTCAGCTGGTTTCATAGTTCAAGTTTGAAACTGGAGAGAAACACCTAGAGACCATTGAGCAGGTAACAAAAGAAGGTTTATTTAGCCAAAGAATGCAAAGCATATTCAGTAAGAATACAGTACTGGTTCAGGTAGTCATGGTCCCTCTTGTCTTTATACTAAAGTATGACATCACCAACATATGGTGATTTAAATGCATGTGAGACATCCTCCAGGTGTGAAGGGCACTCCTTTCTCCAGAATCCATGCCCCCAGTCCCTGGGGAAGTTAATCCAGCATCTTTGGAACTCTTGCCCTAGGGCCCAGCCCAGTTGATTGGTAACTGAGTGAGGTTAAACTAAATCTTTTGGGCCGATATATCTATAGGCTGTGTATATATAACACATCCTACTTCATATCTCATCCAGCTATCCATCTAGACTGTCTTGCTATCTGCCTGCTGTCACAATGTACCCTCTCCCTTCTGTCTACTCTTCTGGTCAAGGACTGTATCTGTCATTGTCTCCTTTTCATATTTATGTTTGTATTGCTAGCTTTGGTACAGTATTTGGAACAAAAACAAGTGCTTAATAAATTCTTTGATTCATTAATTTGTCGCAGTGTGTGTGTGTGTGTGTGTGTGTGTGTGTGTGTGCAGTTAAATAGGAAAACTAGGAAACGAGCTATTCCCTCTTTGATAAGACTCACATTCATGTGAGCAGAGTTATTCTTTTCCATTTCTTTTCTTTAGTTTCAATCAATATCTCCATACCGTCTTATTAAGGAACTGACCAGGTCTTCAGAGAAAGATTAAGGGAGTGAACTTGCCCTGAGGATTCTGTCTTTTCTATCCTTTAAGTCTGCTTACTCATGAATAAGACTTTTGTCAAGGGGAAAACCCTGTATTCAGCTTTTGCCATGTTTTGGGAAATTTATAAAATATAATGATCCATAAACTAATTTAGCTTATCAAATCCTGGCAACTTAGAAAGAAAATTTGCTCTCTCTCTTCATTGCTCTTATATTTTGCTAGCTACTTGTGACCCCTTCTTCCCTCCCACCCTCCACCGCCTTCTAACTCCCCATTCATGGATAATGAAGTACTTAAGCCAGAGCACTTAGGATCAATCATTTTTTCTATCCTGCAAATTAAAAACTAAACAAATAATAAATGTAACCTTAAAGAACAGAAAAACCCAGATGGGAGAAAGTGGAGATTAAAAAAGAAAGCAAAATTTCACTACTTGCATGAGTCCTGGGGGGTAGGAGAGCAGAGTTCAACACCATCAGACTTGTATCTTGCTCCTACTCAGACATTCTGGTTAATTGAAATGAACACAAGTGGCTTCAATTTTGGCTGCCTCAATGCCTTGTCTGCATAAGCCTCTTGATTTGCCATCACTTTGATGGCTCCAGAACTTCTGAATCCTAGTCAAACACCTTCCAAAGCATCTTCCTCCAAATCCTATGTTCACATGCACACTTCTCGCTCATGGTAACTTGGCCTTGGAGGAGAGGAAACAAGGCTGTCTGTTTGAAGCAACTTCCCCCAGAAACTTACATAGGGTTGCTGCTAGAGACTTTCCTTTGCTTATAGAAATTCCTCTTCAGTGCCCTGCTCCATGTTTGTGAGCTGAGGCTGGCAAGGGAAGTTAGCTATGTTAGACAAAAGGAACTTTTCCAAAGCCATCTTGAGGAAAATGGGAAATTACAGTAAGGGATGGAGCTGCTGCTTTGGCAAATGTAAAAATGATTCCTAATTAACAGAGTGAAAACAGAGCTGGTCCATTTTTATTTCATTTCCATTTTCTCTACCAAGGAGAAGGACCTTTACAATTGAAATGATTGAAAATGCCTAACAGAGAGTAGATAATACCAAAGGCAAGTAAGGAGAGAACCTAGCTGTCCTTGAGAAATTGAAGCCATCTATCACAGAGGAAGTGACTCCTTTGATATTGAGAGAACAGGAAGATGTCATTGCCTCTATATCTTATTTTCCAGTTGCATGTAAAAACAATTTTTAGTATTTCTTTTTAAAACTTTGAGTTCCACATTCCCTCCCTTCATCCCTCCCTACCCATCCTTATTGAGAAGGAAAGCAATTCGATATAGGTTTGTTTCAACAATCCAGCTAGCAGCTTCTGTGGGGGTGTAAGATCCACCAACAACCAGCACCCAGAAAGCTGCCAACACACTGCAAAAGCACAGGTTCTTTTGATCTGCTTTAGCAAGAAAAGTAACATTAAGGGGTTGACAAGCTTATTTTAATTCAGCATGCAAATATCATTCACTTAGTTCAGGGTTAAAAACCAGCACCCTGAACTTCAGAGCAAAACACAAACAAAGTACAAACATCAACAGACAGACCTTGTCTGATTCAAATCCCAATAGATAGTCACCAGAGTTTAACAAAGTCTCAGCGTCTGGGTTTACAAGTGGGAGGGCTTCTTAGCTACAGCTGCCCGGAGTCTCCACATCAGCACCATCATGCGTGAGAGCCCTAAACAAATTACAAACATCGACAGACAGACCAAATACAGATTCATAGTTACCAACATCTAGGTTCAGCCCGGGAGCTCATAACAAGGGCTGGCCCAGAGTCACTCGTGCCACCACTGCTGTGGGTAAGAGCTCCAAAAAAGAGGAAACCAACCCCTGGTTTTATGTCTTTTTTAGGGTCAGGGGTGAGTCACACATTCGACTCACCCATGTGACGTAACATCATCACAAAAAGGCGATATTTAAACCCACGTGGTCTAAGAGCCTCTGATGTCCCAAACCTATCACTCAAACTCATGTGTAAACTAGGCCCTCCCCTTAGTTAGCCCCACCTTGGTTACCAAGTCACACCCACATAGGTTTAGCACCTAATTGGGGTTTGGGCATGGGGCTTAGCACCTAGTAAGACTCAAAGATACTTAAGTAATCATTTTAAAACAGTAAGAAAGTCCCAACTCAATTGATATTACAAGGTTATAATGTATAGTCATGCAAAACACTTCCATAGCAGTCACGTTGTGAAAGTCTAACTATATTTCCCTCTATCCTATCCCACCTCCCACTTATTCTATTCTCTCCTTTGACCCTGTCCCTCCTCGAAAATGTTTGCTTCTGATTACTCCTTCCTCCCATTTGCCCTCCCTTCTATCAACCCCCCTCTCTTATCCCCTTCTCCCTTACTTTCCCGTAGGGTAAGATAGATTTTCATACCCAATTGAGTGTGTATGTTATTCGCTCCTTAAGCCAAATCCAATGAGAGTAAGGTTTACTCATGCCCTCTCACCTCCCCCTTCTTCCCCTCCATTGTAAAAGCTTTTGACTGTATCTTTTATGTTAGATAGTTTACCTCAATCTACCTCTCCTTTTCTCCTTCTCCCAGTACATTCCTCTCTTACTTTTATTTTTTTATTTTATTTATTAATTTTATTTTAATTTTTTATTTATTTTTATTTTTTTTTGTTTTTTATTTATTTTTATTTATTTTTTTATTTTATTTATTTTTTTGGTATCATTTTTTTAATTTTTATTTATTTTTTTGGTATCATCCCCTAATATTTAACTCACCCTGTGACCTCTGTCTACACACACACACACACACACACATACACACACATATGCATACATACATACACATATTTTCCCTCCAACTATCCTAATACTGAGAAAGGTCTCATGAGTTACAAATATCACCTTTCCATGTAAGAATGTAAACAGTTCAATTTTAATAAGTTCCTTATGATTTCTCTTTCCTGTTTACCTTTCCATGTTTCTCTTGATTTTTGTATTTGAAAGTCAAATTTTCTATTCAGCTCTGGTCTTTTTGTCAAGAATGCTTGGAAGTCCTCTGTTTCATTGAATGTCTATTTTTCCCCCTGAAGTATTAGACTCCTTTCCTGGTCTGTGCTCTGGTCTCTGAGTGACCTCAAGCACTCTTCTCTGCCTTGGAACTGTGAGGAGGATTCCTTCTCCAAGCCACCACAAGCTCTGCCACACCAGCTCTCCTCCTTCCCTCAGGACCACCATCTAGGACTGTGACCCAGATTTAAGCACAGGCAAAGCAAGAAAATCCTGTCTTAGCGCCAGCAAAGAGATCCCTGAAATCTCCCTTTGGTCAGCTGCTGGATTCCACTCACCATCTGTGGGCCAAGAGCTCTGGAAGCAACCGCTGCTGCTGCTGCTGCCTCCCCTGCAGCCCTGCGGCTGGGGCCAGACCATGCTCCTCTTTCACCCAGGCCAACAGACCTTTCCTACTGACCTAAGCTGTCTTTGGCATGAATTGAGAAGTCTGGGAACCGCCACAGCTGCCAGTGTCCAGGTTTGCTAGGACTGTGCCAGAGCAGCCCACACTGAACTGTGCTCTTCTCTCAGCCGGGTGCAGCAGACCTTTCTTGTTAACCTTGCGCATTGTCTTGGGCTGGAAATTTGTGTCACTCTGTCACTTTGTGGTTTCTGATGCTCTAGAATTTGTTTAGAGTCATTTTTACAGGTATTTGGAGTGATTTGGGGGAGAACTCAAGCAAATCCCTGCTTTTATTCAGCTATCTTGGCTTCACCCCCAATTTTGAGCCTTATTAAGACAAGTGTAGCTTCCAGGAATAAGGCAGGGATTATCCCTCTGTACTCTGCCCTCCTTAGATCAAGTATGAAGTATTATGTTTAGTTCTGACAGTCTCAGTTGGAAAAGAAAATTGATACCTCTCAGAGTATCCAGAGGAAGGCTACCAGGATAGTGAAGGTTTAGTGATAGGTTGAAGGAAGAGAGAATTTAACCTGGATAAGAGAAGACTCTGAGAGAATATGGTAGCTGGGTCTAAGTATTTGAAGGGCTGTTAAATGGAAGAGGGATAACTTGTTCTGTTTGGTTTGAGAAGGCGAAATGAGGATCAATGAGTGTAGATTGAAAAGAGGAAAATTTAGGTTCAATGTCAGGGAAATCTTCCTAACAATTAGAACTATCCAAAAATGGAATGGCCTTCCTCGGGGAAGGGTAAGTTTCCCCCTTTTTGGAGGTCTTCAAGCAGAGATTGGATAAGTGCTTATTTCTGTTATCTTAGGGATTCCTTTAGACTTTGAATTGAATTGCATGAATGCTGAGTTTCCTTCAAATTCTAAGTTCCTTGGTTCTGTGAAGTACCTTGTTCAAAGTGTAACATGTGTGTTCTGACCCCACTCTCAGGGCCAGACCTGTTAAATCTCCCCCTCTAAGGGTTCTCAGTTATCTTGGGGACTTCGAGAGTGTCTTTTTCTCTACTATTGACTCAAGCTGGACTCCCCTTCCCAGTTGTGTTCTATTCATTTTAGGGAACCAGTAACTAGCAACCCAATTTCATTTAATTACTCAGATAAGTGGATCTTTTTTTTGCTATTCAACAGTTGTGATGGTCTTTGCATAATTAACATTTGATGAGAAGAGGGTCAAAGTTGCTAGGGCATCCCTTCTTTAAGGAATGGTGACCCAGGGAAGTGGCTTTAACCCAAAATTATTTCCCCTAGAGTAGAAATATTTAGGAGGGCAGATATAATTTTTGTCAAATATCCCCTGTCAGAAGAAAGCAGAATAGGCCTGTTTTATGGTCCAAATATCTTGCTCTCCTTTACGCAGGAATCAAACTCTCCCTTGGAGAGGGGTGAGGGAGATACCACAGATAGCCATGGATGCTCACTGACCCTAAGCTCACTCAGCATCTCTCAATTTCATCTCACACTACTGGCAATGAGGCTTCACTAGCTGACTCAAGGACAGAACACAGGCTTACATCAAAACACATCCCTTGACCCTGTCTTCCCTTCTCTTTTCAGCATGTAAAGATCCTTGCTTTAGGCTGTGGAAGTTTCTTTGGGCCTTGACAGTCATCTTAGCCACAGTCCTTCAGGAGCAAAAGCCTGTGAAGTGTTGGAAACACCTGTAAGCACCAACACTTCAGTACCACAACTTGGAAACAATAATACTTCAAAACTCTGAACTGATGGTGCCAGAGGGTTCTGAACTGGTGCTAATGCTCAGTCAGAGAACTAAGGAATGGAGGGAGTCATACAGGTCACCAGGACAGAACACTGTGTGCAGGGAGCTGTATGGCACTCAACCAAGTCTGAGGGAAGAGCACAATACTCAGCTATGGCCAGTTCTGACCCCTCAATAATCAACTGGGGCAGAGATCTAGGCTAGTGAACCATGGATTTCCCAGTTTGGGAGGATATTGAGACTCTTTGAGATCTAGCATCTAGAAAACCATAATCAGGGGAGGGAGTCAGGAGGTGAGCTATAAGGAAAATAAGAGAGGGAGGAAAGACTAAGAGTACCAAAGATTTTAGAAAGAAAAAATCTCAAGGACCTTGAACATAAACAAATACATCAACATGAAAAGCAGTAACAACAGAAGGGAATACGACCTCCATATCTAGTAAATTAGTTCAGGCATCTATGAATAAATATCACAAAATGATCCAATGCTTGATGAGACAGAGGACCCTGGGGAATTTGAGGAGAACAGTGCATTGGTAATTAAGATGGGCTTTTAACATTTATTCAAACAAGTGCCCTTGAAGAGTTTGGCCTTTGTTTCCTTGATTAAATTAGGAGTCCTTGATGACCTCCTTGCCTCAAGGGAAAGCCTAGTTTACATGGGTTTGAGTGACATGTTGGTAACATCAGAGGCTTTTAGAGCACGTGTGTTTAAGTCGCATTTTTGTGATGCTTTTAGGTCACGTGGGTGAGTCACATGTGTGACTCACCTTTGACCCTGAACAAGATATATAAACTCAGAGGTTGGTGTTCTCCCTTGGGGCTCTGAGCCACAGGAGGAGTGGCGCATGACTCTGGGTCAGCCGTTGTTTTGAGCTCCTGGCTCCTGAACTCAGATGTTGATGGTTTCTTGGTAACTAAGAATTGTATTTGGTCTGTTTATAATGCATGTTTGTAATTTGTTTGTATTTGCTCTGAAGTTCAGGGTGCTAGCTTTTTCCCCGAACTAAGTGAGTTTATATGTATATGCTGGATTAAAGCAAGATTATTAACCCCCTAACATTACTTTCCTTAGTAAAGCAGATCAAAATAATCTGTGCTGACAGCGTTCTTGTAGTTGGGCTTGTGTTGGTCTTTCACTCCCACAGCAGCTTCTAGCTAAATTGTTGCAACAAACAGGGAATCACAAGAAGCCATTTCTGAGTGGTTTAAAAGAGAAATGAGAATTATGAGAACAGAATTTATGTCTTGCACAGCAAAAATGATGAGCAGAAGAGATATTATGAAGGTAGAATCAATAGGACTTGACAACACATTAGATACAGATAATGATGGAGAAAGAAGATTCAAGGATAATGCCTGGGGGACTGAGAGGACTGTGGTGCCCTTGACAGTGATGGGTGAGTTTGGAAGGGGGGAGTATATGGAACAAAAGATGCTAAGTCTAATTTTAGAGATGTTGAGTTTAAGATGTCTACTGGAAATTTAGTTTGAGATGTCTGATGGGCAGTAAGGGATGGTAGAATGGAGATCAGCAGAAAGTTTAGGGCTGGATAAGTAGATTTGAAACTCATCACCATAGAGATAGTAATTGAATCGAAAGGAGCTAACGAGATCACTGAGTGAAGTGGCGTATAGAGAGAAGTCGGTCTGAGACAGATCCATAGTTAGTGGGCATGTCCTGGATGAAGATCCAGCAAAGGGAGACTGAGGAGGAGGGAACAGATAGACAGGAAGAGGACCAGGAGAGAGTAATATCTTGAAAATGTAGAGACAGAAGAGTACCAAGGAGAAGAGAACAATTAACAATATCAAAGGCTGCAGAGAGTTCAAGAAGGATAAAAATTGGGAAAAGGCCATTGGATTTAGCAATTAAGAGATCACTGGTGACTTTGGAGAGAGCAGTTTTAGTTGAATGATAAGTTTGAAAGCCTGCTTATAAAGAGTTAAGAAGAGAGTAAGAGGAGAGGAAGTAGAGGTGCTTATCTTAGACGGACTTCTCAAGTTTAATCACAAAAAGAAGAGATACAGAATGAGAGTGGGAATGGAAAGATCAAATGAAGATTTTTTGAGTATGAAAGAAACATTAGCTTATTTATAAGTAGCCAGTTAACAGGGAGAAACTGAAGGTAAGTGAGAGAGTGTGGATGATAGAGGGGGTAATCTGCTTGGAGGAGACACGATGAAATGGTATCATTTGCACAGGTAGAGGAGTTTGCCTTGTCAAGGAGAAAGGGCAGTTCCTTGTGTGAGACAGAGGTCAAGGAGGATATAGTAGCAGAAGGCATATGAGCTCAATGAGTTGAGGAGGAGGGATGAAGGGATGAATGGCTTAAATTTTTTTTCAGTAAAATATGAAGAAAGATTCTCAGCTGATATGGGGGAGCTGTCAGGGGTGGCCATGGGAGATTTGAAGAGAGATGAAAAAGTTTGAAAGAGGCATTGTGGTGAGTGGGACGTTGAGTTGATTAAGGAGGTGTAGAAGGATTGCCTAGCAGCAGCGAGAGTCCAGTTGAGGTTGTGTAATATTAATTTGTAGTGGACCCAGTTAGAATGGTTGTGTAATTTTTAGTGGTAGATGGTGGGAGTGATCCAAGGCTGAGGCCTGGAAAGGAATAATTGGTTATATGTTGAAGGGGCTAAGGAGGAACTCAAGAGAAGACAATGTTGAGTCAAACTGGTTCACTGTGAGTCTGAAAAAAGCTCTGGAAAGGTTTCCTTTTTCCAAATCTTTGTACCATACTTCTTCACTCACTTCCCATTACTGTTTGCTATTTGCTACCTGTTTCTCCATTATGATAAAATTTTTCTTTCATATTGATTGTGCTTTTTTCACATAAATTCTATGGTTTAGCCAGAAAGCTGTGCAATTCATGGTTGTCTACTGGTGGAGTACAGGAGAGATTAATGGGAAAGCCAGTGGCTCTTTAATTTAACCTGAATTTTACCAGCCTGGAAATTTCCTTTCCATTCTAGAGGTTAGAGGCTTCCCTTGGGGCTTGAAGGGATGTTTTTATTTTATTAATAATTCTTACATTTGTATAGGCCTTCAAAAGTTCAGAACATTAAGCCAAAACTTTAGCTTTCCTTTTTTCTGCCTCTGAAATATAGTGAATCACAGTCAAGCTGCAGGTGCCTATGACCAAGTACTATCTCATCCCCAATGTGAAAAAGCAGGGGTAGGTGGGAACAGAGGGTAGAGATAAGGTGGGCTGAGAGGATTTGTCTACTCCTGCTTCTAGAAAGGTTAGGTTAAGGTGGAAAATATACTCCTTGGCCTACTGTTTCCCACACTGCCACCTGTTGACACCATAGAAACAAACTTAAACAACAGAAACCATTTTTTAAAATATGGAATACCGAATTTTCATTTAATATTGAGTAACACTTTTGAATGTATTTTTCTTCTGTTCTGTTGGTGGAATGCTTTCTGGTGTAATCCTTGTCAGTTCTCTAAGTTTTAGTGGTCTGACTACACTCTGTGGGCACTTAAAATACTCAGTTACTGATTGAGTTTGTCAAATTCAATTATGTTTTGCTCATGTCCAGTGCCTAGGGTCTGAAAGAGAGGACAGGATCAAGCTGTCTTTGGGACAAGAGGAAGATAAGTAGTACTCATTTAATAAACCTTTTTAGGCTGAATATGCACAAAAATTCAATTGAGCTACAATGACAGAATTTCTTTGTAAATTCTTTCAGTAAGGAATTTAGTTATGATTTGTTAAAATTTAGTTATAATTTGGATCATTTTTTTTTAACTGCAGTTCAAGTTGGACAGGAACACTAACCAAATAGCAATTGCTACTGGACTTCATGTGACAGCCACTGTGACTTATCAGCCTGTTAAAGAAGAAGACAGTTTTGACAAAATACATATTTTAGTAGGAAGAAGAAAAATAGCAATTCCACTGATTGGGTATGTCATCTACATATTTTAATGCCAATATTTTCATAATTTTCCAAAGAAAAATGAAGTTTCTAAGTAACATATTTTATATTTTTAAAATTTTAAAACACATTTTAACTTTATTTTCACCATAGCTTAACTAAAGGGACACACTTTTAGAATATTTTGATGATCCTTATGATTGATGTGCTAGAATTTTTTGCCTATATTTTGAAAAAAAATAACTTTCTATTGTTACTATGTTGAGTTTCAATCAAAAAGATGTTCTTTTATCTTGCTCCATGGATCACTCTCATTAAAAAATAATCTATTATTTAGAGTCTATCTTTGTAGTCCAGCTAATATTTTATTTAATTTGAAAAGCAGCATAATGGATCCACTTAACTCTTTTGTAAATAATGGAGAAGGTACATCGAATTTTAGAAGAGCAGTGAAAATGCTGTTATTCTGAGGCTACGTGAAATGCATGGGTACCTAAGTATGGGGGAGAACTGATTGACTGTCTTGGAACTATTGCTCAATATCAAGTATTAGATATTTGCCTAGGTAGTTACTTTCATTTTTAAAGGACCAAATTAGACTTTATCTTTAATCTTAAATTTACTGTTGAAGCTAGGCTATCATGCTTTTTAGAACAATATTCTCACTTTCTTCCCTGAAAATAACTTTCCAATGTCTCATCATGGCATAGACCTTTGGTTCTTGAAGACTATGCTAGTAAAGTCCAAGTTTTGGCAAGTTTACCAGCCCTTGGACCAGCCCTTGGGTTGTCCCCTAGGTGATTAATCCTTTGGCTGTGGTTATTCCAACTCAGGGAACAGAATAAAATGAAAATGGCCCTTGGTCATCTATGCTTCCAGAGTAAGATTAGTGGAGTGGAAAAAAGTGACTGGAAGTTCCAAGAATCAGTTTTTAGACCCTCTATGTACACTAATTTGGTATTCTAAGGATGAGATTCTTGCCATTGGTCAACAAAGTGATATGTTACTGGAGGAATTGAATCTTACTAACATTTACATTCATTCTATAAATGAAACCAATGACAAGGAAGTTGAAGATAAAAGAAAAGATGGTTCATAGATTCTCCTTAGGAGGAAAAGAAGAATTGGCTGAGTTGGTTTTATCTTTGTGGTACACAAGGGTGCTGACTCACAGTCCTGAAGTTCTAATTACAACTCTGTCACTCTCTGTGTGACCTGGGACAAGTCATTTAGACTCAGTGAGCTGGAGTTTCCTGTGAAATGAGGGACTTGGAATAGATGATCTCTGAAGTACCTTATAGCTCTAGATTTATGATCCTATAATCTTATGCCTAAAGGCAGAAAGAAAGGTCATTTCATTGGGCCCTTGGTCCAATGAACAAAAACGTCCCTTAAGATAATTGCAGCTTATCTGCTGTAATTGATTGCAGAAGATAGCCAAGTGGGGAAATGCCACAAAGAACTTGGCATGCTTCTGTAAATTATGTCAGCATATACATTGTTTCTTGGTAGACTCGATGCTAAGATGGATGCAGGTAAAGATAGTGAAAAGTACTTTGGGAAATATGGTTCAATATTAAGAAATGAAAAAACACCAAAGGCTTATATACTGTCACGTGGGAGTCTTAAACTTGTATATAATAAATACTTTTAAAAGATGAATTGGAACTCATGGATATGGCAAGCACTGAACATTAATATCCTACAAAAAGTTGACTACATCTTAATAAGCTGGAAGTAATTGGTTATTTGTATGGGAATAGTTTCTAAATTATCTGTCAGCATGCAGTCTAACCACTGATGGAACAAAGAGCAAAATCTAACATCAAATTGAAAGAAAAGATAAAGAGGAGATGATTCTGAGTATAGTTCTAATATGACCTGTTCATACAAGGCATTTTCACCAAAAAAATGGAAAATGGACAAAGGAAAAGATATAGTGATCAGTATCAATTCTGCTTTGGAATAATTTTATTTGACAAATGATATGATGGAGGACTATGAGTAACATCCCTTGGTAAAGTAGTGAATAGTATGGCTTACCAAAAACTTGGATAGAGAGTCAGCTAAAACAGATTACCCTCAGGACATTTGTAAGTGGAACTTCAGTAAAGAGTTCTGCTGTGTGTGTTTGAATGATTAAAATTAACACATGACAATTAGTAAACATGTCAACTATATGCCAAACCCAATGCCATGCACTGGGGTTACAAAGACAAGATGAAATAATTTGATCTCAGGGAGCTATCATGAAAATCTATCATGGAAGATAACATGAACACATTAATATATGTAAAATATACATGACAAATAAAAAGTCATTTTTATAGCCTATGGAAAGGTATGGAGATGGAGAGTGGAATGTTGGGTGTGAAGAACATCATTAGGGCCGCGTTGGACGGACCATAGATGGTGTGAAAAAGAGTAATCGATCAGAAAGTAATCAATCAATAAATCATCAGAAAGTGCCTGTTATGTGCCTTCACTGGAATAGGTGATACAGACACAAGCAAAAGAATCAGTCTCTAATTTCAAGGAACTTACATTTTAGTGAAGAAACGGAAGTCTAGAAAGATAAGTTGGAGTCATTTTTTGAAGGGTTTTCCGGGCCAAACAGAGGAGAAAGTATTTGAGCCTAGAGGTAATGGTGATTTTGAGCTCATTCCATATGAAGATCAGTTGAAATGACTGGAGTTGTTTCACTTAGAGAAAAATCAGAGGAAGAATAGTAAGTATATTCGTGCTATTGAAGTGTGAAAGAGGGATTCAGCTTGTTCTGTCAAATTCCAGAGAACAGAACTAAGCAATGAATGGGTGAAGTTGCAAAGAGGCAAATTTAGGTTTGATACCAAAAAAACCCCTTTCTAACAATTAGAGCTGTTAAAATTGGAATGGATCACCTCAAGAAGTGCTGGGTTTCCCCTCTGTGGAGGTCTTTAGTCAAAGGCTGGATGATCAGTTGCTGGAAATGTTTCCTTTTGGGTATGAGTTGGACTGGGTGGCCACTGAAATCCCAGTTCCCAGATTTCTGTGATTCTGTAATAGGGAGCACTGTAATGTAATAGGAAGGCATTGATTAGGGGAGGGACATCACCAGACTTGTTTATTAGGAATTCACTTTGGCAGTTATGTGGATAGACAGAGGGGGCTTCTTGAGGAAGAGAGGCCAATGAGGAGCCCATTGTAACAGTGCAGGCGAAAAGAGATGAGGGCCTGAACTAGCGTAATGGCCATGTGAGTGGAGAGAAGGAAATGGATGTAAGAGATATTTTGAAGTGGAACTGGCAAGACTTGGCAACTGATTGGAAATATGGGTTTAGGGAGAGTGAGTAACCAGTGATGACACTTAAGGGTCATGAACCAGAATAGCTGGAAGGGTGATTATGCCTTTGAAATACAGAAATATTTGACTTAGTGAGCAGAAAAGGAGTCTTAAAGCTCTTCTCTGAAACCATTTCCTTATAGTACATGTTTAGTTCACATGAGATTACCTGATAGATGTTAACAAAGAGGTAACTTTGTTCAATATTCCTCTATCATCAATTGAAGCATAATTCAACATGCTCACTAATGGCATTTGCCATTGTCATAGAGGATGTCTTGGGCAGAGTCTGAATGGAAAAGGGATAAATGGTGAAGTCTTTTGGGACTTGGCTAATAGCCTTGTGTTCATTCCATTCAGCTTTAGAATACAGTACTAGAAGACATCCTTAATTAGATTCTTGGCCATTTTAACTCAATTTAACAGTCCTCACAGGAAACAACCACCACCACTACCATCGCAACAACAGGATGAAAATTCTGTTATCCATGAAGTGAGAAGGATAGCCCATTGAGTTAGTTCAAATATCTTGAATTAGCAGTGCAGATAGACAACGAACTGATCCCAGAATTGAACAGGAGGAAGAGAGCAGGCTAACTTGCTTTTGAAAAAAATTAGTGCTTTATTTATTATTTTCCCTTTTTCTTTTCCTTTCTCTTTTCTTCTTTAATTTTTTTTTATTATGAAAGAATGCTGTCTGGGAGGGTTTGGTGGAAGACTACAATGGGGAATATGCGAATTTTTAATGATCCCAGGTTTCTCCCTGACAAAAAGCTGTCACATTAATACCAATATTTTCTCAGTTTGTATATATGAGTTGACCTCTACAGCTGGACAAAGATTTGGGTTCATAGTTGAAGAACAGGAAGAGAATGGACTGATTGTCTTTGGGAAATTACAGAGTTCCTTTAATGGCCTCAAGTTTCCCATGGAAACAAGGCTTATGTTTTAAATATTAATCTTCTACCTACACACTGCATGACAGAGACAAAGAATATCTGCGAATTATAAATGAACTTCATACAGAGAGCATCGGACAGGCACGTGGCAGGTGTTTACAGGCAGCAACATACAATTTATGAAAAACTTAGGAGTAAAAGATTGCTGTCGTTTGTCCTTTGTTCTCAAAGAGAACCAGTGATGTTGCAGCAGGGGGAGGGAGGGCAGAATGTCTTGACTTCCACATGAATTGGATTTAAGTGAGGCAGAGCTCTGCAAAGTCATCAGCCGCACTCTGTCCCCCAGAGTCATTAGAGTCCAGTGGTAAGACAAAAGTCAAAAGGACTGGTGATAGCCCAGGAGTAAAAGATGCCATCAAGGCAATGTATGATAGGCAGAGAGGACAGGCAGGTGAGGGTGAGAGACGATAGGTGGACATCCAGAGTGCTCCACTCTTACCCTTGAAATATTATGAGAAAGGGGGAAAGGTCCCAAGCACATTGGGTGGACACCACGTGGCAAACTTATGGGAAGACCAGGACAAGAGTTGGAAAGTTATACAGAATTTATGTTTGATTAATTTCTCTAGTTCTTATACCCAATTTTATATTTGTCAACTTAATTTTTAAAAATTCTTCCTGTGTTTTTTCAGCTACATAAATTAGATTTTAATACTTCATTATTCATTTCTTTCACATGCCATATTGATTAGGATTACTGATTTGGTTAACTACCCAAAGTTTTAATTCTACTGTATTAAAACCAAATAATTGAAATATGAATGGAACTAAATAGTCTACTATACTAATTACACAGACTTAGTTTATTGGTTTAATGCAGTTAAAAGTAAACCTCTTTATTAATATGTGGTTTCATTTAACCCATAGACATATTTTTGGCCTTTTAATCTATTGATGCTACATATACATAGATAAACTAAAGACTTTTTTTACTCTTTAAGGAGCACAGATAAGTCTGCAGTTATCAATTCCACATCATTGGGCTTAGGGGAAAATCCTCGTAAAATTTTTTGGCCCACCCTTTGTACCAGAGAAGAAGTTTGAATTTTTCCTTTTCTTAATGGAATGTTCACAGTACTCTTTAGTAAAATTTGGGTTATATAATCCTGAGTTTCTAAATTTTTTCATCTGTTTTGTCATCTGCACCTTCTACAAAACTCCCTCCAAATTCTCATTTAATTTCTTATGCCAGCCCATGAAATATTGAATCTGCGAAGGGAAAAGTTGCAATGGGGAAGGAATAACTGTATATCCTTTTCAAGATTTGTGCTCTTTAAATGATTCACATTTCAAAGCTACAAGTGAAAAAAAACTACTTGTTTTCAGGGTTGGTGAGGGTCAAGAACAAGGGAGAAGAATGTGCATTCAGTGGAAATGAAGTTTATTCTGGACAATAGATACAGTTACACATTGCAACCTCCCCTAACCTCTGCCCCACCTTGGAGAAAGGCAAATAAATGCACCTGTTTATGGACGTGTCTCTGTCTGGAGCCCTCTTCTCTCTCACCAAGGTTACAACCTCGTGTTATCCTCAACTTCTCATTCTTACTAACACAGAGCTCAGGAGGGATTAAGCCTGTATTCATAAATCTGGTAGTTAGGTGTAAAGAGATTATAATTAAACTCATAGAAGTTAATTAAGTCACCATATACAGTCACATACAGACTGTATATATACAATAATAAACATACAGATATATAAATCACCAAGTGAGAGAGTGGAGAGAGAAGAGGGTTCCAGACAGAGACACGTCCATGAACATATGCATTTATTTGCCTGTGCTAAATCTTGTTTCTCCTCCTGGGCAGCTAGTACCCCAGATCTGGGCCTTAGCACATTTTGCAGTCAGCGCCCTCCTAAATGATCTCTCTGCTACACCTTGCCCATTCCATTCTGTATTTAGACACACTGCTGTCAATGTGATTTTTCCTCAAGCACAGATCTGATCACATCATCCTTCCACATTCACCCTGTACTTCCCTCCCCCTAATCAGCAACCTCTAGAATTCCTTTTTACCACCAGGAGTAAATATAAACACCTCTATTTGTCATTTAAGGCCCTTTACGATCTCATCCCAAACTACCTGTCCAATTTTACTCCATAGCATTGCCCTTGGTAGACTCTAGGGTCCAGTCAAACTGGCCTCATTGTTCCTCATAGATGACACTCCATTTTCCACAGCCCTGCTTTTGCAGTGGCTTGTTTCCCTCGCCTGAGATGCGTATCCTCCTGGCCTCAGTCTCTTAGAATCTTGGTTTCCCTGTATCCTAAACCATTCCTAATCTCAATAGTTAGTACTCATTCCTCATTTCTCCACTACCTTGTGTCTACCTACATACGTATGTTCATATATGTGTGTGTATATATATATGTGTATGTGTGTGTGTGTGTATTCTCCAATAGAATTATATATATATATATATATATATACATATGTATGAGTGTGTGTGTATTCTCCAATAGAATTTAAGTTCCCAAGGGACAAGAAGGATTTCACTTTTGTTTTTGTATTTCCAGTGCCTATGCATAGTGCCTGAGGACATAGGCCCTTTAAAATGTTTATTGACTGACTGATGGATTGCAGGTAGCAATAATAAAGATGGCTAACCCTTACATAGCCCTTACTATGTGCCAGTACTGTGCTAAGCACTGTGCAATTATTTCATTTGATGCTTACAACAACCCCAAGAAGTAGGTGTTAGTATTATCTCCATTTTACAGATGAGGAAACTGAGGCAAACAGACCTGCCCAATGTCACACAGTCAGTAAGTGTCTGAAGCTGCATTTGAACTCATCTCTTCCTGACTCCAGCCCCCGGCACTATATCCACTGTGCCACCTCGCTGCCTCCTACTATTTCTTAATTTGTTTCTCATTTTTCTTTATGTAATGTGTGATGTGGTGGTGCTGGTAAATGTCTATCAACTGATTCTCTGAAAACATGAAGCACCTTTGAAGTTTAATCTGCATAATTACCATTTTTCTTACCATCTTTTTCTTACGTCTAGAGTCACAACCAACAAAACAATCACTCAAGCTCTGATCTGTAGCATTTTTCTCACACTGAAAATTTCAAGAGCCAGTTGCAGGGGGCTCCCACACAGCCCTGGGGATGACTGTATGATAAGAATGATTAAAAGAAACCTACCAGGACTTTCTATATTCTCATTTTTATTTAATTCAACCAGTATGTGCTAAGTACTTGCTGTAATCCAGACACCAGCTTGATACCCTGTGTTCTTCATCAGACTTAATACCAAGTTACTTCTGGCCATTTCTAAAAGTAAAATTTGCTTTTGAAGGATGAAAATTCGTTAGTACTGAGGACATCAAAAACTGTATGTTGTAAGTTTTTAAAAGATGATATAAGAATGTAAGGACCTTGTAGAAAGAGTTTGTTTTTATTATTGGCTTTGAGCCTTCAACACTTAACATAGCATTTACAAGTAGGAGGTAATTAAATGCCTATTGAACCAAGGTTCTTTTTAAAATTTCATTTGACTACATATATGCATATATAGTCTTCTATGTACAGTACAAAGAATGCATAACATGGTTATAATCTTGTAAAGTGTCTAGTTTGAAGGGGGCAACACACATTTGCATGTAGAATTTTTATGTTTCATAAAACAAAAACCCTAATTTAATCATTTTGTAATTCCAACTCATAATTTGAAATTGCTGTCCTTGATTTAATAGACTTGCAAGGAAATGAACATAACTTATAGCAGTAAAGGTCTACTTTTTTTTCCTCCTTCTAGGTTGATTCCATGCTGTCATTTGGAAATTGAGTCAAAAGTTAATTTTGGCACAATCATAGCTAATAGTAAAGCAATTTGTAAGTCGATTAGCGTTATCAACCAAGGAACAATTCCAGGTAAATGTTTGCTGTCATCTATAATTACTTTAACATTTTGAAAGCAAATGTTACTTGAAACTTCCAACATGTGTTAGATTAATAGGTTTTCTGATTCATCTTAAAAAGGTCCTTAGATTATGGAATGGCCTAAACCTGAGAGCCATTAGATAGCCATTCTAGATGAAAGTTTAGTGGACCTGCTGCATCAAGACCCAGATTAAAATGTATTGTGAGGAAACCTCATATACAGATATTCCTGCCTCTAGAAACTTTAACTTGTAATTTTTCTTCTTAAGTTCCTAGGGAAGAAGCTTCCTCCATAGGTGTTTTTACTACTGTGTTATGGCCTAATGGTAGCAATAAACCTGTTGTAAAAGTTTATTACAGCTGTATATAGTTTATTTTCATATGGCTGGATTAATGTAATTTTAATTGCTGATTCATGAGTCTCTAGAGATAAGATGACTAGGGGTCTTTGTGGCAACCTTAAAATGCCTGTATTACAGTTTTAGAATCTCCATTACATTGGAAAGCAGGTCTTTGCTTTATTTTTTTTTTTTGATCTTCTAGGTAGCTCCTAAATATAGCCAGTACTGCATTAATGATAATAGCAGTTCTACTCACATTTATAAAGCATGTCAAGGTTTGTAAAGCACTTTCCTCACAACGATCTTGTGAAGTAGATAGTATATTATTGTCTCTGTTTTATAGATGGGGAAATTGGGTTTCAGGGAAGTTAAGTGACACACTGTAGGTCAGTGGTGTCAAACTCAAATAGAAACAGAGACCACTATGCCTTACATAAGGATCACAGAGGGCAGTATATTGACTTAGAAAACATCATATTAACATTGTGTTCTATTATATAAAATATATATAATTACATATTATATAAAAGATAATATAAAGAAAAGGATAATATATTATATATAATGTATATATACCATTATATACGTATACACGTATACATACATCTATATCTATATCTATATCTATATCTATATCTATGTCTATATCTATATCTATATCTATATCTATATCTATATCTATATCTATATCTATATCTATATCTTTCTATATATCTGTCTAGCTGGAGAAGAAAAAGGTAAACCACTCCAGCATCTTTGCCAGTATCTTCCCCAAATGGGGTCACAAAGAGTCAGACATGACTGAAACAATTGAACAACAAATTATATTTTTATTTATTTCGAAGAATATTTCCAAATTACATTTTAATCTGGTTCCAGATGCACTCAGGAGTGTTGGGAGAGGCATGTTCGATACCTCTGCTCTATGGCACATGACTAATGTCTACAGACTTGAAGTCCAGTGATGTGTGTGTTTGTGTGTTAGCATTTCTTTTAATTTAAATTAAATACAGCATCTAAAAACATATGATTGCTAGAGAACCCTCTTTGTCCTTGACTTTCAGTAATAAACACTAAAGCAAAATTTTGTTTTGATATTGCAGATGACTTCAAAAACCATTTAAACCAGATCCAGTATGTACATTCCCCCAAAGTAGTTAAGCAAAACTGCCTTAAAGGTACAAATACTATTTTCATTTTGTATTTGTCATTAAAAAAAGACAAGTTTTTATTTCACGTAGGCTATAAGCACAGGGGCTACTCACCTCACAGGCTGTCTCACTCTGGTGTGAGAGCTTTGACCAGCTCCATTTCTGACCTGGACCAGTATGTTCCTTCTAGGCAATCTGGTGATGCCCTGATTCTGGAGGTTCACTTAGTATAGACACCTGATTGGCTTAGCCCACTGCAACTCAGAACTCTTGAGCTCAAGATATCCATTAGCCTGAGCCTCCTCTGGAGCAGAGATTACAAGTGTGTGTGTGTGTGTGTGTGTGTGTGTGTGTGTGTGTGTGTGTGTGATCACTTGTTAAAAGGAAGGATAAGTTTAACTTTAATAATTGAGTGCTAAATTGTTATATTTCACCTGAATTTTGTTACAACTTACTATTGTCTTTATGTTTTTGTTATAATTTTGCATATTGTTCTTTTGGTTCATAACTGTATCTCTTCAGGTTTTTCTGAGTTCTTCACATATTCATCACTGCTTTCGGTATGATAACATTCCATTAGCATGGTTAGTTGAGCTGTTCCTTAGTCATTGGAACGTACTTTGTTTCTAGACTACTTTGTCGTCACAGATAGTGCTGCCATATTTTTGTACATATGGACCTTCCTCCCTCTGCCCCTGCCCTTTGGCTATTGTTGCTCTCCTTAGGGTATAAACCCAGTTGGGGGATTTCTATGTCAAAGGGCATAAACAGTTTAGTAACTTTCCTTGCATGGGTACTAGGCCTGTTCCTATTTTGCATTTGACCTCCTGGCCTTTTGCCACCAGGTCTAATCCAGAACCAGGTCTCCTGCTATTCATTCTCCTGATCCTTTCTCACTCTGCCTTCTTTTTTCATTATGCTCCACGGAATCTTGTATTATTTATTCAATTAATCAATTATGTCCATCAACCAATATTTATTAATCACTTTTTGTCAATCGCTGTGTTAAGTGCTGGGAATGCAAAGATAAACAAACTAGGCAGTCCCTACTCTCAAGGAGCTTATATCTAAATGGATGAAGACACTATATAAAGAGAAACCAGAAAGTTGGAAAGGAGAGAGGAGAATACCTTTGTGGGTCCAAGGCAGCTGGTGAAGAGGTAGAGAAAACTGGAAAGTGATTTGGACCAAGGGTAAAGCGAGCATGGTAGGGCCCCACAAGAAATGGTGTTCTGCACTAATCAGGGCAGAAGGGCTCCAGGCAGAAATTTCTCTGCAGTGGAGGAAAGATCGAGGGAGAGGTTGCCAGCTCATTGAGGATATCCTTTTTGTGGTAGCTCTGGGAACTGATGAGAATCTCACAAGATGAAGTATCTGATGGATTCACTGAGGTACTGATGAATATTTAATATAGTAACCTCCATTACTCCTTCTCTTTTCCTTTCCCAACATTTTTATCATGACTTCTATGTTCTTTTCTGACATTTAATTGACTCATTTATCTGTTCTTAATTTAATTAGTTGTTTCTTTAATTTTTGTATAAGTACTGTTCCTGGGTGAAAATACTTCCATAATTCTTTTTAACATATCCAACTGCAGGGCTGAACACTGGGCAAACTGAAATTTCTCTAAGCATTGCTGAAATATATAGTGTAATCTCACTGGAAGTCTGGGCAAAAACCTACCTCTAAGTCTCTGAACTCACAGGATACCTAGAATTCTCCAGTGGGTCTCTTCTAACCAATAGGGCCAGATGGTGGTCCAGACAAAATCCCTCCAAAAAATAAAAAGGTGTCACACTTTTGATTTTTTTCCCCAATAGCAAATATATTGGACAATTCAATCATAGTTACAAATTCACATGATTCAAATTCAATCAGAGTTACAAATTCACATGATAGGACAATTAGGCATTGTTCATAGAAAGAAAACAATCTTTGATCAGTCCCAAACAGATTTGGAGACCTGCCCCCTCCCAAAGGGATTAAATATCTGAGGTTGATTGGAATAAATTCATTGGAATTGGCTCATGAGGATGATTGGAATAAGGGATCTCAGAGTCCCTCATTCTTCCCTCTATGCTACAATAAGAACCTTTGCTGGGTCCAAGGGACTAGGTTCATTCTTCTGCTGTGATATAGAATCTTTGACTCTCTTATCCACATACAATGACCCCCAAACTTGGACACAGAGATCTCAGGATAGATGTACTTAAGGTCAGAGAATAACAAGTCCAGAAGAGGCAGCCCCAAACTCAGGATCAGGTTTGCCCAGGCAGGATACAGGATGAGTTTGTCATGTGCCCACAGATGTGTGGCTGGTGGGGTGGAAGATATGGTGAGTGGCCCTTTCCCCTCACCCCTAGTGGAAAGCAGCTCAAAATAGCCTTATAGTCCAGAATGGAAAAGACACAAAGAGAAGAGGAGTTAGTTTTTTTATTTTTTGTTTTTATATTTTTAAAAATCATTATTTATTTTTAGGGCTGTTTTTTTTTAAATTTATTTAACATATTTAGTTTTCAGCATTGATTTTCACAAGAGTTTGAATTACAAATTTTCTCCCCATTTCTATCTTCCCCACCACTCCAAGATGGCATATATTCTGATTGCCCGGTTCCCCAGTCAGCCCTCCCTTCTGTCACCCCACTCCCCCTATCCCCCTTTCCCTTACGTTCTTGTAGGGCAAGATAGATGTATATGCCCCATTGACTGTATATTTTATTTCCTAGTTGCATGCAGAAACCTTTTTTTTTTTTGAACATCTGCTTTTAAAGCTTTGAGTTCCAAATTCTCTCCCCTCTTCCCTCCCCACCCACCTTCCCTAAGAAGGCAAGCAATTCAACATGGGCCACATGTATATCATTATGCAAAACCCTTCCACAATACCCATGTTGTGAAAGATGAACTATATTTTGCTCCTTCCTATCCTATCCTCCTTTATTCAATTTTCTCCCTTGACCCTGTCCATTTTCAAAAGTGTTTGCTTTTGATTATCCCCTCCCCCTCTCTGCCCTCCCTTCTATTGTCCCCCCTATTTTATCTCCTTCCTCCTTCTTTCCTGTGGGGTAAGATACCCAATTGAGTGTGTATGTTATTCCCTCCTCAGGTCAAATTCGATGAGAGCAAGATTCACTCATTCCCCCTCACCTGCCCCCTCTTCCTTTCTAACAGAACTGCTTCTTCTTACCACTTTTATGCAAGATAATTTACCCCATTCTATTTCTCCCTTTCTCCCTCTCTCAATATATTCCTCTCTCATTCCTCAATTTGATTTTATTCATCTAGATATCATCCCTTCATATTCAATTCACCCTGTGCCCTCTGTGTGTGTGTGTGTGTGTGTGTGTGTGTGTGTGTGTGTGTGTGTATATATATATATATATATATATGTATATTCCCTTCAACTACCCTCATACTGAGGTCTCATGAATTACATACATCACCTTTCCATGTAGGAATGTAAAAAAAAAGTTCAACTTTAGCAAGTCCCTTACGATTTCTCTTTCTTGTTTACCTTTTCATGCTTCTCTTGAATCTTGTGTTGGAAAGTCAAATTTTCTATTCAGCTCTGGTCTTTTCACTGAGAAAGCTTGAAAGTCCTCTATTTTATTGAAAATCCTTTGCCTTGGAGCATGATACTCAGTTTTGCTGGGTAGGTGATTCTTGGTTTTAATCCTGGCTCCATTGACCTCCAGAATATCGTATTCCAAGCCCTTCAATGCCTTAATGTAGAAGCTGCTAGATCTTGTGTTATTCTGATTCTGTTTCCACAGTACTCAAATTGTTCCTTTCTGACTGTTTGCAATATTTTCTCCTTCATCTGGGAGCTCTGGAATTTGGCGACAATATTCCTAGGAGTTTTCTTTTTGGGATCTTTTTCAAGAGGTGATCAGTAGATTCTTTCAATTTCTATTTCACCCTCTGGCTCTAGAATATCAGGGCAGTGGTCCTTAATAATTTCTTGAAAGATGATGTCTAGGCTCCTTTTTTTGATCATGGCTTTCAGGTAGTCCTATAATTTTAAAATTATCTCTCCTGGATCTATTTTTCAAGTCAGTGGTTTTTCCAATGAGATATTTCACATTGTCTTCCATTTTTTTCATTCCTTTGGTTCTGTTTTATAATATCTTGATTTCTCATGAAGTCACTAGCTTCCATTTGCTCCAATCTAATTTTTATTGTAGTATTTTCTTCAGTGGTCTTTTGGACCTCCTTTTCCATTTGGCTAATTCTGCCTTTCAAGGCATTCTTCTCCTCATTGGCTTTTTGGAACTCTTTTGCCATTTGAGTTAGTCTATTTTTTAAGGTGTTATTTTCTTCAGTATTTTTTGGGTTTGCTTTAGCAAATAATTGACTTGTTTTTCATGGTTTTCTCACATCACTCTCATTTCTCTTCCTAATTTTTCCTCTACTTCTCTAACTTGCTTTTTCAAATCCTTTTTGAGCTCTTCCATGGCCTGAGACCAGTTCATGTTTTTGTTGGAGGCTTTTGATGTAGGCTCTTTGACTTTGTCACCTTTTTCTGGCTGTATGTTTTGGTCTTCTTTATTACCAAAGAAAGATTCCAAAGTCTGAGTCTGAATCTGAGTCCATTTTCACTGCCTGGCCTTTTTTCCAGCCAACTACTTGACCTTGAGCTTTTCATTGGCCTATGACTGCTTGTAGAGTAGAGAGTACTGTGTACCAAGCTTGAGCTGTTTTCAGAGCTATTTCTACACAGCAAGCTCTGCCACACCTGCCCTCCTCCTCCCCCAAGAGCCACCAATCTAGACTGTGACTCAGATCCAAGCAGACTATGCACTGCCGCTCTGATCTGCCACTTAATTCCTCCCACCAGGTGGGCCTGGGGCTGGAAGCAACCACAACTGTAGCTCTGGAAGCAGCCTCAGAGCTGCACCATCTTCCCCAAACCAGAGGTGGTGGCTGACTATGAACTCCTTTCACTCTGTCCCCACAGTTTTTCCCACTAACCTTCTCTGTTGTCTTTGGTGTTTGTGGGTTGAGAAGTCTGGTAACTGCCACAGCTCACTGGTTCAGGGTGCTAAGGCCTGTTCCGCCTGGCTCCTGGTCTGGTTGGTCCAGGCGCAGCCCACACTGGGCTCTGCTCTGCTCCGAGCTCTGTGAGATAGACCTTACCCAGAGACCATCCAGGCTGTCCTGGGCTGGAGCCCTGCTTCCCTCTTGTATTTTATGGGTTCTGCAGTTCTAGAATTTGTTCAGAGCCATTTTTATAGGTGTTTGGAGGGTCCTGGGGGAGAGCATTAGGCAAGTCCCTGCTTTCCAGCCACCATCTTGGCTCTGCCTCCCAGTCAGTTTTTTTTAAAAGTCCACTTAGTTATTGGCTCCTTTGATCCAACAGCTGATGAGGGGTTGCTTTTCATTTCAAAGCACAAGAATCCTTTAGCTCTAAGTAATATACATGATCAGAGTCAGGAATGGCCACTTTGTGCATGCTCTGTTCAGTCCTCATTACAAATATACACTCTATTCCCAGTTAGTATGAATATCAATTCTTTTGTTCTATAAATCAAGAAATAAAATTGGGCTATAGTTTCGTGTTTAGACTGTTTTCTCAAAAAAGCACTACATAAAATCTTTTTGTATTATGAATATTAGTCTTTCATGTCCATAGTGACCGGATTACTAACTGTTGTACTTGAAGTTCACGAGATCATCTGGGAAATTGTAATTGTTGTTCCCTTATGAATGAAACCAAATTGTTACACATACACATATACATACATACATATGTACGTAAATTTTTTGCCTTGACTTTGTCTTTTATTCTTGAAGTTGATTCATATGATTTTTCTCACTCTTGTAAAAATCAGTATTACATATTATACTGACTGTAGTGCCTACAAAAGATTACAATGTGTATATTACATGGAAATATAACATTAGTATTCATGAGTATATCAATATATATATTCATGAAAGAAAGACTACCTCAAAAACAGATTCTCAAATTCTTGAATGTAGGCATTATACTGTATGGCTTTTTTGTAAAGAAACCCCAGTGAACTGATATTTCAGATAGTCATATTAAATCTTATTTTATAATTTTAGAAATAATTTTGAAAAAGTAAAATTTAGGCAGCCTTAGTAGTTATTCTAAAAATAATAATCCAAACTCTTTTTTACTTTTCTAGTATTTTATTCAATAAAAACAAACTCAGGGCTTCACATCCCTAAATTAGGAACAATATCCTGATGATTCAACCACCATTGAGTTTAATGATAAAGTTATTTTACAATCTTACACAAGATTTCAATTAATGCATCTATGTATCTTTTTTTTCATTGTTACATCGCCAATGCATGTCTATGGCACTGGATTTAGGAGAATATTTTTACTGAATTCATGCCTTTTTCACATCTTTTTCCTTATGAAGCACCTTGCTTATAATCCTTTGAGGTGGCTAATCAAAAATATCACTAGCTCCATTTTCCATATGAGGAAACTCAGACTTGGAGAGAGCAAGTGACTTGTCCAAAGTCACATAGCTATCACTTGTTAGGCCATTATTTGAGTCCAGCTCTGAACCTAAAATCAGTTGTTTGTTATATTTGTATAACACTTGGATTTGTCTTTGTGAAAGAATTAGGTAATTCTGCAGCTACCATTATATATACATATACACACATACACCCCTATGTGCATGTGTATAGAATTGAATGGCATGACTGTGATCTTGTTCACCTTCCAACCACATCTTCTCATTGCCATCCTCCTTTAAACTTTTTGGATGTATAAAATCTCACTGAAGTTCTTTTCTCTTGTTTATTCATGAGTTTTTAAGGGTTTTAGGAACTATGTTACAGAATGTAAGTTAAATGAGCTCAGATGACTTCCTTTCCTGGCAAACTACATACCAAAACATCAATTCCCCAAATATTTCTTTTATTCTTTAAAAATTATACACACAAAATTTTACTTATGTTTATTCTATTTCAGGTTTAGAAAAAGATTGATAAAATAATATTGGGAAAGATTTTGTTTCACTTGGTCAGAAAGGTGATTGAGTTTTCCAAATTTGTTCCTGAGAATTTGTTGTTACCTTGTCCCTCCTGGAGCTCTTTCAAAGCATGAGTATTGTGTATAGCTTTGTTGTCTCTTCTAGTATAATTTTAGATTATTTTTTATTTAAAATAACTGTAAGCTTAGAGGAAATGACAAAATGATATCAAACAATTCAAAACAGGTCCTGGACACTGAAAGAATATTATTTTATCACATAGTAATATATGTGTATATATGTATACACTTATATATATATATGTTTGGTTCAGGGATATAATTTCATAAATATAAGGAACTCTCAACGTAGAAAAGTTTGAGTTCTCCATCAATGTAGATTTGTAACTTTTCTGTAATTCCTATCTGAATCAGTAAGGCAAATAAAAACTTAGATGATAATTGTCAAAATGCCTACGTGGTTCTGAACCACAAAGTATACGAGACTCTCCACATAGAAGCAGAAGAAATAAACCATTTATTCATACACCAGAGAACCATATCCCACAAGCCGTTTATCCAGTCTACCACAGCAGTAAAACATTCCACACACAATATCACAACATGGAGCTTTGCGACCCCCTGCTGGGGTCTTCCCCAAAGACAAACTCACAGTACAGCTAAGACAGTCTGTTCAGCTCTATCACAACAGCAGCCATTAGCAGCCATAACTGCCCCCCCCCTTCTTTCTCAGTCTCTCTCTGTCTCTCTCTCTCTCTCTCCATTTCCTGTGACATAACTTCCTTTTCCTATCAGGAAGCTCCTTAGGCTTCCTATGACATAAACAGGTCACATGGCCTATTAATGGGTGGGAAAGATCTTCAAATCTAAATTGCTACTACACTATCTTAGAAAGTTCCCTGGGAACTAAATGATGAAGTGACTTGCTCAAAGATAGCATGTGACAGAGATAGTGTGTGGGCTGATTCCACGATTGCTCCTTTATCAACTATTTAATTTTTAATAATTAAAATTTAATAAGTTATGGTCCTACTATATATTTAATAACCTTATGTTCTATATGATTTGCTTTCTAAGAAATTGAACTGCAACAAATGAAGTCAGCCTAGCTAGAATTTGAAGAAAATATATAGATTGGGGAAAAACTTGAATTAAACATCTAATAAAAATCTGACATCCAAAATCTACAGGTAATTGAAACAAATCTGTAGAATTATGAGATATTCCCCTGTAGAGCAGTGTTCAAAGGACCTAAATAGTTTTTGAAAGAAGTTCAGACTATCCACCACCATTGAGGAAAAATGCTTAAAACCACTATTAATCAGAGAAACGCAAATACTCATCAAATTAGCAAAGCTTCTAAAGATTGAGAAAAATCAATGTTAGAGGGACTTTAAGATGACAGACAGACTAATTTATTGTTGCTGGATCTGAAGACTGGCCCAACTATTCTAGAGAACAATTTAGAATTACTCAAGAAGAGTGACCAAATTCTTCATGCTCCTTTACACAGATATCTCATTTCTGAGTTTATTCTCCCAAGGAGGTTAATGCCAAGAAGAAAAGACCCCTAAGTACAGAAATATTTATAGCAGTGTTATTTATGATAACCAAAAAACTAGTCATAAATGTTGTATTCATTTGGGGAATGCTTGAGCAAATTGTGGCGTATGAATGTGATGGAAACTGTGTTCTAAGGAATGATGAATATGAACAATTCAGAGGAATGTAGGAAGAAACGTGAATCATTTTAGGTTACTTTGAAAGCAGGGACTGTTTTATTTTTGTCTTTGTATTAGCAGTGTCTGGCTTATAATAAAGGTTTAATAAATATTTGTTTATTGATTGATTAAAGTGGTACAGTTTTGTATTCTTTCAAAAGAGCCAAAAGAACACACACCGTGCATTATCAGAACAGTATAAATAAAGACAATAGTAAAAGACAACAAAATTCAAGTAAAACTCAACAATGTTGGTAACATCCTATATAAATTAAAGCACACAGTTTTCCTTTTAATAATTGGTAGACTACAAAAGTGGAAAGGGATATGCGCTTTCAGTCGTAATCATACTATTAGGTGTTTTTGCTTACATTTTCTTTGGGAATATACTCTGTGGGTTATCCATTTGGGTTTTTGGTTGGAAAGAAGTTATTGTGCCCAAACAAAATGCATTAATAAAAAAAACCCAAATTGTCTTGTAATCAAATATAGAAAATATTCTTTGAAATAAAAAAGTCATAAATGACAAGGAACAGTGAGCTTTTCACAAATTTTCATAAATCAAAGTCCATTTTCTAGGTTGTCTAATAAATACTATTTTATAATTTCAAGGGGAATTTTATATATCTCAGACATAGCAGAAGAACTGTTACTTTATATTACTGATGATGTTTTTCTGAAGGAGAGAATATCTTTGTAGATTCCAGGAACTATTTCACATTTCTGTGACAACAGCCCTATCTGGGCTACAAAGATGTTGGATATCTTTGAATTTTTATGGCAGTGATAGAATTGCTAAATGATGGAGAGACTTGATACCCGTGGTAGTATCACTCTCTGCTTTTCTCACTCACCACCTATATTGGTGTTTCCAGAGATAGTCCCGTAGTATTTTCTGTAGTCTGTTGACTTTCCTCCTTCCTGTCTGGTGGCACCTTCTTAATCTATCTTTTCTGGATCTTCATCTATGCCACATCCACTAACCATGGGGTACCCCTCAAGGTTCTATCCACAACTCTCTTTTTTCCCTCCTTATACTATCTCACTTAGTGATCTCATGGGATTCCCATGGGTTCATTAATCATCTCTGTACTGATGATTCCCAGAGTTTGGTGCCCAGTCTTGGTCTCTCCCCTGAGCTCCTGCTCTAATAATTGCCAGTTGAACATCTAGAAAATCTATAACTAAACATGTTAAAAACAAATAACTAAACTAAACCCTCTCCTCTTTTGAACTTCCTCACTGTTGAGGGCAACACTATCCTCCTGGTGACCTAGACTTGCAATCTCACTGTTACATTCATCTCCTAACTCACTCGCTTCACATATACAATATGCTATCAAGTCTTATTATTTCCACCTACACAACATCTCTTACATCTGTTCCTTTCCCTTCTATAGGTACCACCCTAGTTCAGGCCAGCATCACCTCTTTTCTGGATAATTGCAGTAGCCTCCTAATGAGTCTCTCTGCCTCACGTCTCATCCCATTCTAATCCACCATTCACCCAACTGCCAAAATGATGGATCATGTCACTCCTCTCTACTCAATAAACTCCAGTAGCTCCCTGTAACCTCCAGGATCACACATAAAGTCCTCTACTTGGCACTTAAAGCTCTTCACAACCTGGCTCTTTTCTACCTTTCCTGTCTTGTACTTTGTTCTCTCGACATTACTATCTAGCCACACTGGCCCATTAATTCTTCTTCACATGTGACATTCCGTCTTTGTGCTTCAGCACTGGCTGTCCTTCATGTTTGGAAGGCTCTTTCTCTTCACCTACACCTCTTATAGTCCTTGGCTTCCTTCAAGGCTTGGCTCAGATGTCCTCTTCTGTCAGTCTCCTTTCCTATTCCTCCTAGCTGCTAGAGACAGACCCTCTAAGATTACCTTCTATTTGCTCTTAAGTCTCTTGTCTGTATCTATTTACATGTTGTTTTCCTCATTCAAATACAAACTTTTTGAGGGCAGGGATTGTCTTTGCCTTTTTTTATATGTCCAGTGCTTAGGATAGTGCTGGTACATAGTTAGTGTTTATTTACTGACGAGTATATTTCCAAATTTAAATACTTGCTTTTATGTTTCCCTTAGGTTCATTTGACATAGATTATAAAGGGAACTTACCCATCACTATAATACCAACTAGTGGAATTGTGGACCCCAAATCATCAAAGAATATTAAAGTTTATATATGCACAGATAAGCCCAGAATTGTTAATGAATTGGCAAAGTGAGTATATTGTTATTTCATTAATTATAAAAGCCTTGCTATCATGTTTCACTCTGTTGTCTTAGGCTATAGATCTGTATTTGCCTATCTTGACCATTCCTCTGCTTTACGTGGTCTTTTGGAAGCACACAAATGCATCCAGAATAGAGAGACTGTTGTTACAGTATGGTGAAGTCCAGGGTTCCCAAGGAGGCTTAGACTGTTTTAACTTCATGACCATAATGGGGCTGAATTCCATATTCCTGAGTTACTGTGGCTCAGTGGGGAAAAGGAGGAAAGGCTATCACCAAAGATGTAAGGGGCAGGTTGGTACATGGTACAGGGTATAGAGTACTGACTTAGAGTCAAGAAAACCTGAGTTCACATCCTGGCAGAGACATTCACTGGCTCTGTGATTCTGGACAAGCCACTGAATCTCTCTCAACCACAATATTCTCATTTGTAAAATGGCAGGTTGGTGGTACAGTGGACAGAGTGCTGGGCCTGGAGTTAAAAACACTCATTGTCCTTAAATCTGTCCTTAGACACTTACTAGCTGTGTGATCCTGGGCAAGTCACTTACCCTTGTTTGCCTCAGTTTCCTTATCTATAAAATGAGCTGGAGAAGGAAATGGTAAACCACTTCAGCATCTTTGCCAAGAAAATCCCAAAGGGGGCATGAAAAGTCACACATAACTGAAAATGTGGATTGCTTGAGATCAGGAGTTCTGAGGTTCAACAGGGCTAAAGTCCTTTGGGAGTCTGAACTAGATCTGTCATCAGTATGGTAAGCCCCTGAGAGATGGTATGGGTGTTAGGAGATGGCACCAGGCAGCTTAAGATGGGAACAAACCAGCCTACATCAGAAACAGAACAGGCCAAACCTTTGGGACTAATCAGCAGTGGGGTGGGGCCTGGCTGCTACCCTTTGAGCCTGGTTGAGATAAGGAAATTCAGTCTCCTAAAAACAAACAAAAAAGGGTGATTTCTTATGTGATAGAATGACTTTAGGTAGAGATATTAATTTTGGGAAAATAGTGAATACATTCCGAAGTGTGAATTTATGTTTGGTAGAGGGGTGATGCTCTATAGTGGGAGAGGTGGGAGACCTTTTCTTTTGAACATGAGAGATTTTGTCTTGATTGTTCAACCACCTTGGATTTTTTTTCCCCTAGAGATGAAAAAATATTTATCACGTACCACTTTTCAGTGTGCACACAGACAGGGTTGGCATTCTGTAGTTTATTGAGCAAGGTTTGTTTCATTTTCATTAATAGATTGTTCTCTAATTAATATCAAGTGCCACTTTTTTTAGTCTGATATTTGGTGGTCAAATGAAATATATTTTGGTTCTTTCACTTACAAAAATTAATAAAACATGTGTTTATTTTATTCTCCTTATTAGAGTGAGTTTGCAGGGTGGTGAAGACACATTTTTACAGATTGAAGCCTATGTGGTTCAGCAAATTATTGAACTGTTAGATATGTGTGAGGAAAAAAGTTTGAAGTGTATACAATTTGGAACTGTCTTCTTTGGAACATCAAAGATTGAGCATGCAATTCTGTATAATAATAGTCCTGAAAACATGAGTTGGGTAGCAGTGATGGAGCATGAAGCAGTTGGAGGAGAATTGGTAAGTTAGCTGAAATAGCTTTAATATAGCTTGAAAGTGTCTACTATTCTTAACCAAAATTAGGACAAATCATGTGATTTTTGAATTACTTAAGTTATTTATCTGAATTTAGTTTATTTCTCCTGGGAGTAATCTCTAGAGAAACAGTACTTTAAACAAAATAACAGGGATACAAATGTAGCTCTTCCAACCCCATTCTCCCCCTTCCTCATCCTCTACCTTATATTTGTAAGTTGTGGTCCCTTCGGGGGACCAAGTACTAAGTTCAAGGTACTCTGAAGACTAATTCAAGAGTATGTGCACATATATACATATCAATATATGTGTACACATATACAATATGGGTGTGTGTACACATAGATGAACAAAAAACTGAATGATTCTAGTTTCTAAAAAACATAGCTTTTTAGTAATTCTTATGGGTCGTTTCTCCTAAAATTATTGCTTATAAGCCCCCATTTACCTTCAAAGCAAAGGCAGTTCCTGAAATGGCATAAAAAGAACAATAACCAAAAACCTCAATAAACCTTAGGCTCACTCTCCCACAAATATATGCAACCTTCATAGTTATCACATAAATAGAATGAATTAGTAAAGGGGCATAGATGAAGGGACCACAGGTGTCCAGGGCAGCTTACATCTCCAGTACTACTACAGTTCACAAGAATATTTTGTCTTCCTCGGTGTCCTTACCTTGTGCATAGGGGGTTTCTGATGGTGTGTAGGTCTGCTGGACTCTGTGGATCTGTTTCTCTCCACACTTAACTATGCTCTGCAGCTGCATTCACTTCTACCAGACTTCCTCTCTGCTCTGACGCCTTGGAAATTGTCTCACTTTTTAAAGGCAGATGTGAATGGCTATTTGTCCTTTAATGGTAATCAGATTTATTTAAAGAACTCCTTGCCTCCTAAAGGACTAATATAGCATAAATATTTCTTTATTATGAAGTGTAAATGCTTCTATAAATATGTGCTTCCTTTAAAACCTTGACATCTTGTCCCTTAAATCTAGTAATTTCATCAAGTGAACTGGAGGGAGCTCAACTGATCTAGGGTCTCCTGATCAATTTCTACCCCCTCTCGACTAATTTGAGAGTATGTGCATATATACATGTGAGTGTATGTATGAGTGCCCACACTGTATATGCATATGCATGTGTATACACACTGATGAACAAAAGCTTAACAATTTTAGTTCTTAACAGACTAGCTTTTTAGTAATTCTTATTCTCATCTGTTTTCTTGTGGGAAGATTTATTGTTTTAATTTTATAATGTGCCTACTTTTTGACCTCAATATTAATCTATAAATATTTAAAGAAAGAAAATTACCTATAAATTTTCTTATGTACTGTGGAGCTATAGTAATGATTCTATATCATAAAACCTTTTGTATTTTTTTCTTAACTATTTTTATTTTGGTTTTACATTGCAGGGTACAAATCTTCAGCAAAGAATAGATGGTACTTTACATGATTTAAGCTACATAAACAAAATGAGGAACATAGATGTTACCACTTTTATTGCCTGTATTCCCAATGAAGGAACTTTATTACCTTATCAAAAAACAGTAATTACATTTTGCTTTAGTCCAAAGTAAGTATGCACAGATACCTTGGGAATGGAAATAATGATAATTGCATTAAAAATTGTTAGTGACACATTCATCAGATTAATTTTAATATTTTGTCTTAACAGTACTAGTAAAAAGGCAAAAATAAGTCTTTATTGACATTTGTTACGCACTTTTAATTTTGGGTTGAACATTTCTTAGGTTACATTGATTAAAAATGAAGTTCTAGGTATAATTATATTTTATTGATACACTTAAAATTAATTAAATGTATGATTAGTTTTCAAATGAAATCTCCAAAGTTATGTTATATAAATTTAGACTAGTTGTTTTGATTTAGATTTTGTTTATTGCTATTAGTACGTCAGAATAAGAGTGGGTCCCCTTTGGGAAGGGGTTTGTAAACAAGTATCCCAGTTTGCAGGGTAAAATTGGAATTTGGAATATTGGTCACAGATGAGGAAATACAGCCCATATTTTTGGTTCTGAGCTGGGTCGGATGATGAGAAGCAGAGTAAACCATCATAGGGTTCCACTCCCTCCCTACCCCACCCCCACCTAAATAGAGCCAGCTACTGGACTCTCTTTGATAGACAGCCCTCTAGGTACAAGGTACCAGGTGAGAAAACCACTACAGGTTAAAGGCAGACTTAAGCATAAAATACAAATTCCTTAGTCTAGCATATAAAAGGTTTTCCATAATGTGGTTGCATAATGTGGTTCCAACTTACTTTTCCAGTCTTATTGTCCATTTCTTTTCTTCATGAGTGTTAAGTTCCATCTGGTCTACTGGTCTACTAATTGTTCTCCAAACGACATTGCTTATCCTGCCTCTATGCATTTGTACAAACCATTCTTTGTGTCTGGAATGAACTCCTTCCTTGTCTTTGCCTTTTTGAGTTAATATCTTCCTTCAAAGCCCAACTCAGGAGTGCCTTCTCTTTTATGAAATGTTGCCTCATCCCTTAGTTGTTAATGCTCTTTTCCTCCTCATGTTGCCTATAACACTTTGTATGATCTCTGCCTTCCACCTTCCCTTCCTAACTCATTATATATCTCCATATATATTGTATTTCCTGCCGCTGCTGTCACCCTGATAAGCAACTTGAAGTCAAGTTCTCTTTTGTTTTTGCCTTTGTATCTCTGTGCCTTATTAGCGTATCTTGAGCATTAAATGTTTATTTTGGTTAGTTTGGTAGGATGATAATAAAATTGTGTTGAATTCAAGTTAAGCATTTGGTTGGAGCCTATTTACCTGCACTGACATTCAGAATTTACACTAAGAGAGAATTTAAAAAATTCTTTGTATTCATTTAATTTGTTCATTTAGGAAATTATACTAATTAGGGATGCTGTGTAATCTTGGTTACTAGTCCTTACCTTAATTTTTTGAAGAATGAGTTACAGAATTTTTCTGTTGCCTTGAAAACTTATAGAACTTTTAACCAAAAGTTCACTTGGTCATATGATCAACTAAGATGCCTTTTGAAGACCTTAGAAGATGTTCTTCAGTAAACAACCTTCTAGTTTCAATGTAATAAGAGTATAGAAACCACACTTTTCTTTCTATACATTGTACAACATTATACAATATTACAAAGTACTACACATTTACAGAATCATTAGGACAGACACCCACAGATGAATGAACTTCTTTATGTTCTTTTCATCACAGTATGTTGGCTGGGTTTAAGAAACTAGTATATATGTGTATCAGTGTAACTATTCCGTGGATAAGCTTACTGAAAGATGTTGCTGAAACAATAGCTTTTGATTTTTATAGGTTCATCTAACTTTTCAAAATTTGTCACAGGGCTTTTATTTTTTATTACATTTTGAATTCCAAGCAGTCTCCCTCCTTCCTTCATAATCCTGTGTTAGAGAAGGCCAACATTTGACACAGATAGATATGGGAAACCATACAACAAATACATCCATATATCAGTTCTTTCTCTTGAGGCAGATAGTATCTTCCTTCATAGGTACTTTGTAGTTGATCTGAATGTTCATATTAATCAGAATAGCTTAGTCATTCACAGTTACTCATTGAACAATATTGAACAATATTCTCTTGGTTCTGCTTATTTCTCCCTTCATTTTTCATGCAAATCTTTTCATTTTTTTCTAAACTCAACCTGCTTATCATTCCTTACAGCACAGTAGTATTCCATCACAATTATATAAGACTTATTCATCCATTCCCCAACTGATGAGCATCCCCTCAATTTCTAGTTCTTTCCACCATAAGGTGAATTGCTATAAATATTTTAGAACATTTAGATTCTTTGCCATTTTCTCTGTTCACATTGGGAGATAGACCTAATAGTGGTATTGCTGGATCAAAGGGTATACATAGTGTTACAACTTTTAAGACATAACTCTAGATTGTCCTCCACAATGGTTAGATCAGTTCACAGTTCCACCAACAGCATATTAGTGTCCCAATTTTTCCATATCCCTTCCAAAATTTGTCGTTTTCCCCTTCTATCATTTTAGCCAGTCTGAGATGGTATTATAAAGTCATTTTAATTTGCATTTCTCGAATCAGTGATTTAGAGTATTTTTTCAAATGATGTGTGTATGTATGTGTGTGTGTATATATGTATATATATATATATATATATAATATGTACATACACACATACACATACACACACAAAGCTTTGAGTTAATTTTTTAAAAAACTGCTTGTTCATATCCTTTGGCCATTTGTCATTTGGGGAATGATTCATATTCTTATAAATTTAACAAATTTCTCTATATATTTGAGATATGAGGCCTTTATCCAAAAAACTATGTATAAAAATTTCCCCCCAATTTTCTGCTCTCCTTCTGCTCTTGACTACATTGGTTTTATTCATACAAACTTTAATTCAATGTAATCAAAATTGTCTAACTTCCATCTTACATTGCTCTCTACCTTTTGTGTGTTCATAAATTCTTTCTCTACCCATAAATGTAATAATAGTTCTTATCCTGGGGTTTTAACTAAACAATGCTAAACAGAGTTGGAGTTTGGGATGATATTCCTTCAAAATTGATTTAAAATTTTTCTCTGTACTCTAACTGAAACAAAACTCTATCAATTTTATAGACTGTATGATAATGGTCGGAAGCATGCTGACTTGTCCCACAGACAAGATTATGCTCTGTTTTTGAGATTTGAGGCAATAGAGAGTAAAGATACTTTTTTGAAAGCTGAAGAAGAAAAAGCTACTGAAAGTAAGTATAAAAGTTTGCAAACATCGAAAACACAATAAATATCTAAGTGTTCAATATGAGAAATACTAAAATATTTACAGAACTGCTTAAAACAGAATGTGTCTTGTATGAAGGAAAAAAGTTTATTTTAAAAGACTTTTTTATATCCTTTTAAGATGATGGGGAAATTTAATTCTTGATGGTAGATTACCAAGTTAAAAATAGACTACGCATTTAGTATCATGGTTGTTAGGGGATTAGGAAACTCAGATTATAATAATAATAGTACTAACTCACACTTGCATAGTATTCTAAAGTATATAAAGAGCTTTCTGAACAAGAGTTCGATGAGGTGGGTAATGTGAGTGTCATTATTCCTTTTTACCAAATGAGGAAATTAAAACTAAGAAAGGAAAAGGGACTTGCTCAGGGAGTTACTAGTAAGAACCAGAATTCAAACTCAAGTCTTTTCCCGGTTCCAAGTCCAGAGTTCTTTCCAACATGCCACATAGTTTCTTTCCCTGTGCTACAGTTTTCCATTATGAATTGGCAATCTATTCTGACATTATTTGACTGGCAAGACTGTCTATATAGACACAGAATTAGAATTGCCAAGACAGAAATAGAGCTGTAAGATATGTAAGACATGAGCCTATCACAAGGCTTTGATGGGAAAACTCATTGTATAAACTACATTATAGAAGCCTGTACTTATAGTGCTATTGACATGCTAAAATGTGAGTGGTAATTAGACAGAACTAGTTGGGATGGAAATCCATCCAAGCAGAAGAGGTAAAATTTGGAACAGGGGTGGGGAACCTATGGCCTCAAGGCCATGTGTGGCTTCAAGGCTGCAGGTTTTCTACACCTGGTCCAAGAAGGTCAGGTTAAGCAGATAGGTACCATGCATTTGTGTGTGTGTGTGTGGGGGAAGGATATAGATTCCAGGAGGATAAAGTCAGTGAGAATAGCAAAAATGAACCTTGACTGTAAGGCAGAAACTGTTCTTTCTGTTTTGTCCAGGGCCTCTTAAGTGTGGTTGGCCCTGGGTTCACAAATGATAATTGTACTAAGAAGATAGAAGCCTATCTGTAAATCCTATCCCTCATCAAAGGAAAGACAGAAATACTAGTCTTATCTCACAAAGAGCTCCTCTTAGGGAAGAAATACCTAGATATTGCAGGCCTGGAAAGTTTGTGTCTTCTTTGATGGCAACAGCCAAGAAATGGGAAATCTTTTGTAGGTGCCATTTGTGTCAACCTACACACAAACATCCAACCTATCTGACTATAACAGTAATGTATTGACATGTCATAGTATCTTATGTCAATTGAGCAAAGATTTTAAATATCATCTGAGTTTCCAAGGTAATTTTTTAATGCTCAGGAATTTTATTGTCTTTTACAGGTCATCATTTTCACAAAGTGGAGTTAGCACTGACAGGCTCAGGACTCCCTGTCTTATTAAGTTTTGTGCCAGGAAAAGTCCTGAATTTCACACCTTGTTTTATGGGTCAACGCTCAGAGATTTTGTGCAGTATACAAAATCATTGCAAGACACTTCCTGTAGCATTCAGCTTCCACAAAGTAGCTCATTTTAAAATTAATCCAGAGAAGGGCAAGATAGATGAAGAAAGTATTCAGGTAATGCAATTGACCTTTACTTTCAAATTGCTTGTAAAACACATATAGGTCTGAAAAATTCTGCTCATCATGTAAAAAACAACTTAATTGGCCTCCCTCATTTCTTATTTTGTTCTCTCACCCATCTCAGATATGTAGCCTCCTCCACCTCCCCATTACTCATCATTTACTGAAATAAATAAATATATGTTGAATAGTACTCCCTTCAAGGCACTCTGCTAGTCAATATGGGAAACATAATGATTAATAAGATAATATATGCTCTTTAGGGAGGAGTGTGCTGGAGCCAGCTTGAAAGTTTGGTAGTGCCAATTATTAAATTTTGAGTGTGAGAATTTGCTTCTTGGGAATTACCAAATGCTAATAATTCAGGGATTTATTTTCTAGACTTAAGAAAGTAATGGAGAAAATATCAATAATTCAGATTAAACTTAAAAATGTATAGCGTGTACATATGTGGGAGGTGAAAATGGAGAGCTGGTTGTTAAGTATTTACCAGTATACCATTGCCTTTAGGTATTTACAATGTAGTTGGGAAGGCAACAAATACACAAAGTTTAAAAAAATGGCAAAAAGGTAAATAATGGTTCAAGACATTAAAACTGGTAAGAAAGACTTTGAACCAGAAAGAAGGTAAGGGAGAATATTACTTATATATATGTATGTGTATTACATACACATATGCATACATGTGTGTATGTATCATACACAAATATAAATAAGACATATTACCTATGGATATGCATATACATGTATACGTATCTATATGATATAAACATAAATTATATAGATACATATATACACATACACACACACATATACACCAAGCTAGATAACATAAAGGAAAGCTACATTATAGGAATAAGATTAATAGTTGAGAGACCTAGATTGTGCATTGGAAGTGCAATCCAAGGAAGGGAACAATATTAAAACCTATGGTCTAAGATGCTGATAAACAAAGACAAGAAAGGATAACCAAAAAACAAGTTAAATCAGGGATCCTAATGCAAGGAGTTTCCCTCCCTTGGCTTTTGAAGTTAATGGTATCACTAAGACTTAAAGTGACAAGACTCGGTTGTAATGACTTCGGAAGAATATACTTTTTTTTAAAAAAAGGAAACAAGGTAGGAAAAAGAGAAGAACAGCATTATACATTAATATATATATATATATATATATATATATATATATATATATATATATATATATGCAAGGTATTGCTAAAGTCTGGACACATAGGCAAAAATGCACATTTTCAAGAAATGAAATAATTGAAATTTTCAACAACATTTTATTTAATTGGAATATTAACAAATAACATCTTCAACTTCAAATAACATCATATGATTTCATATTCATATTCCAAGAGTGAATGTGCTGAAACTGATGGGAATGTGGAGTTATTGAGTTATTGCATTGAGTTCACATGAATCTTGCAAAGCATATCAACCTTTACATCACAAATGATGGAAATCATATTGAAGATCTTATTTGTTAATATTCCAATTCTCTGCCAAAAAAACAGAACAGCTAATGATACCTATGGCAGGAGCACCATCATAAAGCCTTACTCTATGCAGGCTAGCTGGGTTTTCCCTTAAGAGGTACTGAAAATATCTTCAGAACTTAATTGGTTGAGGGAATGTAGCTTTCTAGTGCTCTAAATACAAAATTGAGACCACCATTAGTCTTCTGCTTTTCCTTAAAGCTTGTGATGGATAGATTAGCATGGATGAGAAAAAGTTAAAGAAGCTATTCTCATACAAATCAATGCTGTATCCTTGCTGAGTACCTTTTTCCCGATCTAAATGTCCTTCCAGTGTTCTGGACAAGTAAACCTCCTTTTGTTGACTGTCAAATTATCTATGAGTGTTTTGTGTCAGTTTTAAAAAGGGGAATGGCATGGTGTGATGTCAGCATTAGGAAAATCTATTTGGCTGCTGTGTGGAGAATGAAGTAGAATGGGAAAAAGATGAAACAAAGTGGTCAATCATGAAGCTATTGCAATAATTTAAGAGACAATGAAGGCCTGAACTAGGATGTTATCAGTATGGGTGGAGAGGAGATGGATGGTAAGAGGTGTTATGGAAGTAGAAACAACAAGAGTGGGGAACTGATCAGATATGTGGGGTGAGGAAGTATAAGGAGTAGAACACCAAAGTTGTGATTCTGTGTGGCTGGAGGAATGGTGTGTAACACCAATCTTACTAGCAGCTGCTGTGGAGGTGTAAGACCAAACAACACCAGCATACAGGAGGGCTTCTAGCACAGGTTCTTTGATCTGCTTTTCTGAAGGAAAGAAACTTAAAGCAGTTTATGATCTCACTTTAATTAAACATACATATATCATTCACTTCATTCAGAGGAAAAAGTCAACACCTTAAACTTCAGAGAGAACACAAACAGAAATTGTATAAACAGAGCAAATAACAAAAATCAGCAGAGAGGGCTTCTAACTGTCTGTCCATAGCAATACATACATAGTTACCAGAGACAGAAACACCAACATCTGTGTTTTCAAAGCCGGGGGCTCCTTAACAGCCACTCAGAGTCTCTTCTGGACAAATCATGTGAGTACTCTTCCAATGAGTGAGCCCAAAAGCAAAATGCTAACCACAGAGTATATATATATACTTCTTCAGAGTCAGAGGACATCACAACCAGGTGACTCAAACTCATGTGACTTAGGCTTTCTTGTAACTTAAGCAGGTCATCAAAGACTCTTGATTCAAAGGCAAGACTCAAAGTTACTTGATTGCCTTGGTGCTGAGAATTAGAACTCCAAAAGGAAAAACAGCAAAAAGTCCCACTTTGCTTGTCTTTACATTGTGGTATCCTTGATAGAAATGGTGAAGTTTATAACTGGATTAAGTTTGGAGATGCACATAATTAATTAAATTGGTAAGAATGACTTACATCCTTGAATCCTGAACTTGCTAGCAGATGTGAACCATCATCAAAGGTCTTTGAGTGATAGTGGAGAATGGGAAAGATAGGACTAGTGATCATAGGATCTCAGATTTAGTGCTGGGAGAGATTTCAGAGACCATCTGCTCCAACTCCCTGAGGACCAGGGAGATTGTAATACACAACTTATTATACAAATCGTAGGCATTAGAAATGGTTTTTGAACTCAGATTCTTTTAATCCAAAGCCAGTGTTCTTTCCAATGAAGGATTTAAGAATTTCTCTTACTTTGGATATTGACACACTTTTAAAAAAGGTAGAAGAGATTGGAATCTGTAAACTATAGGCCAGCGTGCTTGACTTTGATTCCTTGGGAAATACTATACCATATTATTCAAGGTATAGTTAGTGAGCATCTAGACAGGCAAGTGGTATTCACAAGGAGCCACAAATAAGGATTACAATAAGATATAGTTGCCACTGTAAAATGAGAATTTCTTTTGTTGGACTGTGTAACTATGTATTGAGGTCATCATTCATTAATTCACTTATTTCTGTTAATGGGGAAAGGGTAGTGAAAGGAACAGCTTGAGTTTTAAAAATAATTTTAAAAAGAAAAATGATAAACAAATCTTAAGTCAGGGGAATGTTGCAAACATAGTTTACCTATCTTTTTTTAAGGCATTTGACAAAATATTCCTGCTATTCTTGTGGAAAAGATGGAGAAATGTAGTCTAGATGTTAGCACAGTTAGATGGATTTGGAATTGGTTGAGTGACTAGATGCAAAGAATAGTCAAATTAGTCAATTAGAGAGGATGTTTCTAGTGGAATGTGTTAGAGACCTGTGCTAGTTAACATTTTTGTTGATGATTTACATATAGGTATAAATGGCATACTTATGAAATATACAAATGGTAGATACCCAGAAGGGATGACTAATTTGCTAGTTGATGGAGTCAGGATCCAAAAAGATCCTGATAGGCCAGAACACTGGGCCAAACCTAGTAAGATGAAATTCAACAGGGATAAATGTCTTGTTACTGGGTTTAAAAACCCAACTTCACAAGTGCCAAGTGCAGAAGACATAGCTAGACAAGAATTTTGTTTGCAAAAATCTTAATTGAGGGTTATAAATGACTCTAAGCTCGATATGAGTCAAAAGGGAGATATGGTAGCCGAGAATGCTACTGCAATTATAGGGTGCATTAATCGGAGCAGAGTTTTCAGATCTAGGGAGTTGATAATTCCTCTATCTATGCTGGTCATGTACAAGAGTTGGGCAGCCTTGAAATGGCAACCTGGATCATTGGAGGGAATATCCATTTTGATGAGATTGCTGATCCATAGCTCCGTATCTATATTAACATCTACATTCACTGTATTCAAAACAGAATTAGATATCTTCCCTCTGCCCTTTACTGTTTCTGTTGAGGACACCACAGAGGGTTGCAACCTTGGAATCATTTGTGATTCTTCCTTCTGCTTTACAGTCAGTCAGTTCCTAGGTCTTGTTGATTATATATCTGTTCCCCTTTCTCTACTCTCATGTCCACCACCCCAGTTCCAACCCTTGCTTCTTACCTCTTGGTCTCCCTTCTGTCAGTCTTTTCACTTCTTTAATCCTTCTTTTACAGGGCTGCCAAAATAAAGCTTTCTAAAGCACAGGCCCAATCATGTCAGTTCTCTGCTAAAAAGTGCTAATTCCTCACTCTGGCATTGACATCCTTTCACAGTCTGGCTCTAGCCTGTCTTTCCAGACTTCTTCAATGTTGTTTCCCTTCATGTATTGTCCATTCCAGACAATTTACCCTACTTACTGAACTCAACATTCATCACCTTTATCTGTGCGTCTGCATAGACTCTTCCTCATGACTGGAATGTGCACTCTTCTCACCGCTATGTTTTAGATTCTTCAGCTTCCTTCAACACTGTGCTGAGGTCCTATGTCCCACAGGAAGCCTTTCTTACTCTCCCGAAATACCAGTTCTCTTTCTTACTTCAAATTATTGTAGATTTACCTATCTATATGTTGCATCTCTACATATAATGGAAACTTCTTGAGCATAGAAATTGTTTTTCAATTTTGTATTTGTACCCCTGGAATCTATCAGAGTGTCTTACACGTAGTAGATGTAAAATGTTTGATTAATCAAATTGAGCCAATTGCTTCTTGAAGACCACCTACAGAATTTTTTGCAAGTGTCTCAAAGGCAAGGAATAAAGAGTGTGTGTATTTTCTGTAAGGAAATTCACCATTGCCATGATGAAGTAATCTTTTTTTACATTTCACAGGAAATCTCTCTTTTTTGTTGTTCTTTTATTATTAAATATATGCTTCATTATCTTTTCTTTCAGAATGTGCTCTTTTCATTTGTGCCACATCAACTAGGCATATTTAAAGTAAAGCAATTAATGGACATACTTGGTTTTGTAGCAGAAGATAATTTACAGTCAGTGAAAGTGAAACCTTTTCACCAAATACAGTTAAGTTTTACTAGTATCTGCAAACCTACAACCAAGAGAATTGAGATGAAAATCATTCCTGGTATGCTACTGAGAAAACTTATAAGACCTTTTAGCAATAAGTTAAATATATCTTTAACCTGTGTAGATCAAATTCATTTTTGCATATATGAATAAAGTTATGTAATAGATTAATATAAATAGACACACAGAAAAAGAATTTTGGGGGGCACTTTGGTGCAGATGAAATCTTTTCAATATTACTATTTCTCTTATTCTTGGTACTTCTAGATGCTTGGAAATATGAGGCAATTAGGGATAAGAAGGAGCATTTGGGAAGGTGTCAAGCATTATGAATGGGCTTGAGTCTTAGGGCTAAGAGTCTAGGTGGTTTCCTTTTTCCTTTATGACAGAAAATCATTTCTGTTCTTTGGGAGAAGAAAATTCTGATGCAATTAACATTTTCTGGAATTCTTAGGGCTAAGACTGAGTTAGCCTTTGTGAATGAGAAGCAATAGTACCTAATAGTTTAGAGGAGGAAGACTGAATATAATAAGGCATTACTGGACATTAATAAAACTATAAACATATTTTTTCTTTAAATCCCTTGTCAAGTGGGGTCTGTGAACCCACATTAGTGTCTATGACAAGTAGATCCATTTAATTCATTGGAGATACATGAAGTTAAATTATGAGTGCTTTCTAAAGTTTTTGAAGGACTTATTTTAGATTTGATTTAAATAAAGTACTAAATATCAGTAGCAAATTGCAATGGCTTGTTTAAATTAGAAAGCTATTTAACTTAATTTTTTAAATGTTGTTTTTAAGGTCTAACACCTCTGATTACTAATTCCACTGGACAGTATGTTGTTGATGAAACAGGAGAGTATAAAAACTTTGCACCAGTAGCAATGCTGAAATCAAACTTAACATCTATCCATAATCACCGATTAAGTGGACCCTTGGGGAATGATGTACTGGTTGCCTTTCCTAATGACCGCTGTGCTAGCCTCAGGTCTGGAGATCCACGTGTGGAAATCAGGTACTGTGCTGATGACATTAATTGTAAAAAAGTAACAAATTCCAAAGCCACTTTAATGTAATTTGAATTAAGTACAGTCAAAAGGAAAATTTTTTCATTTTAAAATAAAGGGTATATTTTTTAAGGTAAATTAGGAAAAACTAAGATGTCTGTTCAGAATATACCATTGTTAGATGGACAGTTCTTGCTTTACAAAAATTTGCATTACACAACTGACTTTAGTAAAGAATTTTGAAAGAAATCGTCATTCCAATTCCTTGGAAAATCATGCAGGATTTCAGATGGTCAAGGGTCAGTAGAGGGTGCTAGTACAGATATTGAAACAGCAAAGAAGTTCCCAGAGTTCCTCTAAAAATTAATAGATTAAGGTCCCTACTTACTAGAACAAATCTTTAGCATAGAAGAAACTGGCCTATTTCATCAAAGAATGCCATCTTGAACCTAGAAAAAAACTATTGGCATAAAGCTTCCAAAAAATAGAATTACTCCTTTGCTTGGAGGGAATGCATGTAGAACTTGCAAATTAAAACTTGTTCTTGTGCACCACTCAGAAAATTCCAGAGCATTGAAAGGAATCAACAAGGCAACATTACCCATGCATTATTTCATTACCTCTAAGGCATGGATAACTCTTATCATCAGAGCAATTGTTTATGTACATTCCCAATGGTAATGGCATTCCTTTCAAAATTCTACTTATTTTGGGTAATATCACAAGTCACCCTCACCATCTGGATGATTTTAATGAAAATCTAAAAGTGATCTACTCACCCCATTCCTCTCCCCCCACTACTTCATTATTACAACCTATGGATAAGGGACTGATTGGGAATTCTAAGGGATATTATTTATCCACTACATTGGCTGGGCAACTGAAACTTTGGATGCAGATAAGGACTTGACATTGTGTTATGGCAATCAGACTTTTTGCTGTTCTCCCCTTTTGGAGTGCTAAGACTATCAAGTCTCCCTTTATTTGAATTGGTGGGAAACCTTTGGTTGTCTTTGTCTTGGAGTATTTCTCAGCTATTTCTTGGCACTAAGACAATCAGGAGTCATTGATACTGGGGATGGGGAACTTTCACACTCCCAGCCTGGGTCAGGTCAGAGCCCTCAGGGCTCTGAACAGGATATAATTGAGGGGAGCTTGGTGTTTGACTTTTGGGGTTCACTCATGGAAGGAGTGGTGAGACTCTGGGCAAGCCATAACTTGTATGAGACAAAAATGCATTGATGCCACATTTTTGTATATTTAGGACCATTTTCACAAAAATTGAGAGATACAATTATGTGGACACAGAATTTGCATATACTAAAGAGGAAGAAATACAAGCACAAGAAAATAAAGACTATTATATGAACTTCACCCTGAAATTGGCGAAGCGTAGAATGCTGAGGAAGTCAGAAAGGTAAAGTACGCTTCCTAAAATAATAGGAGAAAGTTAGTAGGCTTAAAGAGCCAGAAGTTCTTATTTTATTAATTATTCCCCCTCCCCACAAATTTCAATACATATTTAAAAATATTTAGTCAAATGAAGAATTCTGTTAATTCTTCAGCCAACAATTTTGTTTTTTTAGCTAGTAATGATTTCAAAATAAATATATTTGAAACGATACTTTAACTTTTTGGCATTTTTTAATAGGGCATTTAAGCTCTCAGACAATGAGATAGATATTGGCATGAAACCAGGAGGAGGACTGATTTCACCTCGCCTCTCAGTTACACAAATATTTGAAGAGATGACTAAATCTGTAAAATTGCCTTCAAAGGAAAGTTCTCTACTAAGTACTCGAAATTTGGCAGCAAAAGAAGCAGAATCCCTGCAAGGAAATGTAAGTTTAGTATAAATCTATAAATATACTTAAATCAATGTAAGCCAATATTTAAAAAAATAATTTTGATGTAAGAAACCATTTGTCATTTCTCATAGGTTATTAATGTAGTTAATCACAACCTATCCACTCCACAAGCAAAAGAAGATTGTAATTTAATTTTGACACCAAAGCAACTTCATCAAGTAGTAATTGGTAAGATTTGACAAAGTACCACAATGCTTTTGATAGGCAATATTGTTATAGTCATATAATCTTATACTTGTAGTATTTGACTTGAATTCTGTTAGAATTGCACTTGAATATAAATCTGGTAAGAACTTTGATTATTATCAACAATTATGAATCTCATTTTATGAATTTTAAATTTGATTTGCCTTAATTTTTAGCTGGACAAATAAAGCAAATCCTGATTCTCATCCTTACAGAATGGTTTCAAAATGTATCTACTTTAAAAAGTTCCTTCTTTTTTAATTGTATTTTTATCGCTATCTTTTATTTTACATTGACTTCACTTCTTTCTCATTTCCCTGACATGCCATCCATTGTGACAAAGAATTTAAAAGGGAAGAGAAAGAAAGCAGTTCAGGAAAACCAACCAAGACATCTATCATGCCCTATAATATCTACAGTAATCTATACCCATAATTCTTCCTTCTGTAAGGAATGAAGAGGAGTGCTTTATTTTCTCAACTCCTCTCCAAGGCCAAGCATAGTCATCATAATTATACAATATTCAATGTTCCCTCTTCCCCTTTTAAAAAGTCCTTTTTACTTGTGTTGTTGTTGTTATCATGTGTTTGTCTTGTTTTACTTCCCTCAGTATCTGGTCATGGCTCTTTTTATGCTTCTTTGGATTCGTCACATTCTTTGTTTCTTGTAGCACAATAATATTAGATCATATTTTTGTACCATTTATTTAGTTATTTCTCAATGGATGGCCATCTTCTTTCCTTCCAGTTATTTGTTACCAAAAAAAAGTATATTTGGCCCTTCTTAATGATGATTATGGCCAAATTAATGAAGTATAAAATGATCATTGCAGCTTGAAAAAGTGTAAAACCAGTGCCATGAATTTTCAAATGTTAATTAATTCCTATTGATAGCACAGTATCTTTAAGATTTTGCTTAATCTTATAAGGCCCTCAGCATTTTGGTCCTTTCCAGTTTGCATTGTTATAAATGATGTTGGATTGTTCAATGGGTAGAAGCTTTTTATCCTTCAATCCTTCGACTTGATCACTTCACCTCTACCTCTATCCAGAAATGATTTCTTCTTTTTTCAAATTCTGTGGAATGATATTATTTTATTTTCATATTTTACCTTGAATTGTAGTTATTCATGTATGCAACTTCTCTCCCCTATTAGATTGTAAACACCATGAAGATATGGACTGCAATGTCTTTGTAGTCTGATAATACACATCACAAAAAGTACTCAACAAATTTCTGTTGAGTGAATGAAATTTATTTTCAATACTATATATTATTAATGTCATTATAATAGCATAGACAAAGTAACTTATTTCTTTATTTATTCAGAAATACTTATTGGCACCTAGTATGTATAAGAAATTATGCTAGACTCTGTAAATTGTGTTCCTGGTCTCTAGGAGGTTACAATTTAGTTAGAGTCATAAGACATATTCACAAATGTATAGAGACCGTGTGTAAAGGCAAGCAAAGTGGGACTTTTTGCTGTTTTTTTTGGAGTGCTTCTCAGCAAGTGATTTTGATTGAGTCTTGCCTTTGTTTCAATCAAGAGTCTTTGATTGAATCAAGAGTCTTTTATGAACTGCTTAAGTCACAAGAAAGCCTAAGTCACATGAATTTGAGTCACATGGTTGTGATGCCCTCTGTGGGCTGACCCTGAAGAAGTGTATATATACTCTGAGGTTAGCATTTTGCTTTGGGGCTCACTCATTGGATGAGTGTTCTTGTGATTTGGCCAGATGAGACTCTGGGTAGCTGTTAAGGAGCCCTCCAGCTTTGAAAACCCAGATGTTGGTGCTTGTCTCTCTGATAACTATGTATGTATTGCTATGGACAGACAGTTAGAAGCCTTGTCTGCTGATTTGTGTTATTTGCTCTGTTTATATAATTTCTGTTTGTATTTTCTGTTTGTGTTTTCTCTGAAGTTCAGGGTGTTTACTTTTTCCCATGAACTAAGTGAATGATATATGTATGTTTAATTAAAGTGAGATTGTAAATCCCTTAAAATTGCTTTCCTTAGAAAAGCAGATTGAAGAACCTGGGCTAGCAGCCCTCCTGTGTGCTGGTGGTATTAGTCTTACACCTCCACAGCAGCTGCAAGCAGCATTATTGTTACACAGTGGTATGCATAAGTTCAAAAGAAGATATCAATTATTGTTGGAGTTCTCAGAAAAAAGCTTTACTCACTTACTCAGAATGTTTATTAAACTTTTACTATATTCTAGACTTGGAAGGCAGAAAGGAATATAAGTAAGAAATAGATTTTACGTTTAAGGACTTTACAAGCTCTTAGGGAGCTTGAGGAATAGACAGGATTTGAGCTAGGTCTCAAGCATAAGTAGGATTATGATAGGATAGGATAGGATAGATAGATAGATAGATAGATAGATAGATAGATAGATATGAAAAAAGAAGGCATTTTAGGCACAAGGGATGGCTTGACCAAATTTGAAGCAATGTAAAATTATAAAAAATACAAGTAAAAATGTATAAAAATGTAATGTCATCAGCTGATGTAGGGGAGGAAATCAATTGATTAGGGATGTCCTGATCAATTCTTCCCACCACACTCTCCCCTCAGTTGAATATTTGTTGTCCCCAGCAAAGCAACTGAGGCATTCTTGGCACATTTATCCACAGTGTGATGGAGTGGCTAAAGAGTTGGCCCTGAAACAAGGAAGACACAAATTCAAATCCTACCTCTTATGTGTACTAGGTGTGTGACCCTGACCAAATCACTTAACCCCTCAGTGCCCTAAGCAGCAGTCTAAAACTACAAATTGCGAATAAAGTACCCAGTCATATTGGTTGAAGGAAAATTCTTACTTGGAAGTTGTTTATGCTGACAAAATCAAGGTTGTTCTGTGTCCTTATTGTATCCTAACTCTAGATATCTTTTTAGTGACCCAGAGAGCCTCACACATTGATCTTTCAAGCACCTTTCACCAGTACCTTGTACTCAGCAAATTTCATTTGATACAGATCTTGGACCACTTGAAAACCAGCCAATTTATTATAAAAATTAGTGGATCACTAAGTAAGAAAAGTCTCTATTTACTCTTGCTTATGGTCACAGAAGGTCCACCACTTTGGTAGTTGAATCTGTCTCCCTTCCTCAGAGCACTGAGCAGGCTTTTTGGGCTTTCTCTTTCATCCCCATAAAAATCTTTCAGTCCTTTTTCAGTAGGGGACAAAATTAACTCCCAGGAGACCGTGAAGAGAATGGACTGATCTGGGCTACATGAGTGCAAGAAGAAGAATAAGGATAAATCCATTTAAGGATGACTGATGATTTTCATTTATGATTTGCAATCTCCACTGGCACTTTATCCCTTCTAGGACAAAATACAAAACTCCTTACCCTTTTTCTAAAGCCCCTCACAATCTGGCTCAGTCTACCTTTTAAACTCATTTCACATGACTTCCATTTACATACTCTGTATTCCAGGCAAAATGACCAGCTTGTTGTTCCCAGAACATCTCATCACTTGCCTCTATGCCTTCCTATTCACAAGCTATCCCTCATATTTGTAATTCACCCCATCTTCACCTCTACCTACTAAAATCCCTATCTTCCTTTAAGGATCACCTGAGGTACCACCTCCTTCAGAAAACCTTTCCTGATTCCTCTTGTCATTTGCTGTCTCTCCCCTTTTAAATGACCCTGTATTTATTTATTTGTTTACTTGTTATATTTCCACCTTTCTGTCTTTGTTTCTTCAACACCTAGCAGAGTTTGTTGTGGCATTGTAGACACTTAATAAAGTTTTTTGTATTGAACTAATCTAAAGCTAAAAGTTGATTAAAAGTTTGCCATCCATAGGCAGTATAGTATTTTGTATAGCTGGTTCAGTTTAGTCATTTTTCAGTCATGTCTGACTCTTTGTTACCCCCATTTGGGGTCTTCTTGTCAAAGATACTGGAATGGTTTGCCATTTTCTTCTCCAGCTCATTTTACAGATGATGAAACTGAAGAAAACAGGGTTAAGTGACTTACCAGGATCACACAGCTAGGTATGGTGGCAAATGCTCTTGGGGAGGCTAAGGCACCAGTACAATAAGCCCCCAGGAATATGGGGCAGAGGGGAGAGGCTGAGGGGAGACCACCAGGATGCTTAAGGAGGGATTAACTGACCCAGGTTGAAAATGGAGCATGTTGAATCTTCTGTGTAGATCAATAGCAGGGTTGGTCCTGTGAATGGGTATTGCCCTTCTAGCCTGAATAAGCTAGGAAACCCAGGCTCACAAAAAAAAAAAAAAAAGAATGATACTGTGGGAGTAATGAATGTAGGGATTCCATGCTAATCAGATTCTAACTAGAAATATGTAAATATGTATTTGATGAAAAACTTGGATATAATTCATCATCAAATTTTAAATGAAATCAAAGAGTTGGAAAACAAGATCAGAGGATTGGAGATTTAGAGCTTAGAGGTAAAGATAATGAGCTCACTTTGGGGCACATTAAGTTTAAAATGTCTATGGAACATTCAGTTCAAAATGTCAAAAAAGGTAGCTGGAGATACAAGATTGGAGATTAGTAAAGAGGTTAGGGCTGGATAAATTATTCCAAGAATGATGAGCATAGAGATTATTGAATCTATGGGAGTGAGCCAAATCTTAGAGATCAACATAGATTATGGAAGACTATAGTGGAAACTGTGTATAACATTACTGCCAGCTATAAAAACTTAGCACTTTTTGAATACCTATATTCTCTTTGCTGTCTCTCCAGTCTTCTACAGAGGGCAAGAAAGTGGTGGAAGAGAAATGAATGCTTTCAATACTAATCAGTAGTGAAAAAAGTATGCTTCCATTCTCCAGCCTGTCCTTTATTCTCTTCTATGTCTAGAACACTTTTTTTGGTACCAGTATATAGTCAAGCAAAATAAATTCCCACACTGGCCACAACCAAAATATATGTCTCATTCTACATATTGAATTCATTATTTAATATTGGACCAAATATATTTTCTTGGTATAAATCCAATGTTGTCATAGTATGTAGTCTTATTAATAGATTCATATGGTTTCTTTTCTAATAGGAGCATTAGTATATAGTTTTCTTTCTTGGATTTGACTCTCCCTGGGCTACGTATAAGGCCACATTCATAACAAAGAAGGAATTTGGTAGGATTTATTATTTAAACATTTTTCAAAAAGTTTATTTAATATTTTGGAATAGATTTAAAAATATTTCAAATATTTATTGTATCTCTATGGTCCCAGGGTTTTTTTCTTTTGGAATTGATTTATGACTTCTTCAATTCCTTTTTCTGAGTTTGGGTTATTTGTTACTTTTTTCTTGTTCTGTGAATCCAAGCATTTTTTAGTTTAGTTAATATTCTTCCATTTCATTTAAGCTGTCAGTTTTATTGGCACATAATTTGTCAAAATAGCTTTTAATAATTTCTTCTATTTCTTCATTTGTTATTAATTTCCCTTTTCCATTATTGATACTAGTAACTTCTTTCTTTCAAAATCAAATTTACTTAATGATTTATTTTCTTGTTTCTCTGCAATAAATTAGCTTTTAGCTTATCTTTTTTTGCTTTCAATTTTGCTAATTTCTGTTTTTTTTGTTTTTTTTTTATATTTTCCCACATTTTTTTAATTTAAATTTATTTATTTAACATATTTGGTTTTCAGCATTGATTTTCACAACAGTTTGAATTACAAATTTTCTCCCCATTTCTACCCTCCTGCTCACTCCAAGATGGCTTATATTCTGGTTGCCCTGTTTCCCAGTCAGCCCTCCCATCTGTCACGTCACTCCCCTCCCATCCCCCTTTCCCTTCTCTTGTAGGGCAAGATAAATTTCTACACCCCACTGCCTGTGTATCTTATTTTTTAGTTGCATACAAAAACTTTTTTTTTTGTTTTTGAACATCTGTTTTTAAAACTTTGAGTTCCAAATTCTCTCCCTTCTTCCCTTCCCACCCACCCTCCCTAAGAAGTTGAGCACTTCAACCTAGGCCACGCATGTATCATTATGTATAACCCTTCCACAATACTCATGTTGTGAAAGGCTAACTACATTTTGCTCCTTCCCAACCCATCCCCCTTTATTGAATTTTCTCCCTTGACCCTGTCCCCTTTCCAAAGTGTTTGTTTTGATTACCTCCACCCCCATCTGCCCTCCCCTCCATCATCCCCCCCCCCTTTTATTTTTTTTTTTATCTTCCTCCCTGTTCTTTCCTGTGGGGTAAGATACCCAACTGTGTATGTATGGTATTCCCTCCTCAGGCCAAATCTGATGAGAGCAAGGTTCACTCATTCCTCCCTCACCTGCCCTCTCCCCTCCTCCCACAGAACTGCTTCCTCTTGCCACCTTTATGCGAGATAATCCACCCCATTCTATCTCTCCCTATCTCCCTCTCTCAGTATGTTGCTCTCTAGTCCCTTAATTTCATTTTATTTCTTTTAGATATCTTCCCTTCATCTTCAACTCTCCCTGTGTCTGCTCTCTCTCTTTTACATACATATATATATATATATATATATATATATATATATATATATATATATATATACATAAAAATACACACATATATATATATGCATACATACACATGCATACATATACACATAGATACATACATACATACACATTCACTTATATATATACATATACATATATATATGCATATTCCCTTCAACTACCCTAATACTGAGGTCTCATGAATCATACACATCATCTTTCCATGTAGGAATGTAAACAAAAGAGTTCAACTTTAGTAAGTCCCTTGCAATTTCTGTTTCTTGATTACCTTTTCATGCTTCTCTTGATTCTTATGTTTGAAAGTCAAATTTTCTATTCAGTTCTGGTCTTTTCACTGAGAAAGCTTGAAAGTCCTCTATTTTATTGAAAATCCATATTTTGCCTTGGAGCATGATACTCAGTTTTGCTGGGTAGGTGATTCTAGGTTTTAATCCTAGCTCCATTGACCTCCGGAATATCACATTCTAAGCCCTTCGATCTCTTAATGTAGAAGCTGCCAGATCTTGGGTTATTCTGATTGGGTTTCCACAATACTCAAATTGTTTCTTTCTGGCTGCTTGCAGTATTTTCTCCTTGATCTGGGAGCTCTGGAATTTGGTGACAATATTCCTAGGAGATTTCTTTTTGGGATCTATTTGAGGAGGTGATCGATGGATTCTTTCAATTTCTATTTTGCCCCATGGCTCTAGAATATCAGGGCAGTTCTCCTTGATAATTTCTTGAAAGATGGTATCTAGGCTCTTTTTTTGATCATGGCTTTCAGGTAGTCCAATAATTTTTAAATTATCTCTCCTGGATCTATTTTCCACGTCAGTGGTTTTTCCAAGGAGATATTTCACTTTGTCTTCCATTTTTTCATTCCTTTGGTTCTGTTTTATAATATCCTGATTTCTCATAAAGTCACTAGCTTCCACTTGCTCCAATCTAATTTTTAAGGTAGTATTTTCTTCAGTGGTCTTTTGGACCTCCTTTTCCATTTGGCTAATTCTGCCTTTCAAGGCATTCTTCTCCTCATTGGCTTTTTGGAGCTCTTTTGCCATTTGAGTTAGTCTGTTTTTTAAGGTGTTGTTTTCTTCAGTGTATTTTTCCGTATTTTTTTGGGTCTCCTTTAGCAAGTCATTGACTTGTTTTTCATGGTTTTCTCACATCCTTCTCATTTCTCTTCCCAATTTTTCCTCTACTTCTCTAACTTGCTTTTCCAAATCCTTTTTGAGCTCTTCCATGGCCTGGGACCAGTTCATGTTTTTCTTGGAGGTTTCTGTTGTAGGCTCTTTGACTTTAGTAATTTCTTCTGTCTGTATGTTTTGGTCTTCTTTGTCAGCGAAGAAAGAATGCAAAGTCTGAGACTGAATCTCGGTGCGTTTTCACTGCCTGGCCATATTCCCAACCAACTAACTTGACCCTTGAGTTTTTCAGTGGGATATGACTGCTTGTAGATTACAGAGTTCTATGTTCCACGTTTGGGGGGGAGGTGCCAGCTCTGCCGCACCAGCACTTCTCCTTCCCCAAGGACCCCCAACCCGAACTGGGCTTAGATCTTCGGCAGGCTGTGCACCCCTGCTCTGATCCGCCACTTCATTCCTCCCACCAGGTGGGCCTGGAGCCAGAAGTAACAACAGCTGTAGCTGCCCCACCTCCGCTGCCTCCTGGGCTGGAATTCAAACCGCGAACTCCTTCCACTCCTGCAGCTTTTCCCACTAACCTTCTCCACAGTCTTTGGTGTTTGTGGGTTGAGAAGTCTCGTAACTGCCGCAGCTCACTGAATCAGGGCGCTAGGGCCCCCTCAGCCCGCTTCTGGTCTGGATGGTCCACGCCGCTCAGGCTGGGCTCTGCTCCACTCCGTTCCCAGCTCCCAGCTCCGAGCTCTGAGCTCTGTGTGGGATAGACCTCACCCAGAGACCACCCAGGCTGTCCTGGGCTGGGGCCCTGCTTCCCTCTGCTGTTTTGTGGTTTCTGCCATTCTAGAATTGGTTCAGAGCCATTTTTTATAAGTTTTTGGAGGGTCTCCGTACGGAGCTCAGACTATTCCCTGCTTACCAGCCGCCATCTTGGCTCCGCCCCCCCCCCCCCAATTTCTGTTTTTTAAATTTGTATTTTGATATTTAATTGAGTTTTAAAATTTGGTATTTATTTTGGTTTTCTTGTTATTTTTAGTTGCAAGTGCAACTAATTGATTTATTCTTTCTCTCTTTTGTTAATGTTTTTTCTCCTTGTTAATTTCCAAGGATTGCTTGGGCTGTAGTTTTGGTATTTTATTAATTATTTTCATCATCTTTAGTAAAATTATGTATTATTTTGACAACTTGTTATTTGACTCACCAATTCCTCTGGATTACATTATTTTGCTGTTGTTACCATCCAGTCATTTCAGTTGTGTCTGACTCCTTGTGATCACATTTGGGATTTTCTTGGTGAAGATACTGGAATGGTTTACCATTTCCTTTTCCAGCTCATTTTATATATAAGGAAATGAAGCAAACAAGGTTAAGTGACTTGCCTGGGTCGCACATTTTCTAATTAATTTTAAATTCTTCTGTTAATGACCCTTTATTGAATAGATTTTATATTATTTTGTTCAAAATAGGATATGGTTAATATTTTTTCCTTTTCTCCATTTGTTTGAGATATTTTATTGTCAGTCAGTCAATAAACATTTATTAAGAACCTGTTATGTGTCAGGCCCTGTGCAAAGCACTGGAGATAAAGAGAAAGGCAGAAGACAGTCTCTGCTCTTACACAATCTAATGAGAAAGACAGTGTGCCCCAAACTATTTACAAACAAGATATACAGAGGATAAATTGGAGATAATTAACAGAAACAAGGCACTAGAATTAAGGGGGACTGGGAAAGGCCTAATGTAGGGGCAGGATTTTGGCTGGTGCTTGAAGGAATCCATAAAAAGCAGAGATGAAGAAGCAAAGAATTCCAAGTGCATGGGGTGAATGGGAGTTGGAGGGGAGAGACATTCAATGAAAATTTCTTCAGTTGGGAAATGAAGTGTCCTATCTGAGTAGTCACAAGGAGGCTAGTGTTACTGGATTACAGAGTTTATGGCAGAAGGGTGGGGTGAAGGTTGGGGGAGGAGAAAGTTGTAGGAAGGCTGGAAAGGCTACGGCAGGTTACGCAAGGCTTTGAACATCAGAGGATTTTATATTTTATTCTGGAGGTGATAGAGAGCCACTGGACTTTACTGAGTATGTGTGTGCAGTGGTGTTGCAAGGTCAGAAATGATTTTTAGGAAGCTCACTTTGACAGCTGAGTGGAGGATGGACAGAACCTCAGAGAGACTTGAGGCATGGAGGTAAACCAACAAGCTATTCCAATAATCCAGGTGTGAAGTGATGATGTCCTAGACTAGGTTGGTTGTAGTGTCAGAGGAGAGAAGGGGGTACATATGAAAGACGTTATTACGGTAAAATTGGCAGGCCTTAGCAACAGATTGAATATGGAAGGTAAGAGAGAGTGATGAGACAGAGTGAGTAGTTGAGGATGACAGTTAGATTGTGAGCCAGAGTGACTAAGAGGATGGTAGCACACTCAATAGTAATATGCAAGTTAGGAAAAGGCAAGGGTTTTGGGGGAAAAATCTGTTTTGGATGTGTTTAGTTTAAGATGTCTATTAACCATTTAGTTACAGATGTCAAATAGGTAGTTAGGGATGTGAGACTGAAGATCAGCAGAGAGGTTTGTCTTGATAAGAAGATATGGGAATCACCGTTATAATGACAATAACTGAATCTATGGGAGTTCATTAGACCACCAAGTGAAATAGTATAGAGGAAGAAAAGAAGATTCAGACAGTAAACATTTATTAAATGCATACTATGTAACTGGCACTGTGCCTGGGGTTACAAATTCAAAAAAGAAACTCCCTGCCATCAGGGAGTTTAGCTAAGGCAACACACAAGAGGAAATTGAAAAGTGCTGAGATGGAGAGGAAGGTATTCAGCATAATGAGGGAGATAATATTATATAATGGAAATTTGTAGTGGGCCCAGTCAGCATGGTGTCATGATTTTCTCCAGCTTTGTTCAGTAGCACATGAGTAAGAGTGAAGATGGGGGGAGTGATCCAAGGCCCAAGGTTTTACAGGGAAAGATCTGTGATATAATAAGAGGGGAAGGGACTCGTATATGATCAGTTTATATCAGTTTATACATATATTATGCATACCTATACATACACTCATACACACTATATATACTCCTTTCTCTTCCCACTCAGTAATCATCAAAAGTCAAGAGATCTAATTTTCTAAAATTCTATCCTGGTCTTCTTTTCTTTTTGTTTTTTAATGTTTGTCTAGGTTTGAAAGAAGTCCTCTGGTTTTAGTGTTACTGTAACTATATGCTATTTACTATATAGTTTCTCCTTGTAAATTATTTAACTTTTTCCTTAAATACTTAGATGCTACAACATTTGTAACATATAAATCCATGGTACCTTTCAGCATAATATAATTTCCCTTTTTATCTTTTAAAATTAAGGGTTTATTTTGCTATTGCCTCGTCTAAGATCAAGACTTATACTTCTGCTCTTTTGAATGTGATAGATTTTGCTTCAGTCCCTCACTTTAACCTGTGTCAATTTATATGTTTCAGGTGTATTTCTTTTTTTTTAAATTTAAATTTATTTGTTTAACATATTTAGTTTTCAGCATTGATTTTCACAACAGTTTGAATTACAAATTTTCTCCCCATTTCTACCCTCCCCCCAACTCCAAGATGACGTATATTCTGGTTGCCCTGTTCCCCATTCAACCTTCCCCTCTGTCACCCCACTCCACTCCGATCCCCTTTTCCCTTCCTTTCCTGTAGGGCAAGATAAATTTCTACGCCCCATTGCCTGTGTATCTTATTTTCCAGTTGCATGCAAAAAATTTTTGTTTGTTTTTGAACATCTGTTTTTAAAACTTTGAGTCCCAAATTCTCTCCCCTCTTCCCTCCCCACCCACCTTCCCTAAGAAGTCAAGCAATTCCACCTAGGCCACATGTGTGGTTATGTATAACCCTTCCACAATACTCATGTTGTGAAAGACTAACTATATTTTGCTCCTTCCCAACCCATCCCCCTTTATTGAATTTTCTCCCTTGACCCTGTCCCCTTTCCAAAGTGTTTGTTTTGATTACCTCCACCCCCATCTGCCCTCCCCTCCATCATCCCCCCCCCTTTTTTAATCTTCTTCCCTGTTCTTTCCTGTGGGGTAAGATACCCAATTGAGTATGGATGGTATTCCCTCCTCAGGCCAAATCTGATGAGAGCAAGATTCACTCATTCTCCCCTCACCTACCCTCTCCTCTCCACCCACAGAACTGCTTCCTCTTGCCACCTTTATGCGAGATAATCCACCCCATTCTATCTCTCCCTATCACCCTCTCTTAGTATGTTGCTGTCTCATCCCTTAATTTCATTTTATTTCTTTTAGATATCTTCCCTTCACCTTCAACTCACCCTGTGTCTGCTCTCTCTCTTTTACATATATATATATATATATATACACACACGTATATATACATACATACACATACATACATACATATACACATAGATATATACATACATACACATTCACTTATATATACATAAACATATATATACATAAAAATATTTATATATATACATAAACATATATATATATATATGCTTATTCCCTTCAGCTACCCTAATACTGAGGTCTCATGAATCATACATGTCATCTTTCCATGTAGGAATGTAAACAAAACAGTTCAACTTTAGTAAGTCCCTTGCAATTACTGTTTCTTAATTACCTTTTCATGCTTCTCTTGATTCTTAGGTTTGAAAGTCAAATTTTCTATTCAGTTCTGGTTTTTTCACTGAGAAAGCTTGAAAGTCCTCTATTTTATTGAAAATCCATATTTTGCCTTGGAGCATGATACTCAGTTTTGCTGGGTAGGTGATTCTAGGTTTTAATCCTAGCTCCATTGACCTCCGGAATATTGCATTCCAAGCCCTTCGATCTCTTAATGTAGAAGCTGCCAGATCTTGGGTTATTCTGATTGGGTTTCCACAATACTCAAATTGTTTCTTTCTGGCTGCTTGCAGTATTTTCTCCTTGATCTGGGAGCTCTGGAATTTGGTGACAATATTCCTAGGAGATTTCTTTTTGGGATCTATTTGAGGAGGTGATCGATGGATTCTTTCAATTTCTATTTTGCCCTGTGGCTCTAGAATATCAGGGCAGTTCTCCTTTGATAATTTCTTGAAAGATGATATCTAGGCTCTTTTTTGATCATGGCTTTCAGATAGTCCAATAATTTTTAAATTATCTCTCCTGGATCTATTTTCCAGGTCAGTGGTTTTTCCAAGGAGATATTTCACATTGTCTTCCATTTTTTCATTCCTTTGGTTCGGTTTTATAATATCCTGATTTCTCATAAAGTCACTAGCTTCCACTTGCTCCAATCTAATTTTTAAGGTAGTATTTTCTTCAGTGGTCTTTTGGACCTCCTTTTCCATTTGGCTAATTCTGCCTTTCAAGGCATTCTTCTCCTCATTGGCTTTTTGGAGCTCTTTTGCCATTTGAGTTAATCTATTTTTTAAGGTGTTGTTTTCTTCAGTGTATTTTTCAGTATTTTTTTGGGTCTCCTTTAGCAAGTCATTGACTTGTTTTTCATGGTTTTTTCGCATCCTTCTCATTTCTCTTCCCAATTTTTCCTCTACCTCTCTAACTTGCTTTTCCAACTCCTTTTTGAGCTCTTCCATGGCCTGGGACCAGTTCATGTTTTTCTTGGAGGCTTTTGGTGTAGGCTCTTGCACTTTATTGACTTCTTTAGGCTGTATGTTTTGGTCTTCTTTGTCACCAAAGAAAGAATCCAAAGTCTGAGACTGAATCTGGGTGTGCTTTCGCTGCCTGGCCATATTCCCAACCAACTAACTTGACCCCTGAGTTTTTCAGTGGGGTATGACTGCTTGTAGACTAAAGAGTTCTATGTTCCACGTTTGTGGGGGAGGTGCCAGCTCTGTCACACCAACACTACTCCTTCCCCAAGAACCCCCAACCCGGGCTGGGCTTAGATCTTTGGCAGGCTGTGCACTCCTGCTCTGATCCGCCACTTAATTCCTCCCACCAGGTGGGCCTGGGGCCAGAAGCAGCAGCAACTGTAGCTGCCCCACCTCCGCTGCCCACTGCCCCCGGGGCTGGAAGCCGAACGGCGAACTCCTTCCACTCCCGCAGCTTTTCCCACTGACCTTCTCCACAGTCTTTGGTGTTTGTGGGTTGAGGAGTCTGGTAACTGCCACAGCTCACATATTCAGGGCACTAGGGGCCCCATCCGCCTGGCTTCTGGTGTGGATGGTCCACGCCGCTCAGGCTGGGCTCTGCTCCACTCCGTTCCCAGCTCCCAGCTCCCAGCTCCGTGTGGCATAGACCTCACCCAGAGACCATCAGGCTGTCCTGGGCTGGAGCCCTGCTTCCCTCTGCTGTTCTGTGGGTTCTGCCATTCTAGAATTGGTTCAGAGCTATTTTTTATAGGTTTTTGGAGGGACTCGGTACGGAGCTCACACTAGTCCCTGCTTACCAGCTGCCATCTTGCGAGTCCGAGTTCTGGTCTTTTTACTGAGAAAGCATGAAAGTCCTCTATTTTGTTGAAAATCCATATTTTGCCTTGGAGCATGATACTCAGTTTTGCTGGGTAGGTGATTCTAGGTTTTAATCCTAGCTCTGTTGACCTCCGGAATATCGTATTCCAAGCCCTTCGATCTCTTAATGTAGAAGCTGCCAGATCTTGGGTTATTCTGATTGGGTTTCCACAATACTCAAATTGTTTCTTTCTGGCTGCTTGCAGTATTTTCTCCTTGATCTGGGAGCTCTGGAATTTGGCGACAATATTCCTAGGAGATTTCTTTTTGGGATGTATTTGAGGAGGCGATCGATGTATTCTTTCAATTTCTATTTTGCCCTGTGGCTCTAGAATATCAGGGCAGTTCTCCTTTGATAATTTCTTGAAAGATGATATCTAGGCTCTTTTTTTGATCATGGCTTTCAGGTAGTCCAATAATTTTTAAATTATCTCTCCTGGATCTATTTTCCAGGTCAGTGGTTTTTCCAAGGAGATATTTCACATTGTCTTCCATTTTCTCATTCCTTTGGTTCAGTTTTATAATATCCTGATTTCTCATAAAGTCACTAGCTTCCACTTGCTGCAATCTAATTTTTAAGGTAGTATTTTCTTCAGTGGTCTTTTGGACCTCCTTTTCCATTTGGCTAATTCTGCCTTTCGAGGCATTCTTCTCCTCATTGGCTTTTTGGAGCTCTTTTGCCATTTGAGTTAATCTATTTTTTAAGGTGTTGTTTTCTTCAGTGTATTTTTCAGTATTTTTTGGGTCTCCTTTAGCAAGTCATTGACTTGTTTTTCATGGTTTTCTCGCATGCTTCTCATTTCTCTTCCCAATTTTTCCTCTACCTCTCTAACTTGCTTTTCCAACTCCTTTTTGAGCTCTTCCATGGCCTGGGACCAGTTCATGTTTTTCTTGGAGGCTTTTGGTGTAGGCTCTTGCACTTTATTGACTTCTTTAGGCTGTATGTTTTGGTCTTCTTTGTCACCAAAGAAAGAATCCAAAGTCTGAGACTGAATCTGGGTATATTTTCGCTGCCTGGCCATATTCCCAACTAGCTAACTTGACCCTTGAGTTTTTCAGTGGGTATGACTGCTTGTAGACTAAAGAGTTCTATGTTCCACGTTTGGGGGGGGAGTTGCCAGCTGTGTCACACCAGCACTACTCCTTCCACATGAACCCCCAACCTGGACTGGGCTTAGATTTTCAGCAGGATGTGCACTCCTGCTCTGATCTACCACTTAATTCCTCCCACCAGGTGGGCCTGGGGCCAGAAGCAACAACAGCTGTAGCTGCCCCACCTCCGCTGCCCCTGGGGTTAGTAGCTGAACCTCGAACTCCTTCTACTCCCGCAGCTTTTCCCACTAACCTTCTCCGCTGTCTCTGGTGTTTGTGGGTTGAGAAATATGGTTACTGTTGCAGCTCACTGATTCAGGGTGCTAGGTCCCCCTCCGCCCGGCTCCTGGTCTGGTTGGTCCATGCTGCTCACGCTGGGCTCTGCTCTGCTCCACTCCCAGCTCCCAGCTCCGTGTGGGATAGATCTCACCCAGAGGCCATCCAGGCTGTCCTGGGCTGGAGCCCTGCTTCCCTCTGCTGTTTTGTGGGTTCTGCCTTTCTAGAATTGGTTCAGAGCCATTTTTTATAGGTTTTTGGAGAGACTCGGCGGGGAACTCACGCTAGTCCCTGCTTTCTGGCTGCCGTCTTGTCTCCGCCCCTCATATTTCTTATGAGGAATATGAATAAGCATTTATATCATTGCCTGCTGTGTCCCAAGCTTGCACTGTGCCAAGCTCTTTTTACAAATATTATGTCATTTAACCTTCACAACGATCCTGTAAAGTAGGTGCCATTATTATCTACACTTCACAGCTATGGAAACTGAAGCAAATAGAGATAAAGTGACTTGCCCAAGGTCACACAAGTAATTAGCATCTGAGGCTGGATTTGAACTCAGGTCTTCCTGAATCTAGGCTCAGTGTTCTGTCCATTGTGCCACCACCTCTTTCTTATAAACAACAAATTGTTAGATTTGGCTTTCTCATCTATTCTACTATCTTCTTCTGATTTATGTGTAGTCCAATCCCATGCACATTTGGTTACAAGCAACAATTTCAGGTTTCCCTGCCTCCTATTCCTTGATCCTTTTCCCTGTTTCTAGCCCTCTCTATAAAGAAAGAGGCTGGTAAGAAAGGACTGTATTTAGTACCAGTGCTCTCTGCTTGATGTACTCTGTTTTTGCCCCCTTGCCTTTTCCTCCTCCCGTCCCTGAGAACCCGGTCCTAAATTCTTACTCTTTATTCCGTTTTAAGCCACTGCTTTGTTATGGAATTCTTTGTCAGCCTGGTGAACCTAGTGGTCTCCTCAGAATGTTTGTTGCCTATATTCATAATTGAAGGAAAAGATAAATTTCATTTAGAAGCTAGTGAAAATATAGATCTATTTTTCCAGTTCAAGTTCCTGGATCCACTGAATCTTATCCACAAACCCCTTGGGGGTCTGTGGACTTCAGATTAAGAACCTTCTATTTTTAAGCCTTTCTCTAAACTCTGAAACATATCTCAGAATCTAGGTTGATATGTCATCTCTTCCCTGTTTTTCCTTGGTTATATTTCTTGAACTCTTAAGATGTGTGGTCATAGTTCTAGCCGTTTACCCTGGAGAGATCAACCACACTGGGTACGTAAGGTACATTTTATAGCAACTCTTTTTGTTGTAACAAGAACAGGAAGAAAAGTGGGTGCCTTTCTGAGGGAAAACTGAGAAGTGGTTGAACACATTGTGATATATTAATATAATAAAATACTATTGTGCTATATGATTATTACTATTGTAGATTCAGAGAAACCTGGGAAGACCTGTATGAAATAATACACAGAAGAGCGAGTAGAACTGAATGAACAACTTACACAATGACCAAAATAAAGGACAACTTTGAAAAATTTTAGTACTCTGATCAATGATGTGACCAATCATGTCTTCAGAAGAGTGATGATGACTCATGGTTACTATCTCTTGGCAGACATCGCCAATGTGTTGTTTTATTTGAAGGGACTTTATTTATTTGGTATAAGGGAAGGAGTGTGTGTGTGTGTGTGCACGTGTGTGTTTATGGGAGATGGTTAGTGGGTTATAATAGTGATAAAAAAGAAGGGCATCAATGAAACACTTAAAAATACAGAGGAAAAAATACAGAAAAGAACAGAGACAAGCAGGAACGTTTGTTACTAAAATATTAATTTTGATATACATTTAAAATAGTCCCATATATAACAAGTCCACAGCTTCGTATATAATGCTCTTCTATTCTTTATATATTGAAATGCTTTTTTTGATGTCTCTGAAGTTCATAATAAAATGAGAATTAAAAACAGTGGTCACTTCCTTCCAAGGATCTTATCTTTTCTGTGGTCAACCATTTTTTCTTTGTTGGTTATAATCAAGTACCAAATAACAGTTCCCTTCATTGCTTACTCTACTATTAAAGAATGAAATTGTCATTAAAACAAGTCGGAATTTTCCAGCTGTTTCAGAGAGAGAGAATTTCTGTACAATCTGATTAGTTGAAATTTCTCATTCTTTTTATATAAAGATTATGTGACCTTTTTCCCAAATCCATTATTCACTAGGTAGTCTGATGGCTATCTCATGAATCTGGTGGCACAGTCCCATCACAATACTGTTTCTCTTCTTTCCTCCCTCAGTCCTTGTCCAAATGTTATTTTTTATACTTCCCTGTAGTTTATGGATTTTCTCATATGCGTTTATCTTCCTCATAAGCAATTCTACTCCAACAATTTAAAATTTGTTTTCTTGGAACATATCGTTCCATGGTCATATTCCTTTTGTGAATCTCAAATGAAGTCAGATTTGCCCCCATGCGTTAAGATTCTCTTGACTTATTACCCATATACTACACATTTGTGAATAAACATTGGAAACCATGGATTTTTTTTATTACTCCTTTTTGTACACTGTCTGTTGGGATTTACCAGTTCTTTTCACTTCATTGTTTCCTATGTCACTGTGATATCGAGCTTGGTGGGTATTTAGAAATTTAATATCTTCTCATAAGTTTACTTCACAACTTTGGAGAATCCAACCAAACTTATGGGAGGACTTAGACAAGAGTTGTCCAGGATGGATAGGCATGGATAGATAAAGTCCCTCGTGGTCTGAGGAAACAATCACATTTATGAAATCATTGATTCATTTGAGTAATAATAATAGCTTACATTTTATCTAAGTCCTTGAAAGTTTGCAAAATGTTTTTACTTAAATTACCTCATTTGATAATCACTCTATGAAAGAATCCTTAAGTAGGTTCAAGCCCCTGTGACCATCAATGGGAATACAAAGATAAAACAAAAATATTTTTGTAACTGAGGTTCTAGAACTCATTTCTTAACAATCACAGCCAAGTATCTAGTTCCTGTGCCTATTCACCATGCCTTAGACTGTCACTGGGGACTCCTGAGAGTTGCTCTTCTCTTGCAGGCTGATTTCCTTTTGGGGTGTCTTCCTTTGCTTTTTCTGTGGATATTTCCTGGATTTCAGTTATGTTTGAGCCATAATTAATCACAGTTGGGCTTCTTTCCAAATCCTAATCCAAACAATTGCTATCTCTGAGGACTCAGCAGAAATCCAGTTTCTAGCCCCTTCTTGCCTCTTCCTCTTTCCTCATCTCATGGTTTATCAGGCTTCATGTACTATATCTTAATAAGTTCACATCTTTTTCTTCATCTCTGCAAAATGGTTTTTATTAGTTAACACACTGTTCCTAGTTTTAGTTACTGTATATACTTGAAAGGCACACAACTGAATTTCTTTAAATGTATTCTGTAATGAAGACTTTCTGCAAATTCAAAGAGACTTGTCCCTAGCTACTGTTAGTGCTATTTTTAACATAAACATCAGAAATGTAGTAACAAAAAGTTCTAAAATAAGGTTGATTTTTTTTATTAATTTAACTCAATTCAACCAGCATTGTAGACATTGATAAAATAAAGCACTTCATTTTCAGACTGTAAATAAGACTTGAGTTAATATAGTAGAGCCCCTTTAATAAGATTGATCCAAGAATAGAATTATTAGCTCCCTTTTAGGCAAATTGTTTTTTAGTGTATATGGTATAGTAGATGCACTTTATGGAGATTCGCCTTTTCAGAGGTAAGCTTTTCAGAATATGTTAAGAAAATAAGCAAGAAACCTTCTCAGCATCCAAAATAGAGACCTTAAAGTCCATATAATAACACACAAACACTTTTTTTAATGGAGACCCCTTTGTGACCTCACTCAATACCTGATTAATCGTATTTTACACAAAATTAAAGGAAAAAAAGCCATATGGTCTTCTAGTACAGTAAAGAGACTTGAAGGATCAGCTGCTGTTGGAGGAAGACGTGCTGACAGACTATCAGAAATGATAGTCAAAAGTGAAGAATGGAACAGAAAAATTATTAAAAACGAGTAAGAAAACAAGCACAACTACATTTGGATATATAGTAGATATTAAAACTCAATGGAAAAATTAATGTCCATGATGATGATGTATAGTCACCAAGAACAGGTTAAATAACTTTCGACGTATGTTGCTTCAACAGACAGGGGAATGTATAATGTATTTTAGAAATAATGAATAATGAAAATAAAAATAGAGTTTTTGAGCTTGAAGGTGTAGATAGGGGTGTGCTGGAGTCACCTTGAATGGCTCTCATGAATAGATTGTTAAATTTTCAGAGCAATCATTTATGCCTCAAAATTGGCTTTGAGGGCCTTACCATTTTGTTGGATGTCTAGACTTAAGAAAGTGATGGAGAAAATGTTAATAGTGTACATTAAACTTAAGAATGTGTCCTGCATTCACATTTTTTTCTGGAGAGTCACTTGTTAAACATTTGTCAATATACTACTAGGTCTAAGCTTTAGTTATTTGAAAAATTGATGTTTTGATCAACAAACATTTATCAGGGATGCGTCATGGTGCAGTAGAAAGGGCACTGAATTTGGAATCAGAAGACTTGGATTTGAATTCCAGCTGTTTCTTACTAACCTTGTGACTTTGGACAAGTCACGTAAATTCTCTGGACTTCAATTTTCTCATCTGTAAAATAAAGGGGTTGGACCACATGTCCTGGAAGGATCAGTCCAAACTCTAAATCTGTGATGTTCTGATTAAGTGCCTATTATGTGTGAGACACTGTACTAGGTACTGGGAATACAAATATAACAATTAAATAGTATTTAGCCTCTAGAAGTTGATATACCATCTGAGGTAGAGCATTACACTAGTAGGGAGAGGTATTCAGGAAAATTTCATTCAAAATTCTGAATCAGTGAGGCTTTACTAGATATATATTATAGAAAACGATTTTTTCCTATAGCGTATACAACCCGTGGCACATTGACAGGCCATCTGTCTAATACTACAAATCAATAATAGATCAGTAAAAGAAGTTTCCTCACTGAGAGCTTCTAACAGTGGTGAACTGCACCAAAAAAAGAAAAGGATAGATGTTGGTAGTACAAATTGGTGTTTTAATATTCATTAAACAAACCCCTCCTCTTAGTTGTATAACCACTTGTGTTGGTAATCAAAATGGGCTCTTAGCACTCAGTTTAACCAAATGCCCTTGAAGAGTTTGGCCTTTGTTTCCTTGATTAGATTGGGAGTCCTTGGTGACCTCCTTGCCTCAGGGGAAGGCCTAGTTTACATGGGTTTGAGTGGCATGTTTGGGACATCAGAGGCTTTTAGACCATGTGGGCTTAAGTTGCCTCTTTGTGACAATTTCAGGTCACATGGGTGAGTCGCATGTGTGACTCACCCTTGTCCCTGAAAAAGATATAAAACCAGGGGTTGGCTTTCTATTTTTCGGAGCTCTTACCCACAGTCATGGTGGCATGCGTGACTCTGGGCCAGCCCTTGTTATGAGCTCCCGGACTGAACTTAGATGTTGGTAACTATGAATTGCATTTGGTCTGTCTGTCGATATTTGTAATTTGTTTGTATTTGCTCTGAAGTTCAGGTGCTGGCTTTTTCCCCTGAACTAAGTGAATGTTATTTGTATGCTGGGTTAAAGTAAGCTTGTTAACCCCTTAATGTTGCTTTCCTTAGTAAAACAGATCAAAAGAACCTGGGCTTTTGCAGCGTGCTGGTAGTGTGCTTGTTGTTGGGCTTGTGTTGGTCTTTCACCTCCGCAACAGCTGCTAGCCGGATTGTTGAAACACCACTCTTTTTATCTCCAAATTGTTTATATGTTTAATATTTAGTCATTTATATATATTACATATGAAGCATCATGGCATAGTTATTTGTCCTTCATTCTCAAAGAGGACCAATGACATCGGGAGAGGGATGTCTTAACTTACAAGTGATTTGGATTTAAGGGACGCAGGGCTGTGCAAAGTCATCAGCCTTATTCTCTTCTTTAGAGTCATTGGAATCCAGTGACAAAACATAGATCAAGACAACTGGCAATGGCCCTGGATGCAATGGGAAATCTTGGCCTTTTTAAGCTAAGGTCTTTCTCAGATGTCAGTTGGTCTGGGGCAATGCCCATTCAGTAAGTTTTGGATAGAAAGGACTGATCCTGGAGTGAAGAAGGCCTAGGTTCAAACCTTTCTTCTAATACACATTGCCTTTGCTATCCCAGGCAAGTCATTTAGCCTTTTAATGCCCAGAGGCTACTCTCTAAGCCTATAAATTATGATCTGCGGTAGTGGAGAGAATTTCCCCAAAGGGAATAATGCAATCCCAGATCTTGACTGTTCCTGTCCCATTACTTATTTAGTTAATGCATCATAGCAATTAGTATTTAATTATAAAGTTATTTTAGTGGATAAAATATGTTGCATTTAATATTCCTATTATGACAGCTTTTAATCTTTTTAAAAACTAGAATAAAAAAGATACAGCCTCAAAGGGAAAAACAGAGTGACCAAATGATTAGATTTACCTGATTTACTTTACGCAAATAAAAAATGACATTTTCTCATTTTTCTCTTTCTTTCAGGTCCATCTGTCCTCGATTTTGGTGATATTTGTGTGAATTACATATGTACTAAACAAATGCATGTTATCAATAATCTGCCTCTGCATATTTTGGTGCAGTTAGAAATTGATCACGAAGAGCTAAAGAATACGAATCCATTGTCTTACGTGGTTCCACCTGCATCAAATACATGCATTCCAATAGCGTTTGAGAAGACCACTCTGGGGACGTTTTGGAAGTTAGATGCCTTTTTGTTTCTCGATTTATTTGTCAACTGCTCTTGATTCTAAAATTAGGAGATTTTAATTTGATCTATATGTCTATCATCTATCATCTATCTATCTTTGTGGATGTATACATGTATGTTTTCTTGATCCTTTTGTATACTTTTTTTAAATTTTGAATTTCAGTTCCAATTCTCTCCTTCTCTCCACTCCCTTCCTACCCATTGAGAAAGCAAGAGATATGATACTCAATTTTTTTTGTCATTCTCAATGGCACATTTAATGCAAATATTCTGCTTTCATGAATAGCTCTAGGAATAGTACCTATTAAATAATTTAATGTGGAGCTCATTGTTATATGTCATTATGTGTATAATTGAATCTCAATAGTAAAATTATACATGTGTTATGGAGATTTTTTTTCCGTATGTTACAGGTCTTTCAGTTTCACAATAAACAACATTCCTAGTGGAAATATCCTAGTGAAGGCAGTAGTGATGCCTGTGGCTCTTGAGTTATCAACTAAAGAACTGGTTCTAAGATCTACTCGAGGTTTCCTGGTGAAAACAGCCTATAGGGGGACAGTCAGATTGTATAATCACCGAAATGCTGCAGCTAGATTTAAATGGCAACCACTGGTCCTAGATAATGGGATTGCATTTTC